>NW_017728918.1:2388643-2439802 GCF_001723895.1 Crocodylus porosus
TCAAGAGGGATGTGGACAGCGTGGAGAGGGTCCAGAGGAGGCCACTCGCATGATCGGGGTCAGCAGGGCAGGCCCTACGAGGAGAGGCTATGGACCTGAACCTGTTCAGCCTCCACAAGAAAAGGCTGAGGGGGGATCTAGTGGCCAGTTACAAACTAGTCAGGGGGATCAGCAGGCATTGGGGAAGTCCCTGTTCCCCCAAGCACTACTAGGAGTGACCAGGAATAATGGTCACAGGTTGGCTGAGGGTAGATTTAGGCTAGATATCAGGAGGCGCAACTTCACGGTCAGGGCGGTTAGGGTCTGGAACCAACTTCCAAGAGAAGTGGAGCTGGCTCCTACCCTGGGGGCCTTTAAGAGGAGACTAGATGTACACCTTGTCGGGGTCATTTGACCCCAGTACTCTTTCCTGCCATGGCAGGGGGTCGGACTCGATCTGCTCAGGTCCCTTCCAACCCTAGAAACTATGAAACTGTGAAATCGTTGTAGCCTTATGTCTGTGAATAACTTCACTCACTGACTAACCCCACAGAATCAAATGGAACTACTAGTGCATCTGATTACTCACAGATGTCTAGTTTGCAGGTCTGGACCCCAATCAGGTAATGATTCAGGACCGCATCCTTAGTGATGCAAGTCAGTAGAGGTTCTGTCAGTTTACACTAGCTGAGATTCCTCTCCCTTTCTTTAGAGTTACATGGTTATTTTGCACTCTGTACATTATCAGAGCTTGTATTACTCTAGTGTGCAGGGACATATGTCCTGGGCCAAACACAGAGCCAAAAGATGGTCCTTGCCCTAGCAGTGTATGCAAGCAAAGAATAACTTGCAATCTTGCACATAGCTTCTCAGGGCAAATACAGGCATACCTCGGAGATATTGCGGGTTCGGTTCCAGACCACTGCAATAAAGCGAATATCGCAATAAAGCGAGTCATTTTTTGGTTTCCCAGTGCATATAACAGTTATGTTTACACTATACTGTAGTCTATTAAGTGTGCAATAACATTATGTCTAAAAAACAATGTACATACCTTAATTAAAAAATACTTTATTGCTAAAAAATGCTAACCATCATCTGAGCCGAATGGCGCCGATGGAAAAATGGTGCCGATAGACTTGCTCGACACAGGGTTGCCACAAACCTTCAATTTGTAAAAGCGCAATATCTGCAAAGCGCAATAAAGCGAAGCGCAATCAAACGAGGTATGCCTGTACACTGCGTTGGGTGGCTCAGGAAAATTACCAGTACAGCATTTCTTTTTATTGCCATGATGGTAGAGTGTAGGTACACAGATCTAGTGACTGTACTGACATTTTTGCATGAAAGTTTAGTGTTTTGTTACAGGTCATATCTTCTTAGTGCTTTGAGCCCAGAAATCCCCCTGGAGTTAATAGCAGTTTTTGGTAAGGCAGGACTTTAGTAAGAATTAATGTGAAGGATCTAAAGCCTCCTCTCTGTTAGGCAACCCCTTTGAAATTGATTGGAAGGAGAATTTGACACAAATTCATCTCTGAAATTGGGAATGTCTTGAAGGTGGCTGAATATGGTGGTTGTCTGGAATAGCATTATGTATTATTATTGTCAAATTGCTTTCATTTCAATCATCACATGCCTTCTAAGCTGGTGTAGGAAGAAGATGTCACTATAAAACTTTAGGGGGTATTTTTGAAGCTGTTGCTATGACTTGGATTAATATGTATGACACAGAAAATGGGCCTAAAGTACAAAACTGGGTTTGATTTTTGATAATCTGGAGGTGGGCAATGAATTGCAATGCTATTGGGCAAGAATAGTGCTACTGAATTTGTGGGTTCCAGTTAATTAGCATCTTCACTGTTTATTCAGTTAGAACTATGTGATAGTGTCTACTCTCTGCACATAGCCAAAAACCCCAATTAGAGCAGTCTATAGCTGCTTTAATTTACACTGGGATGCAAGAGCCAGGATGAGGTGAGAACACACCCTTGGATCATCTGGACATACGAGCATAGTGACCACAGCATTTTTCTTTCTTGCATTTGTACCTTTTGCTGCTCTACAGGCAGTAAGGAAGAAATGTGGCATAAGAACTTTCCACATCACTTCTGTACCAGAGGAAATGTGGCTACTTTACACTCAGATAACATGGAGATTACAACAAAAACAGGTGCAGAACAGCTCAGGTTCCTGGCCTTCTACGTAAGTTCCCGGACAGTGTTGATGAGAATGTTTCTAAGTGTTTTTCTTCTGTCTCCTCCCTTTATTTTTTTTTACATAGCCCTTGAGAAGGGTTTGACAAAGGCTTTAAAGAAGTTGGATGACTATCTGAGCAACCCTCTGCCTGAAGAGATTGATACAAACAAAACCCAAGAGGAAAAGGTATCCAAGCGCAAGTTTCTGGATGGGGATGAGCTGACACTTTCTGACTGCAATCTTCTGCCCAAGCTCCATGTTGTTAAGGTAAAGGACCTTATCTGATGCATAAACAACTGTGGTCTGAGAACAGTCTGCACATCTGAGCTACCACAGCAGTTCTCTAGCATTGTCACTATATAAATGAGCTTCATCAATGGAGAGTTAAAAAGTTCCTACTGTCTTGACTAAATATACAAAGCAAATCATACAGAATTTGAAACAGGCTCTTCATTGATAGGACATCTCTTTCCTTTCTGAAAATCTGTCTACCTGTATTTACTTCAAACTTTGTGAATCTGGGTGTATGTGTAGTTTAAGGATCTGGTCTTTCTTCCTCTAAACTTAATAGCAAAGCCCCCATCAAGCATGATAAGCTTTAAGTTTTTCTTCCTTCCAAGGTGTTAGGGTGTGCAGGACAGAAGAGATGCTGCTTTAGGCAGACTGCCAGCCAAGTTATTAGGAACCACCAAAGGCTTTCGCACAGCTCATGCTGTCCAGGTTAGCTTGCTTTTCTTTAATCTCGTGCACTTGTTGCTCATTTCCACTTTACTTCCTTTCAGTTTTTTCGGGTTGGTGTCTTTACATTAAATAGTACTGCTGTTTGCAGCTGCTTCTGTCTTCTCATGCTAAACTCACAACTCCAACATATTGGTTTTATAAAGTAGTGGTTGTATAAGCTTTGTGGCTTTTTGGTTATTTCATTAGGAAGCACATTTGAAAGCCAGCTACCATGACAGCTCCAAAACCTTGTTAGCCAGATTTTAGCTTTCCAACAGACCGTGTTATAAATGTTGTTGTTTTTTTAAATTATTCTGCCTATTGTATGCAGACTTGAGATAAGGCAGCACATTGTGGGCATGAAAATAAAAACTTAAAATTAGATCTCAGGCTCAGATCTACAGAGGTGTTTAGATACCTAAGGCCTATTAGGCATCTAACCTCATATTGATTTCACATGTAGGGATACTTGAGCCAGCATTCAGCACCCAGGCTAATTTTCCTCCTGAGAAGCAGGGCAAATTGGCCTATGTAACGTTCCATGGTGCCATAGCTAAACTTTTCCCAGTACTTGAGCCAGCTTGGACATCTCGACACAACCCTGCACTTCATAGACATGTCCTCTGTCTTGACAGTCCTGAGGAGGTAGACACTGAACCCTGTCAGGATCTACAGAATAGATGTTCTTCCTCTCATGGTATTTTTCCTACTGGGCTTGGTCCAATAGGTATTCTAAAAACATCTACAGGCTCAAGCCCTGTACAAAGCCTGGCTGGAGAAAGGTGATGGTGGTGTCCCTATTTTGCCAATGGCTTAGTGGTTAGGTTCAAGTCTTTTAAGGCAAATGAGGAAATTATACCTGAGCCTTCTTTATGCTTGGTGAGTCTGGTAACCACTGGACTACAGGTAAGGGAGGGCACTTTCACCTCTTTTTAAATGACCATGTTTTGTGGGAAAGAGCCAGGGTACATGCCCAACTCTGGAACAGTGTTCACTGGGGTGAATCCCTATAGGAGATGAGTGACTGATCCTAGAGTGGACTGGGGATAAAGTCACATCCCTGTCCTCAGCATTTCTCATTGGCTTTGACTAGTTTAGGCAACACTTTGTTCAACATGTTGATTTTATGGATCCCATATGTAGTCACCTAAATCTCCCTTACATGTCGTACAGGATTGTGGATTCCATTAGGTACCCTAATGTTTTGTGTTGCTATACATAAGTGCTATACATCCTTTTGTGGATATAACTCTTGAGTCTCAAATTTCCAAAGTACTTAGGCACATGGCTCCCCTTGAGTTAGGACTCTAAATGCCTTTGAAGGGCTCTGCCTACAAAGATCTTAAAGCAGTATACAGTTGTGGATAAAGACCATTTGTCTCATTTTGTACATGGGGAAATCTTAGAGGGATTAAAGTGATATGGGTTGGTTTGGATAGAGATGAGCCTGCCTCAGGAAGGAGGTTGGATTAGATGGCTTCCGGAGGTCCCTTAGGGCCCTACTTCTGTATGATCTATGATATGTTCATGGTCACACAGTGAGTTAGTGGCAGAGCCATGTTCTACCTAGGGCTGCCTATACACATGCTCGTTGGCTTTCTGATTAGAACACATCTGCATTCGAATTGTAATGCTGTAGCATTGCTGCTGCATCCCAGGTATTAAGCCCCTGTGCATTTTTAAATGGCAGCAGGGGCACTTAAACTAAATCCTGTTGAATGAGGTTTAGCTAAAGAGTCCCATGTACATTTTTAAACATGGGGCTTAGTACACATAACAGTGAGGTGTTTTAATTAGAGTGGCTGCCTGGGAAATACTCTTATTAAAATGCTCCCCCTACCCACCTCCGTGTATAGCCAGCCTAGGTTTCCTGATTTTGTTTTTACTATTATCATATTGCCCCAGGCCCTTACACAGGGCATCACAACCATTAGTTAGTTCCTGTTGTTCTCAAAAGAGATGTCAAAACTTCAGTGTATTCACACCCATATATCACCTAGGAACAGCAGTTCTCCATTTCTGGGGTATATGTTCCAGCTGGTATTCTGCACAGAAAAGTTAACAAATCAAAGTTAGCACTCTATTATAGGATTTAAGATGCAGAATGGTCACTGGATTAGTGTAAAGGATGTACATCATTCTGTCTTCTAAATTCTCCATTTATTTATCACATTACATGCTTCTTCAGAATGAAACAAGTACCTGGTAGTCCTTGGCAAGCCACAAAACTTGAAAGGAGATCCAAGTCATGCATCTAGTTTGGCTCTATAAGCCAAAACATAAGCTAAGCCATGGGAGCTGACTGTAAAAAAGCAAATACAAAATGTGGTACATAAGTTACTGCCCAAGAAATGTGATAATCGTCTGACTGGTTTAGCTTTCTCTCTGGCTCCTCTTAACTGATGGAAGTAAGGCCAGATTTTTCAGTGTTAAAGCCTAGCTTAGATTTTCTTTGTGTGGCCCATAGCTAATTCATTTTTCCTCATTACAAAGAGAGGTACAAATTTGTGATAGACTTGAACAGCCACAGCCAATTCTCTTAGATGTGTTTTAAAGACATAAGTAGAAACCAATTGCAGAAGGACCTTATTATTTGATAAAAAAGATGTATTGGGCATTTTGCAAATCACAGTTTTCAGTGGAAGGGCATGTTCTACCTTCCCTATACACACATAAAACATTACTGAGGGCTGAAGGGTTGCATTGCGGCAATTTAGGTCAGAATTTGGCTCGGAGTATGTCAGAGATACTGGTATAAACATAAATTACTGTCCCCTCTAGGAACAGGGCTATCCTAAATATTCTCAGATGGATGTCTACCTATCTGAGTGCTTTAGAAAAGAGAGGGAAGCTGAATAGTACAATTGGGTGGAACTCCTTTTGTGCCCAGGGATATGTTTATACTTTATTAACAATTAGAGAGGAGAGGCATCCAATATATTAACTAACCCATCCCCCATCATTAACTAAGCCATTCTGTGGTATATTCTTATATTCATTGCCTAGACAACCTGGAAGGTCAAGTCCAGTTAGTCCCACTGACTTCATTTTTAAAGTTAGGCAAGTGCTTACTTGTCTTCATGAATCAAGATATACGTGTCTTTACAGGTAGGGTGTTGACCACTTCTCTCGAGGGAGAATTTTAGTCTAATATATCTCAAGAATAAGAAAATATCACTGTACATAATTTTCTGTTTAATCCCAATATTCCTAGTTCTCTGACCTTGAGATTACTAACACACTTAGTATCTTGGTATCTAAATCACAGTGCCCTGTACTGTCCTGAACAGTACTATTCCCTCCCTTTTGCATGTATCCTTCCCATGTCTTGTTATGTCCAGCACCAGCATTGCTTGATGAGACTATACATATTACATTCTTTTACTCTTTCTTCACATCATCCTGTTAGCCCTGTGCACTTCTTAAAATGTCAGATTATCAGCCTGTTCTCATCTGAGGATACCATTCTGGCAGCACAGCTTTTAGAAGGAGTGTACATAGGAATGAAGGAAAATAACTGAAAATTACATGGTACAGCCCAATGGGTTTCTGAGTACAGTGATTGCTGTTAAAAAGTCAGAATTTGGCTATGGTTACCACACAGTTGTATCAGACCGTGCTTAGCTCAGATCATGTCTTTGTATGGGTTGGGCGACCTCCTGAAGGCTTCTCTTACAGGCCTCTGAGCCTCCATGCCCTTACTTCCCTCTTTGTTATGTAACTAAAAGAAGTAAGCATAACATCACAATATGACACAACACACCACTAACAGGGTTTCTTTTTTGTCTTTGTTCTAGATTGTCACAAAGAAATATCGCAACTATGAATTCCCAACAGAGATGACGGGACTGTGGCGGTACCTGAAGAATGCCTATGCCAGAGATGAATTCACCAACACCTGTGCTGCGGACAAAGAAATTGAACAAGCCTATGCAGATGTGGCCAAGCGGCTCAGCAAATCCTAACTGACACCTGCACACACCAGCACAGGCTCAGTGTCCCTGTGGATCTCCATTTCACAGACTCCTTTCCTTGTTGCCTTAGGATATATTTGTCATTACACTATGTGGTTGGCGTCCCCATGATTTCAGCTGTTAAAGTGAATTGGTCAGGGATAAATCTGCCTCTCCCTTGAGAAAACACAAGGAAACCACAGTGCAAGGCTAGGGGGGACCCTCTGAAATCTGAACCTAAGATCTGGAACGAGTATTATCATTTGCAATCAGTATTTGAAAATAGTCCTTTTATTTTTTTGCTGGTGGTGGGAGGGGAATATCAGCCATCTAACTTGTCTGACTAGGGCCTTTAAAACTAGTGTTTTTAGCTGAAATTTCAAATAGCTGGAGTTGGAAAGTACAGAACTGGTCCTTCCCTGGCTTGTGCCAAAGGCACCTTTTTCTGTTGTGATCTATTCAAAAAAATCACTGCTGGTGGGACCTTGAGATAAGAGAAACGTGTGTGTGAGAGCATGAAGGGAAAAACCCTCTGAGAAGTTATATTTTAAAACCTCCTTCAATACAGCTTCTTATTTAACAGGGCTAAGGGGTCTATAAGATATTTATTAACTTGACAGTAGTGGAGGAAGGATCAGTGAATATGTCCAACTTGCTACTTTGCATCTGACTTGCATACTTCAGTTTGAACTTTTAAAGGAAAATAGAATGAGACATTGAGCGGACATTCCTTGGAAGAACAGCATTGATGCCAAAAAAGCCCACTCAATGTGCAAGTCAGTGGAGGGACTCAGGCACTGCACTGATAGGGGCTATAAGATTACTCAATTGTATCCTCACAGAAATCATCACAGTTGGCTGAATTCTTTTGGGCAGTTGCATCTTCGCTGTATATTTGCCAGCTTTGTTGGTATGGAGACATGGCTGCAGAGTAGAAACTGGTTGCCTCAAGTGGAGAGAAATACCTTCTTTCTTTTTAAGTTCCAGCTAGGTCACTCTCCAGCCTTCCTCTCCCATTACAGAAAGCAGAGTGGCTTGAAGCTATTCAGTAGGATGAGTTGGGAAGGAGTCCCTAAAGAAAAGACCCAAGGAAGAATGTCTTGCATTTGAAAGCTTGTCTGACTATCCCAACTACATTATTAGTCTTGTAAAAGATACTGCCATAAGAAACTTTTGCCTCTCATATAAAAAGAAAGACTCCCATTCCTAACTGGAAAGTTGGCAAGTATACTAGCTCACATAAAAGCATGGTAGCTTGGTTTTACTCATTCCCGTGTTTCATATAGCTACCATTTAATGACCCTCCTGATTGCTCACTTGGACTCCTTTTGGCAACTGGCTGTTTTGTGCTGTGGGCAGCTGCTGCATGCCGCAATCTGCTTTGAGCTGAACTTTACTGGTGTATCTCTTAAAAAAATTAAGGGTAGCTATTCTTTTGTACAGGACAGAAAAGGCTAAGTGTATACACATATTAAAGACACGACTTTCAATCCAGACCTATCGATTTGGAAGGAGTTGCAGTTGTTTAAAGATAAAATAAGTTGACCTCAAGTTGGCCTCATTGGCTCCAGTCCTGGTCAGACTCCTGCTCCTGCGTGGGACTAGCAAACCTTTACATGAAGGAAGGGCTTACAGTAAGAAACTCTAGTGCTGGTTTACAGTTAGAAAGAACTGGACTGGAGATTACTAACAAATTCAGATTTGGCTCTAGTACACTGGTGTAGATCTGGAACAATTCCATGAATGTTGGTGGAGTTATTCTGCTTTCACACCAGCCCAATAGGTAGCAGAATATTGGCCACTGATTGCAAGGACATTTTGTAGCTGACTAGCATTTTGCCCATGGCAATCGGTTTGTTCTGAACTTTCCAAAAGCTTAGTTGAAAGTCCATGAACTCCCTGGTCTTCCCTCGATATGGGCTTTTTAAACAAAGGCGAGACTGGAGGGCAGAGACTCACACGCTTCAAAATATTGCTGAGAAATCAACTGGCTCAGAGAGCACGAGTAACAGCCAGGAAAATCCAATGAGATTAGAAGAGACTGAACAAGCACATATGGTTTGTTAAACTCTTTTCTTCATCAGATTGGAATTATTTGTATTTTAAATAGATATTTAATTGTTTGTTTATTTTGTTTGATTTGGTCTTTTCTTTCTGTCTCTTTTTTCATTCAGCCTATGGGCTGGGCTGATTCTTACTGTAAGAATGTGTTATAACCAGGGCTTGCAAATTATTTGGTAATGAGCAGTGCTTTCCTGATGTCTGACTAATGGCCAGTTTGGATTTTTTTTCAGCATGCCTTGGCAGGCAGAGCTCTGATCAACGGAGACTGTGCTTTTCTCCATCATCATTTCCCAGGTTTATATTTCAATTAGAAGCTTTGTCTAATCAGAACTATGTGTGAACTGTGAATAAAAAAAAGTAGGAGACAGATGCAGCCTGCTGCTCTGGGCATATTTCACTTGGCTCCTTTATGAAATGTGTAGAGACAGTGGGTCGTGGGGAAGGTAGATGAAGCAGTTCAGGACTGATGCTAATATCTGCTGTCCTCAGTTTCTTGAACCAAACTTGAATAAAACCTTGAAAGGTTCTGTAATATTCTAATGCAGATTCTTTACATTTTCCCTACAATGCAGTCTAAAGGAAACTACACATTTTTAGTTCTGAACAAAATTCTCGTCAGAGCTGTAGAAATCCTAAATTCTTTTGCCAGAATTATTTTACTCCCAACAAAATGTGGATTTTCAATGCAATGGACAGTTTGATTAAATAATCTGCATTTTCATTGAAAATTTGGGGGATTTCAGTATAAAACCTGAAAATCCCAAACCTCTATTTTTTTCGTAAGTAAAACACTGAGTATTTGAGAGATTTTTTTCAACAGCACCCTGAAAAATTAAAAAGAATTATGAAAATGAAATAATGCTCTTAGCAAAAGTTTCACAAGGAAAAATATCTATGTTTTGACCAACTCTACCTCGAATTTAGTATAGATCTTGAATTTTGTACCTTCTCCCTTACTATACTAGACTGACCTAAGTTTCTGGGTGGATTCAGAAACTCCTTGAAATTTGTATGGTTTGAAATCCGAAGTCAGATTTTCAGATGTCACATTTGCTCGCCTTTGTACTTCTTGCCTTTAGCCGTGGCCAAAAGTAGGCAGCGCTTGGTATCTTGCACAGAAAATTATTTTTCTGTAATTTCCAGCCCAGCTCCCTGGGCCCAAGATATTAAATGAGCTTCTTTTTCCCATCACCAGTGAGATTTCAAAGAGCTCCAGGACTCTTCTATGCTGGGTATTTTTGTGCCCTTCCATTGTATTTAGAATTGCAAGTAGTAAATGTTAATCATGCAGAAGGTTGTTTATCTACATTGGCAAAGCAGCATTTCTGAAAAGAATCTAAGTGACAAGACAGACAGTACAGATTTACAATAACTTTGTTCATAAATTTCTTTCAAGATGTAAAGAAAGACATAGTGCAGAAGGGGAAGACGCCAACAATATGGATTTAATCATCTACATTTCAGAAATGCAGACCAAATGTCTGTAAAGATGTCCATTTCTTCCAAACATTTCTTAGATATTTTTTTCAAAGATACCAGTTCACTCAGTCCAACACTCCATTCATATTGGAACCAATATTGAATCCTCTTTCATTAATATTAATGTTGGCCTTTTGGGCAAACTCATACATTAGTAACACTCTTTCTTTCTGTTAGGATATGTGAGTTGCCAAAAAGTCGCCTTAGCTGAAAAGGTGAGAAAACTAGACAGTATGTGATTCTAGGATGCTTATATTTGGAATCATGACAAACACTTGTCCTTTCCAAGGGAAGGAAATTTTCAGAGGTTATTGTTTTTTCTGAGAATGCCAATCTCATGGTATGTATTGCTATCTATGCACTTATGGGATGTCAGTGTTGTTCTGTGTTTCAGTCAGTTTAAAGGTAACTGGCAGGGAAAAATGTCAGGTACATATTACAAGGGAGTCGGGTAAAGGAACTAAGCAGAGGAAAGCAGCACAATGTGTTCCTAAAAGTGAGGCAGACCATGATTTTTGCATGGTATCTGTTTCAGTAAGACATGTATTAATCCCTTATGCTTTTCTCTCTCTTTCTCTTCCTATTCCACTCCAATTCCTGATTTTTTTTCTTCTCCTTCTTTAGTCTCTATACCTACAACAAAACCCAACAGAAACAGGTACATAAGCATTAGAGATACAAAAGACCAGGGCTTTTAACTACAGGTGGTGGTCAGGGCCATCCTGCCTTTCCATATCATTAGATAGGAGAGAGATCATGGCTAGATCCCAGACAGAAGTTCCAGGGGAGCCATAATATGGAAAAGATGAGGAACCACATTTTAGAGCACCACCTCCTGATTTCAGATACTAATCTAATACTATGCATTTGTTTAAAGACCAGAGATCTCAACAACTCTTTTCTAAACCGTGCAGTGAAAGTGAGAAGCAAAATGGATGTCTATGTTGCCACTTTCCTGCTAAGGTAGATATTTTGGTGCATAGCAATGAAATGGTTGAAAAACTAGCCAGAGAGAAATTTCACAGTCATACAAACTCCAGGAGTTGATGGAAAGTTTCACATTGTAGTATACACTTAACTTTTAAAGCAACATAAACAAATCCTCCCCTCCATTTAATATATCTGTATTTTAGGCACGGGTAAATTTGAATGTATTTTTTATTATTCCACTCAGCATAATAATTGTTCCTTTTGGTTTTGATTTAGGAAATATTTTTCCAAGATTTTTGTCTTTTGCTGTGTTTTTCATCTCTTCATTAATGCTAACATCTTACAATGCCAGAGGAGGCAGGGAAGAACTGAAGCTTAGACTTATTGAGTAATTGGAGAAGCTAGTAATTTGGGGGAAATTTTAGTATTAAAGCCTCTTTATGAAATCCATGTAAGGATATGTAACACTTAACTTGGGATCCTAGAAGCATTTTAACCAAGGATACTATATTATAGGGTCTAGATTAGAACTGTCAGCACATAACTGAGCCACTTGATGGCTGGTCTTTCCAGAAGTAGTCCCAGATGACACAATGGCACAGACTCTTCTCAGAGTCACAGTGGTTTCCTTGCCTCCATGCTTTTTCCAGGTTGCAACTGACTGCTGGCCACTGTCAGTAAGAAATTATGACACTCCACTTGTGTTGCATCTTCTGGCATATCAGGGGAGAAAGAGGTGCAATCATAAAATTTGAGAATCACTGACCTACAAGTGTCTTCCTCCCCACGTTTCTTGATGGTGTCCCATAGCATAACTATGCCTTCATTGTGTTGGCTTCGCTCTTACCCTGAAACGGCTGAAACCTCCCCTTAGATAGGGTGATTATTTTTTAATTGAATGAAACTCCAAATGTGCTTTAATGGTTCTCAACGTTAACACTGTCAGTTCTCACCACAGGATTGAATTTGTTGGCAGAAATTAAATTAAATTAAAATAGTAAAACTTGGGTATTGCTAAAGGGTACTACAGAGAGCCCTAAAAGGAGTTCATGTTGTAGATCCGTAGCCCCAGTGAACATCTTTTATTTCCCAAAGAATCGTTTGAGTTGGAAGTGGGTCAAATCCATCTATCCATTGCACTGCACCAGGATTGTGTCAGTTGTTCCTAAACCCTCCCTCTAGATCTATAAACGTTTTGTGGGATGACTGCTGGCACCAAATTAATCTCTTTTTATTGCACTAAATTAACTACTGTTGTTTGGAAATAAGGAATAAATAAATAACACTTAAAGAGAGTACATTTCTCTATCTTCTTTATTAACAGCTTGTTAAAATATACTCCCAGGCTTTTAGAAAATATGAGCTTATCCACAATTTTTGGAGACTTTTTTTTTATGTTACCTGTGGTGCATCAAAATCAAAAGGCAAGGCATGTGATTCTGAATAGATCATTTAGTAGGGAGTTTTCAATTTGAGCAGGAGATTGAGGATGACATTCACTTAAATTGCATCAAGAGAAATTTAGGTTGGATTTAGGCTGGAAATTAGGTTGGAAAACCTTGCTCACTATGAGGGCAGTTAAGCATTGGAACATGTTCCCTAAAGAGATTGTGGACTCTCCATTCTTGGAAGTTTTTAACAACAGATTAGACATTTGACTGGAATGGTTTGCCCAAAGATGCTCCTGCCTTGAGCAGAGGTTGGACTAGATAACCCTATTTTTCTATGATTGTGCAAGCATATATTTTGGAAGGGAGTTTAGTCCAATTATTAGGAGAGGGCCACTGGGGATCTTTCCTGAGATGAATTGCTCTGTGATCTTGGGCAAGTTGCTTCTCCTGCAAAGGCAAATGGACTCAGGCTGGTGGTATGTTTGTCCATGAATCTTTAACCCTTAATGAGACTATTAATGGGGAAAAGTTTTGCTCAGTAAGGGCATCAGAATCAATCCCCTGAGCTTATTTTACTAATCTGCAGGCTAGGTATAATGTTTACCCAATTTAATAGTAATGATTGGAAGTTTAATTCATCAATGTTGCAAGTGCCTTGAGACCTTTGGATAGAAGGTAATGTAATTATAGTTCTTCTCCTATGTCATTTCTAAATCTATAAATGACAGTGAGCAATCAACTGAGATAACCCACAGCCTATGGACTGATAATCACACCAGGTCTTAGTTGTAGTCCTGATCTTTTTGCCATGGACATCAATGGGAGCTTTAGTAACTAAGATACTTTTCAGCAATTTGAGTTGGGCCTATTACAGATGCAAGCAGCTGCTTCATGACTTCTTGAAGGTAGGCTACCTTGCTCTTGGATGAGTTTACAGAACTTGTTAGTTTAAAAATGATATAGCCATGATAGTCCAGAAATGATGTGAGAGGCAATCATTTCTTAGAGTGTTATCTTTTATTGGAACAACTATGTTTTTGAATGCAAGACATTCTTGGTCAGGTAACCAGGTAATGTCTTGCATTCAAAAGCTCATCTACCTTTATCCCATCTACATAGCTGGTCTAATGAAAGATATCATCTTAAGAAATTCTTGCCTCTTTACAGTACTTCTCACTGGAGGCTAGAGTAAGCCGCTGCCCCTGCAGCACATTATAAAATGGGATTAAGAAATCATGCGATGTGGACTGGCTAGCAGTGAGTCAGACTCATTTGCGGGCTGTACAGCCACTAAATTGGTCTGACATCAGTAACCGCAGCATAAGAGCACGGACGCTGAAGTGATTCAAACCAGCGCCTTTGTCACCAGTCATTTTCTATTTATAACAACAGCACAGATCCATTTTATAATCACAATGAGGCACAACAGGAGCAGGCTTTGTTCTGCCTAAATCACATTTCTCATGTGGGTAAATTTAAGCACTCAGCCTTTGGCCCCTTGCCTCACACCACACACACCCAAGGCTGTGTTTCTGACACAACAATGCACACTCCGTCGTGCCTGAATGCACAAAGCCCACTTAATCCCCTGCTCAACAGCTCTCAAATGTTCCCAAAGTGTGCTGAGTTGCTGCTACCCTCCCAAGCTTGTTATTTCCAATGGCATTTGGAGACTCAGTCTTTGGTTTCAAAGGACGTGAGAGCCCTTTGCATTGTTTAGTGGTGGTAATGACTGGGCATTGTTGGCAAGGAGAAGTGGGGGAAAAAATCCTTCTTTCATAGTGGCAAATCCATTGCTGTAATTTGCTTGGCTTTTCAGAGACTCCGAATCCCTTCCCAAAGACTCGGTTGCTGTTGAAGCAGACCCTCCATTGGTGCAAGTCTTACAACTCCACCAACATCCAGTGGATTTACCCCAGCTGCAGATTTAGCTCTGTATTGTCTAGAGAGCATTTAGGATGTGGTAATCCACAGACTTTTTTTCTAGCTCAAGTGGTTCATTTTTGCAGGGGAATGCTGGAAAGAGGTTTAAGCTCAGGTCTGGGCAGGCTCAAAAAAAGCATTTATGTTGTGTTAAAGCGCAGTTACAGCTGGGGACAATGGACCTTCTCTATTTACCTCGAAGATCTGTGTGGGATTTCTGGTAAAGGAAGACAGGTTGAGCACCTTGGTGTACTTGTGATTTTCAGGCAATGCACATAATCTATGAACACATGTTTGTTGATTTGACCGACAGCTTTTATGTATGTGTACAGCTCCTACCGCAATAAGATCCTGATCCGAACCTCGGGGCTCTGTTGTGATAAACACGACAAGTAATACTGCTAATCATTTAAAGAAAAGTCATTTCACCTTACCTTTAATGTTACAATTGTTTTACTGTACATTCTATATATTGTGAACACAACTTATGTTCATTTCGCATATCAGGGATATTTTATTGTTGAAGAAACAGTTGAGCTACTTGAACTTCTGAATTAAATATAAATCTATTCATTGTTCCCTTCTAGGCCAATCGATAAAAGAGTAGAAATTTCTGTTGTTTCTTTGACATGTGTTGAATGAAGAAATATATCTTGCTAAAGCTGGCCCATTTATAATGCCGTTTTCCAATCTTGATTAGGACCCAGTAATTTGAATAAAATTGCTTTATTTTCTCATATTAAGTAAATAGCAATCTGTCGTCTCATTCTTTAAATCATTAATAATTTGTTATAACAGTCAAGATTTACTCAGTTGTAGGCACAGTATTAATTTTGTATCAATGACACTGGAACACTTTTCATTTCAGTTGCTTCTAAGTAAAACCCTTTTAGAGATTCATGTGGATAGAAGACTATAAACCACTTCTTATAGCATAATATATGGAATCACAGGCCATCTGAAACAAGAAGCATATATTAAAGAAAAAAGCTACCATGCAGACACAGGAAAGCAGAGTTTCACGTAGATTTAGTTCCAGCAATGCCATCTTTGTTCACCAAGGAACACACACTACATGAAGTCCTATACAGAGAATAGAAATAGGTAGGCTGACTAGTATACTGCAAAGCAAACCTCTCATGCCATTACACTGCAAAATATTATTAGAGCTGAACTCCCTGCCCTTATTGCAGAAGCTCTTCATATAGGAAAGGTGTTTTGGAAGACATGACCCAGAATCCCTGATAAGAACAAGAGTGTATCTGCATCTGAAGACAGGAACAGAAAATCTGGTGGATCTGTAGGAGCAAAACTTAAGGTCTCAGGAAAAAAAAGCCCATGTTGTGTATTCTACTCGGTGTTCGTCAGCCCTCTGTCACTAGCACAGGACACCTGCCGGCTCTTTGCACTGTCAAATCCCTCCCAAAAATCTCACTATGATTTCTTGTGATGCCTCTCAGCACTCACACTGCTTACACAGGAGAGTGATCAGTTCACCCTGTGCACTGCAGGCCAGCGTACCCTTCCATTTGCACTCACGCAACTTTGTTGGGCCAGATCCTGGCCCTTGTTGTTCAAGTGCAATCTAGACTAGCACCATGACTTTCAGTGGCAGGACTCTGGATCAGTATCCGTGACACTGTTGGCTTTAAAAGGTCTTTGATTAAAATGGATGAACAGCCTTGAAAGCAGGGCCCTGAATCTGGGGCTTTTTCCCTTCCAGGGCATTGCCTGCCTCTCTGAGCCATGCAGTTACGCTCTGTATTATTTGTGCTTCTTTTGGCCCCATGATTTTCGTTCTTGGCTGCCTAGGGGTCCCTGGCCCTGGTCTCCGCATCTCTCAGGCTGGGGACCTCTCCTCTGGCCTTGCTTTCTGCCTCTGTCAGACTCTGGCCCTAGCTTTCATGGCTTCAAGCTGCTCTCCTGTCTCTCCCACTTAGGCTTTGCCCCTCTCAGCCTCTGTTTCTGTTTGCCTTGAACCCGGCCCTTGGCAGGGCTCAAAGCACCCTCATGCCCCTCGGGCACCCTACAACTTGGGCCCCTAACAACCAGCCTGCCTTTTCTTCCTGCTGCTTAGCTGAGCTGTTTGCAGCTTTCGACCCCTGAGCCACCCAGGTGTCAGCCCTCTGTGCATCTTGCTGTTGGCAGCTGGCTACAAGTTTGTTTACTGGCAGGCCACCTGCTTTCTGGCTGCCAGCCCTCCCTGAGCCGGTTCAGCCTGCTACAGCTCCCTCGGGCTCCCTCCTACAATATCCCGCTCCCAGGCACAGCCTTGTGCAGTGCCAGACACGTGGCCAACGCTACCCATCATTTCATTACCAGTATAGCAGTGCAACGCTGCACCAGTTTGTCACCGTGCCGCTGCTTGCGCTCGGCACGCCAGCGTGGCCCATCCCACATTGGTCCATCCACTGCCATCTCTTGCCTCTGCAATGGCCAGTACTAGATGCTTCAGAGAAGCTGGAAGATGCCCCTGTAGTGAGCATGTATGATCTAGTGGCTTCTATAGGCAAAGCCAATTTCTAAACCTCAACAGTTGCTGGCTGGCATGTGTCCTATATTCCTTCTGCAACATTTCAATGTATCTCTGGATGTTTTCACGGAAGTCAAATCCTTTCTTGGACTCCTATTAAGCTGCTGGCATCAGTAATATCTTATGGCAGTGAGTTCCATAGGTTCATCCTCCCCTTCTAAAAATTCCCTCTGTGCTTCTCTTCCTGTCTTGCTTGCTTGCTTTCTTATCTTGCTGCTCATCACTTGAGAATAAGCGAAATAGGGAAGGCCTTCACAGACTTCCTGGAACCTCTCACCTGCCTTCCTTTCTTGGGGCAAACTCTCTGCTGGGACAAGGGTTTTGTTTGTCTCTAAGTACCTTCGGCAACATTTGGTACCTCCTGCATTGTAGGCAAACTGTAATCAGGTCAGTCACAGTGGTAAAGCGGCTTAGATGTCTCAGGTGTCATCCATCCTTCATGACTTCGCTTTCATGAGCCCAGCAGATGCCTTTAATTGCCAGCCACTGCTGTTGGCTTTCCAAGCAGTAGCAGAGAAACTTTGGAGTCCCCCTGGCGCAGGATGAAACAAAGGGGCCCAGTGCTGTTATGACAGTTTCTTGCACGGAGCTTGGCTTGGGGAAGAATGGCCTCCTTCCTCCCTTTAGATAAGCACAGAAATCTTAAGCAGATGCTTGCAAAACATCAAACAAATACATGCTTTAAAAATATATATATATATCAGTTATAGCCACATGCCCCGTAACGTAGCCAAATTTAATCCATTGCTAACAGTATCTCGCCTCCTCCAGTGACTCTGCACAAAAGGAAACACTCCACAGCTTCATGCGTGGAAACTATCACCACCAGCCCCCAAATCAGAGGCCGCCTGGGCTAAAGAAGTGACTGGCTCCAGAGCCACGTGTGCAGTGAGCACATCTGTCTGCGCAGCTTCTGGGGGTTCCTGTGAACACTGCCAAGCACCATGTCCTGTCCACCTGCTCCCAGCCCTGGGACTGAGACCATGACACTGCTCTGTGGTGCCACTAGCTGTTGCTCTCATATACTCCATAGCAAAAGAGCTCAAGAGCAATGGGACCCTCAGGGTGGCTTTGCTGCCTCATTTCTAGGCTTGGCCACTGAAGAATAGTAAGGTGGAGGCAGAGCCATGAGAGCTTAAGAAGTGGTATTGGCATTCCCTGGGTTAACCAAAGAGCCACAACAGTGTCCACAATCCCTGGGTGAACTGTGACACGTCCACTTCAAAGAGAAAAACTTTAAAATGATAAGTCATGTTTGTGGGAGACTGGCAGGGCTTCTAAGATGACTTGCTAGTGCTCCAGATATGTGAGCTCACACCCTGCTCTGGGTCAGCCTCTGGATGAGGGTGGGAGAGAGGTTTGGGCAATGCCTACTGCATGGTCTGGTTTGCTGGGAAGCAGGTTCAGCCTGCAATCTGGCTTGCCTGCTTCCTAGGCAAGTCTCCAAACCACTAGGCTATTCAGTGAAACACAGACAGGCTCTCCTCCTCCTCCTCCTCCTCTTCCTCCATTTTGCTTCCAGCAGGGTCGTGCACAGGGCAATTCTATTTCACCCCAGAGCAATATAGTCCAAAACTGGGCAGGCAGATCGGGGGTTGCACGCCCAGGAGGGCCGCGGGGGCTGTGCCAGACTGCTCCTGGGGGTGCGGGCAGGCCCCCGATCTGCCTTGTGGATGACAGGAGGCTGCTGCTGCCGGCTGGGACCAGTGCTGAAGCCAAGTAAGCCTGGCTTCAAAACTTTGGAAAGTTTGGAAACTTTCAAAACGTTTCGATTCTCCTTGTTTTGTTTTGAAGGCTTTTGTTTCATTTCGATTTTGCTGTTTCGAGCTCAAAATGTATCAAAACAGTTTCAAAATAAAACGCCAGGCAAAACTTCACACAGCCCTACTAGACACGCTTGTTCAGAGAGAGACAGGCAGTGCAAACTTCATCCAGTTCCCTTGGGCTATGTGTTACACGGGGTCATTCATGACACGAGCACATACTATGTTCTCCCCAGGACCCGTGCCTCATTCATGGCAGTGGATGGACCATGTTCACACAGTGTGTGGTTACTTGGCACTCTTCAATGCACGCTCATCTTATTTACTGCACGCTGATCAACCTTGCTGTGAAGACGGGGTTATGAATTTTGTCGGATGTATTTTCTATGGCACTGATGAGCTTGCGTGCTTTGCAAACAATAATCAGGTTTTTTTAATACGTCCTGGTTTGCAGCAGGGGAACTGAGGTGCAGAGGTTGAGATCATATGTCCCCATTCATTGTGGATGCCCAATCTGAGATGCTCAGAACTTGTTTGTTCAGAGCATTTCACGTTACAGCACTTCCTATGCTCTTAACCCAGCTGCCAGGGACTTTGGCTGCAGCTGCAATAGCTCAGCCCTTCTCCACAGCAGACCCCAGTGCTTCAAGTTCAGCACCCAGAAAATGATGAACGCACAGTTAGTGACCCCCTGTGAAGAGGTTGGTTTAAGTGACTTGACAATTATCCCACAGCAATGATGTGGCAGTGAGAGCTTCTAGTTCTCAGGAGCCCATGCAGTTTCCTTGGCCATGATGGGAGGCAACAGCATCCCCTGATATGAGGATGAGAGAATCATGACACCATCCTTCCTCCACCATCCCCTACCTCCTACGCACCTGCCAACTTCAGCCCCAATAAAGCTTGAACTCTCCGTAACTACACAATCCTGATTCGGTCACACTGGGTCGTGGGCAGTCAGGTCTGGGAGTCATCCAGGGGCTGGAAAAGCAACCGAGCAACTGAGCGCATGGAGTCTGAATGAAAGGACCCCAGGAGCTGAGTCAGAGATCGAGAGGCTCAGGCAGGGCACAGGGTCAGGAGGCCAGCCAGGTTGGGTGACCAGAAGATCAAGCCAGGAGTCAAGTTAAGACGCTGCAGGCAGAACATGGAGTCCAAGGACCAGCTGGGTTGGGTAAGAAAGGGATCGGTCAGCAAGTCGGTGCAGGTGTGACCCAAGGGAAACGTTGAGCCCTGTTGCCCAGACACTTCCTCTTCCTGGTCAGTGGTTCTTATAGGAAGGGGTGAAGGGTCAGCTGACCCTGGCCAGCCACTCCTCTATGGCAGGTCTGACCACTTATGCCCAGCTGGGCCAATGATATTTTGGGATGAGCTGCAGGGTTGAAGCCACAGGAGAACAGATTCATCCTCAAAGCAGATCTACCCCCTGCACTGAATGAGGCTTTGTAGACATATGTTATGTGGTCTTGTCATTACAAGCTGTAACATAATTTATATACATATGGGTGGCAAATTAAGATCAAATTAATTCTGGCATTTCCTAGGTTTTTAGTCGTTGACTTTGTCACTGGAAACGGTTCATCTCCTGTTGCTTTCCTAAGTGTGTGCATTTTGGAGCAGTGTGTTATTTCTGGGCAGACATCTTGTTCACATGGGAAGGGGAGCAAGAAGGGAAGCTCTTGCTATCTGAGACACCTCATGGGGCAGGTCTGCTTTTCCATTGCATCGCAGCTGATTTCTGAAACGCTCATTTTGAGTGAGACGTTATTTATTGGGCCTCAGCGAGAGTTCAGGGCTCTGGTCCCTGTGTGCACAGGCAAATTCAATATCCCTTCCCAAAAGGGGGCACGAGTCCCTCGGGAGAGGTCTCCTTGCTGTCAAAACCAATGGCTCATTGCTGTGCTTCAGCCTGGAGCAGCTCCTCATATTTATGGTGTATGGGCTCAAATCTTTATTCATAAAACATCAGCTTTTGCTTTTCACTGTCAGCATGGATGTTGAACTAATCAGAAAGTGGGGGCCAGGGTGGGTACCGGAAAAGAGGGGTATGTGGGAACATAACAATGCTAAAGAAAAAGAACACCGCTTGCTGTCAGTTAAGTCTTTCCATTAGTTACCTTTACCATTATGGATGCATTTTAAGATCCAGACTTCAACATACATAACTTTAAATCACTAACATCCTTCATGGCTCTGTGATTTGCTGGTTCCATATGTAGCCTCTTGGCCCATTCGGTTGGCTCAGTTTCAATTCCTGTTCTTCCTTGGGGTTAAGGTTTTCTTTCTTTGAAGGGTGGGGGGGGGAGGGGAAGAAGATGGAAAGGAAAAGAAAAAAGGCTGGCAAAACAGAGGACTTGGTAGAGAAGAGGAGAGAGAGAATGAGAAAGGGAAAAGAATTGCAAAGTAAATCAGGAAGGAGAGTTGGGACAGACAAAGAGTGGGGGAAAGGACTAATGGAAAGCAGGTTTTAAGGAGAGAAGGAAGAGAAAGAGGGATAGGTAATATAATAAAGAAATGGGATAGGTATTACAATAAAGAAATGGCTGGAAAGAGATAGAAAAGAGAGAGAAAGAGGGCAGGAGCAGGTCGGGAGGAAACATGCCCAGCCAGCCTTGCTTTAGTTGTGCCACGTCTGAGGTCCTTGTGGTTGATGTGGACTAATTCTTCCCACCTGCCCCCCGCAAGCTGTCAGCCTTCACCCCGGCTCTGAAACGTCACGCCGCCTGCCCGCTCCTCTTTCCATCTCCCGGCTGCATTTTAATTAAGCTTGCTGCACGTTCGCTCGGGGCCGGCCTGACAGCTGTATTGAATTTTGGTTTGTTGTATGATTTATCAGGCCCGCTGATGTGCGCCGGGGTGATTTACTGCTGCAAAAATCCCTCGGAATGCAACGCCAAGCAATATCTGCATTATTAATAACAATAATTATAAAGATAAATGTCCCTCCCCAGAGCTTTCGATGGCCATGCCACTCAATTTAACATTTTAACAGTGGCATGTGGCCTCCCTATGGCACCTGGTTATGTCTGATGGATTCGAGCAGGCAAAGAAAAGGTTATTTGTCAAGCGCTCGGTCTGGACTGGACCCTATTTCGAAGCCTCCAGGTCAGAGCAGCCCGAGCCGCATTCCTGGCCCTGACACTGAACGAGACTGAACTTTGTCACGTTATTAAGCTGTCAGCAGGGCTGGGGCGTTATTTAGATTTCTGGTGGGAACTTCTTGCACATGCTGGGGGTGCTCTAGTGGGATTATATCAACACCAGTGTAAAACACACACAAATGAGCTGGTCTATAATTACCACGCCAAGCCCTCGCTCCCCGGAGCTAATCAGAGGAGAATGGGAATACCAGAAGTTTGCACCAGAAGCTACCGGGAAGTTTACACCTGGGGCAACACCACAATCATTGTGTCTGAGGACGGGCCTGATTCTGAGACTGCTTGGGCAGCCAAACCTCCTGTTCGTCCCATCGTGACTAACAACTATTCTCCTAGACCAGAAAAGGGCTTTACAAGCACCTCACAAACACAGAGGAAGAGCTGGTCTCTGCCCTAAATGTCTTGCAGTCCTACGCAGGCAGCCATTCCCATGGGATAAGCCCAGAGATTTGAATATCTGAAAGGCAAGGGAAAGTCTTTCCTTTTGATTTGTGCTCTCATTTCCAGAGCTGTTTTGCAGCTCGCTCAATTGGGCGTCAGAAACGAATTCCTCTGTCCTGACTTCTCAGTCTACAAAGGCCAGACCGTCTTGAGGATGGGCTCAGTTACAATCATGCATGTAGGAAGCTGCAAACTCTTGTTAAAGGCATTTTGCCTTGCGAGGCGCGTATGAGCAAACCACATCCCTCATACTCTTCACAAGTCGACTATAACACCCAGGTTTATTCAGTAGCATCCAGACACTGTGGTGGAGACCAGCATCCTGTTCCAACATTTTAAGTGACAGCCACTCTTCCCAGGATCTTTCAGCTTACACAGACCAAAGAAGTATTATTATTTCTCCATGCCACAGAAAAGGAAATCACACGACTTGCTCAAGTTCACTCAGAAAATTTGTAGCAGAGCGAAGAATTCAACCCACGTCTCCCTGAGACCCAGCCTAGAGGTTTATGTATGACACCTTCCTTGCTTTTGGCTTGAGGAGATGGATAGGGACTGTGATGAAAAGTCAAAGTTAAAAAACAAAACCATCTTGTTTATTTCAGATTTTTCAGATTTCAGATTTTCAGAAATTTCAGATTTCTCAATAGCAGGGAAGGAATGCAAAAGTGTGCTGTGCTCTACCCCCGTTTCTCTGCACTTACTGCCCACTGGGTCTCCTACTTTCATCAAGCTTAAAGCCTGCCATTATATCATCAGGCATTATTTCATCCAGTCTGACCTCTTGTACATCACGCCGGAGATGCCTAGATTGGTCCCAATGACTTCAGCTAGATGAAAGCATTTCAGTCCTCAGGAACCTAAATATTGTGTGCCCCAAGCAGAGAACAAGGGTGTCTGAAGGGTCATTGAGGCCCTACAGGGCACTGATTAGGTGGGATATACCCAGGGATGTGAGCAGAAGATCCATCCCCTGTGCTGAAAGGCAAAAAAAAATCTCAAAGGCCCTGCAGAGAAAATCCTTCTTAACCCCCAACCTGGGGATTAGTTTGACCTTCAGTACACGAGCAAGACTCAGCAATCAGACAGTGGAAGCTTTTCTGTACCACCTCGGAGCCCCAGTCCACCCCACCTATTGTCCTGTCTCCAGTTGTGGCCAAGCCCCAGCTTCAAAGGAAGGCAAAAGCAAAGAAAAAACAAGACACCTGAACTTCTCAAATGGTTTGTTTTTATCTTTAGAGAACTGTATTCTCTATGATACTATGTATAACCCGGGAGAAACAAGAAGGGAGAAATGAAATACACAGTCGGGGAAGGCGGGAAGGAAGGAAGGAAGGAAGGACCTTGACTTTTTAACTACTTTATTCAGGGGTTCAGGGTACAAAAAGTTGGCCCCTCTGGGGTCCAGGTCCAATATACAAAGCAAAGACAAACAAATTACCACCAAATCAAGAGCACCATGTCATTACATTCATAACATCACCGTGACAGACACCTACCTACACTGTATTATTATACATCGTGCCTAACATGCCATTATGCAGTCGGGACACCGGCCACACAGTCGTATAGGCCAAAGCCGTCTATAAACAAAGGATTCCTACCCTGCTCTATCCAATCATACATGTGGCAACATTTCCACTTCCCACACAAAGAAAAAAGCAGTCTGGTGAGGGCCCAGGGCGCGGCACAAGCCGGGAGTCACAGTCCGACACCGAGCCTGCCTGGTCTCCCAGACCGGTCATGACATCAGAGCGCGTATTGAAGTCAGCTGTCCTCCACGTGGCGCAGCGCTCCCCCAAGGGCCCAGCATGCCTCAAAGACAGGCACTGCCTGCCAGAGCACGGTGTGCTCAAAAAACTGTAGACCACAGCAAATATTTCCTATGAATGCTTTGAATGAACAGATGCCAATATTGATTCCATGATTCAAGCCGGAGAAATGCTAGGTATTACTTATGGCTTAGGGCTGCAACCTAGATCCCACAGGCCAGATCTGGCTTGCATAGTGGTTTCGTCTAGCCTCCAAGGCTGAGATGGAAGGAAGGAAGGATTAGAGACAAAGGGACTGAGAAGAACAAATGAAGGGAAGAAACTAGAGAAGACTCCACAATACAAATAGAAAGGTGTAAGACAAGACAGCCATAGCAAGAACAGTCTAACATAACCAGTGCTGGTTGCAAATTGCGGATCCAGTGGCTATGAGCATTCATTCAAATACCAGAGGGTTTCAGCTAATCTTGTTCCTCTTCTTATTTGCATCCCACTAACAATGGAGTCAAGGGGTTCCTGGCTGAACTGGGGATTTTGCATTCACGGGAGCCTTCACTACTACTCAGTTGTTACTTGTTGCCCCGGCTTGATTCTTCTTCTGATTCAAAAAGTCTCAGACCCCTAGTCATGGAAAGGAATCAAAATGGTGCGAGTGTGACCAGTTTTGCACCATATATAGCAGCTGACAGATAAACTGAGAGAAGAGTTTGCAAACATCCCCTGTATGGTCGATCAGCTTTGACATGACAACAGCTTGCATAAGGCTGCTATGAAAGAAAAAAACCACCAAGCATGAGTGGAAAACCCACTGTTTTGGCTACCATAACTCTTCTAAAGGCTGCTATCAATCTAATAAAACTCCCTGCTTGCAAGCTGGTGACACATGGTGTGAAGGCTCCTTCATTATCCAGGCGGAAGATATTTCTTCCCTCAACCCATCAAGTTCACTACAAATGAAGCTTCAGCCAGCTTGTGCACACCAATGCTCAGGTACCATTTCCTGGCCTCAAATGCTCATCTTTTTATTTTTCCTAATCCTGATTTACCAAAATAACTGACTATAAAATAGTAATATTGTGGTAGTCTCAGGGTATGTCTACACATGCATTTGGTCCAGGAGCAGTTTACTCACAAGTAAACACGCCCAGGCAGGCATCCACACATGCAGGGACTCAGGATCAGATTTGCTGCTCATTTTTTGCTCCTGCTCCCACTGGCCCTGCAATGGCCCCCTGCAGCAGCCAGGGGGAGTTCCAGGTTCCCCCCTGGGTGCTAGCCCAGGGGCTGGCAGGGAGCATGGGACATTGCTCCCTGCCCCAGGGGGCTGTCTGCTACCAGGACAGGCTCTTCCACCGAAACCCAGGCAAGAACAATGTCCCCCTGCCCCAGCCACAGGGAGCTCCCCAGTCAGGGGTAGGGGACTTGGAAAGAGCTGCAGGGGAGAGGTAGGTCTCAGTCCCCTGCCCCAATCCACTGATGGGGCAGCTAGTAGCCAGGGGCTAGCTGTTAGCTGCCCCACCAGTGCATGGCACAAGGGCTGTGACCTGCCTTACCCCTGCAGCTCTTTCCAAGCCTTGCACCTCGATCACCCAATTGAGGCATGGAGCTTGGACCTGCCCCTGACCCGGACAGTTCCCAGCCCCCACTGGATGATTGCAGGGCAGGGGTTGGAAGCCTGTTCCCTGCCCAGCTCCATGATTGCAGAGCTGAGTGGGGAACAGGCTGCCCAGCTCCATGACTGTGGAGTGGGGCAGGGAACAGGCTCTGCAGTCCCTGCCAGCTGGGATCTCCCAGCCCCCACTCTACAATCATGGGGCAGAGGCTGGGTGATCCTTATCTCCCAGAGCCAGCTCTACAGCCATGGAGCTGACACTGGGAAAGAAGAATCTCCCAGCAAAAGCCCCACGGCTGCATAAGCATCTCCCAGCACTGGCCCCGTGACTGTGGAGCTGGCACTGGGAGATGAGGATTTCCCAGCACCCCACTGCCTGATCGCAATGGTGAAGCAGCGGCTGGGAGATAAGGATCTCCTATCCCCCTCTCCCTTATTGTGATCTTGGAGGGAGGGGCTGGGAGCTCCCTGCTGCTGGGGGAGGGGAACGTAATCCCCACCCCGGGTCCCATGGTAGCGCCCACTCTGGCAGCAGGCAGCTCATGGGCAGGAGCAATCTCCTGCCCCCTCCTGGCTGACTGAGCAGGAGCACATTTGCTCCTGGTCAGGCATCTACACCAGTGCTACTGTGCAGTAACTAATATCAAGTAAATATTTACAAGTAGCAAATTTATTCATGATTAGTAGAGTTTACGGCACAGTAAGTGTGTGCACATGTAGCTGCGCACTCTTACTGCAGTAAACTGCTCTTCTGCTCAGTGAAGTGTCTCATGTTGATGCACTCTCACTGTAGCAAAAAGAAGGCCTGAACTAAAACAGCTTTCAGGAAGGTAAGGATTCAGGATCTAAACTTAGGCTTAGATTTGTCCACTTGTGGTTCACCTCTCATCTTCAGTAACCATGGAAGAAGCAGTGCAGCTCCTAAATGGTTGAGCTGTAGTGAGACATGAGCTCTGGGTTACTGCATATAGGAAAGAGAAAAGCAAAGAAAGCAAAAGGGAAATTCTGCACATTATCACAGACAGGACTCCTTCTTCTTGACCTTTTTGCCATCTGGTGGGTTTGTCAGAAATTACAGGCAGAAATTCTGCATGCAGGAATTCCCCTTTGAGCTCCTGTTGTGCCTTCTCATTCTGTCAGTCCTCAGGTTGGCTAGAAGTGAGATACTCTGAAAAAAGCTGGACAGCTGCTGGTGTGCAGGGACCATTGCTTATCTTACTAATCATAACAATTTCATTGCTGTCTTGTTCTCCCCTGTTTGGTGTAGAGCCATCTGTTGTCTCAGTTCCTACTGAAAGTATAAGCTCATTGGAAGAGAGACAGGCACTGGCTAGGGACAGACATTCAAAAAACCTGAAACTGAATTGATTCCATCGTTGCAAGTTAGTTTAACCTGGCTAAGCTAAACTGGTTTGTAACTGTGCAGACATCTCCTCTGAAGTGAAGAAATGCAGGCACATGCCTGCAGTGGCTCAGGCTAGAAGCTGGTAGGTGCTAGAGCAGCCCTCCCTTCCTTTCCAGAGTGTTGAGCTGGGGACATGGCCAGGTCTCAGCAGGATGCTCTAATTAGGAAGGGGTTTACCTTACCACCCCCACTCCACTGTTGATAACAGAGCATTTAGTTATATAGCAGGGAGTTACACAGGGAGTTAATAGCATTTATCAGCCCATCAAAGAAAGCAAAAGCCTCTCTCATTAGTTCAAGCTCTTCTTAAACAGCTTTTTCCAAGGAAGGAATGGAGGGATGTTACCAGCTACCTGTTGACTTGCTCCAAAAAGCCCTAAGCTGACACTGTCCTGTCTGTCTTTGTCCCATCTCCCAAATCATGGACTGTAGTCTCTTGTGGTATGCTAGCTAATGCTGAAAGGTGTCTGTGTAAGGCAGAGGGAAGGGGGAATCCCTGCTTGATCAGGGAGTGGCGAGGGGGAGGGAGTGGAGCAAGAGGAAGCCAGGCACATGCCACTGTACCTGCAGTCTCTGCCGGAGCTCTAGCTAGGAAGCAAAGGGGCAGGACAGAGAACAGAGCCCCACCCAGGGCTGCAAAGCATCTGGGATGCTGGGGGACTCTGGTTAACTTAAACCAGGAAGGGATCTGGGACAGACATTGCATAAACTGGTTTGACCCAAATCAGTTAAGGCTAATACTACATTGAACCAGGTTTATCTCAAACTGGTTTCATAGATTCATAGATTCATAGGTATTAGGGTCAGAAGGGACCTCAGCAGATCATTGAGTCTGACCCCCTGTCCCAGGCAGGAAAGAGCCCTGGGATCATATGACCCCAGCCAGGTGCTTGTCCAGTCTCCTCTTAAGGACCACCAAGGAAGGGGAGAGCACCACCTCCCTTGGAAGCCCATTCCAGATTCTGGCAACCCTTACCATAAAGAAGGTTCGTCTACACATGCCCTTAAGTGACTTACTGTGATATTATTTCATCTTGTTTAAGTTCCAGAAAAACTGCTAATACAAAAGGCGGTTGGGTCTTCCTATTCCTTCCTGCCTTTTTTGTGACAGTCTTAAGGTTAAGGTGATAAAACATCACAGAAGAAGCCATTTTAATGCATTTTCAGGGACGCCTACAGGGTGGAATAGGATCTTATTTAGACATCTAAGTGCACTTAGGTGTCCAATGGGCAGAATAGGATCTAATCTCCAGGCTTCCTTTCATGTTTAGATGGTAAATATTTTGGGGCATGAGCCACCTGCTCATTGTCTGTACATGTATAGCACTTAAGCCAACAAACCCTTGATCCCTGACTGGGGCCTGGAAGCAGAAAACCATTACGAATGGGGAAAAAAAGAAGCACCTATTCTCATAGTCAGTTTTTGGAGTAGAAGTGGACTTCAGAAGGGAGAAAGATCCTGAGACCAGGCTCCAGATACATGTCACTTTCAGCAAAGGGTTAAAATAATGAAATTGCTGGACAATCAGGAATACCATTTTCCACAGGGAGGGAAAAAAGGATGTTATTCCACTGGGGCACCAAGGCGTTTTGTACAAAGTCACAACTAAGGTTAAAAAGGCATTCTTTGCCAAAATTCCTCAAAAGCATTAGGATCAGGTTCAGACCACGCCCTTCACAGTGATCATGGTTAATAAAATTAACATAACACTGCACTCTGTGCAACTATGCCTGGTTGCCACCATATTTACGTGCGTACTCCATTCACCTTTCCCACAAAGCCCGCCCTCCCAAAATGGGGTACGTGTCTTTAAGTGAGGAAGCTGATTTTTTTCTCACTGAAATAGAAGCAGGAGGAATAGAAGCATGGAGACACTGCTGACAGACGGCTGCCAGCTTCACTCAGGCAGGACGCAGGAGGGCTGAATCCAGCATTAATCGCAGCCACTCTCAAACTGCTTAGGTCAGATTCAGAGCGTCTTACATTGACGTCTTTGCTGACAGTCTTATGTAGTGGCTCTGCAAAGCCCGTAGGCATGCGCTTAGTTCTTAAGTCCAGGGTCCAGTTTCACTGAACTCAGTGGAAATGACAGATGTGCCTCAGCTTAAGGGATTTCCTGAACTGTAGTACAGCTAAGTGCGTGCTTAAAACATGCTTAAGCGTGACTGAATTACCCTGCTAGCACAGAGGGCCAGGCTTGAAGTAAAACACAGAGGATGGGGCAGTGAGATGCAATGCTCTTTTTAGAGGTGTCCAGCTAGAGCCATCTTAAAATGGGTCTTATTTACCTAAGGAACAGCACACCTTTAATACATCTCTTCCTGGACACCAGAAACCAAAAAACTCCCGATAGCTGGGCACTTTTGAAACCTGTGGCCACATAGAGAATAGGATTAGTTCCTGTGCTATCATGTTGACTAAAAATCTATGCGCTTACATGGTCCCACTGTTGTATATATTCCCCTAGGGAGCAAAGCAGGAAAAACAAATACCTTAATTATTAGTGTGCCGGTACACTGCATTTTACTGTATTGTCCTGCACCAAGCACATGCCCTGGCCTGTTGCTTGGTTCCTGTTTGCCTTTATTCAAATCCAAGGGGGCCCACCTAAACGTTCACAAAAGAAGGCACCATCCACAGTTGGTTTCAAAGCTGCATCTACTGGAAAGCGTGCGTCTCATTTTCCTTTGAGACAGCTAAGAATTTCCCCCTCAAAAAAGGAAGAGATGGCAACATGTGGAAGTTAATTCTTCCCGGAGCTCCAGCCCCAGTTTTTGCCAGGGATCTGCATTCATAGCCCTTCTCAAAATACCCTGAACCTTCATGTAATCAAATTATTCAGTGTCATCATCAAAGCATTTTGGCTACTGCCTGTCCTTTAATAACAGTCAAGAAGATTTAATGAAAGGAAAGCTCTCCATAGATTTCTTTTTAGATTGGATGCAATCCTGCTTTTTTATTTTTGCAATATTCCTGCTCAGAGAAAATTATAGTTTGCGATGCCAGTGAAGTGCTCTGTATGTTTTGTTTATTGCAGTGGTTTTAAGTGGAACCATGGGTGCTGGAGTATCATTATAAAATTCTTGATACCCCTGATATATTTGTGCAAAACATAGTTGTGGGCACTGGAGAAAATGGAGGAGATGATATTTTTGAAGCACTTTCTCCTCATTTGTGTTTATTTGTTCAGTCGCTCAGCTCTGCTGCAGGGCTCAATTCACAGTTGTGCCTTTCAGGCAGTGTAAATGGACTCTGAGGGCTGGCCGTGGCCGACTCAGGGAAGTTAGCGGGCATGAATTTGCAATGCTCCAGCTACTCCTACTAAGTCCTTCTGCGGAGAGTCTTTGGGCATACTGATAGTGCTGTTCCAGAAGTCAGTGACTCCTCTTTCAAAGCAGACTACGCTCCTTTGCTCTAAAGTGCCCATTCAGTGAATGCAAATTCACACCCCACCTTACTGGGTACTAACCACAGGAGTAAGAAGCAGTTTCTGTGTCTTGAGAGGCAGTGGTGGCTGGGGTAGCAGCAGTGACCAGGGCAGCAGGGGCAGCCGGACGGGTGGTGGCAGCTGTAGTGGCCAGGCCAGAAACTGCTATTCTTGCACCCTCCCCACAACGGGGGGTTGGGGTTTGTGCCACCCACCCTGAGCTATGCTACTGGTGCTAGCAAACCCATGTAGACAAGCCCGGATCCCAGAAATGAGACTCAGACCCATGGCCCTTCTCATGGCACTTTCCTACTCCTGTTTCTTCCTTGTTCTTGTATTTACATCAAAGCTCCTTTTATTTCCATTGCCCTATAGGACAGCAAAAGTCAATACCTTAACAGCTGCAAAGGAGCTGAATTACAAGTGTGGAATCATTTGGAAACAGGGGATCCCATTTTGCAAAGGAGCTCTAGGCGGCTTTTCCACGGCTGAGCGATCACAATCAGAGCTAGGTTTTCAGAAGACCTTCATTCCCATGAAGGCATCAAAAAGAAGGACCAAGTGTTTTTACAAGCCCTCGGTGCCCACTGGCTCCCATAGCAATGCTGATAGCCCACTGTGCAAAAGACCTGAGCCCGGTTGAAAACCTGCACATTGTGTCACATGCCTTAACTGGTTTATGCATCTTTTGAAATCAAGCCCCAAGGCTCTATTCTGCACACGCAGGCAGGACTGGGCTTTAAAACTGTCTGTATGAATCACTACAATCCTTCGTGCATAGGGTCAATAGCTCATTCTCCAGTGTCCTGAGCACCATCACCTGATTAGGCAAAGCACTTTTGCATGTGCTTGATACTGTAATCACACTGGCGATGTACATGCTTACCACCATGCCTGGCCAAAAGAGCTTAACGGCATGTAGCCAGCACCTTGAGTCTGCCAAGACTCTCCACAGGAGGACTGAGTAGGAGTAGCTGGCACATTGCAAACTTATGCCCGCTAACTTCCTGAGTTGACTCCATATACCATTCCCATTACATCAACAGAGCCTCCTGAAGCCAGAGAAGCCAAATTCTGCTCACCTGTAATCCAGGGTGACTTTCTCAACTGCCATGGAGTGTGTCAGCAACTACAGGTGCAAACCTTAGAGAAACATCGGGTCCCTGAACGGCAGTTGCAGCCATGCACCCAGTGGTAGAATGTGGCCGGTAGGGAATGCATCTGTGACCCAAAGTGTGTTGAAGTCAATGGGAATTTCTCCATTGACTTGAATAGGCCGTGGAGAAATTCCCATTGACTTCAACACCCTTTGGATCAAGGACTCAGAGTCTGGCAAAGAGTTTTGCAAGTTAACATGGTTGCACTGGTGGAAGACTTCGGACCTGGTATCCCAGTTCACTGCAAGACTCTTTGTGGACAGCACGTTCCTTTCATAGATTCCAGTGGGACATTTCTGGATTTGCACAATTTAAAGGGGAGAAGAATTTGGGCCCTCCCAATATTCATTATTTTACATCCCCTGCACCCCAAAAAGTGTGCTGGGCACTTCAGAGCACAAGTAAGAGATCATGACCCCTGCTTTGAAGAGGTTACAATGGGCCAGATGCTGCCAATGATGAGGCCTACTCACATGTGTAAATGTTTACAGGATTGGGCCATAATTGCAGACACGACTCAGGAAAAATGGGTACCAAAACACTAGGGAGAGGAAGGACAGGGGGTTACACAAGTAAATGGCCAGTTACTCAAACCAAGGATAAAGTTAGCAAAATAAATAAATAAGTGCCTTGTTGACTCATTCCATGTAGGCGTCTCATTAGTAGTGACTCTGAGAAAGAGATGAATGGGGGGAGCAGTCTTGGAGGGGATGGCGATTTGGATTATTTGCACAAAGCTGTTTGGTTTGTGCTGCTGCCGTTCTTTTTCCTAGGAACACTTTGTGCTTTAGGGTCCCGATTCAGCAAAACACCTAAGCACGTGCCAGAGGGTTGAAGGTAGCTAACCACTTGGCCAGCTCCAAAGGCCTTTTAAAGAACCAGAAAGAATTCCCCATTGATTTCAATGGGTTTTGAGGCCGGTCCATTGAACTCAACAGGGATACTCACATGCTTAACGTGAGGCGCATGCTTAAGATCCCTGCCGAATCAGGCCCGTCTCACTGTTTTTCTTTGTGCGTTATTCTCCTTTTGTCTATCTCCTACTCTCTCTGCTCTTGCTACCCATAAAACGTTCCCGTCTCCCCCCTCTCTTTGGTCTGTTTCCCAGTCTGTGTTTTGATAGTGAATGCATATATTATTTCACAAACAGACCATGTGCTTAGGCAGCTCGTGCCAAGATGAGCCCAATTTCTATTGGAAACTTAATCATATATCAGAGAGAGAGAGCAGCACAAAAGTTTATTATTAATAGTAACTCTTAATATTTGGCAGCACATGTTCAAAATCCTTGGACGCCAGGAATGTGTAATTCGTTGTGACAGACTCAAACCAGCCCACTCTCCGAAACCAAGTTACAGCACATTGCAGGATACCTAGTCCGAGGGCACACCCTGCACATCTCAAGGGATTGGTTTTGGTTCCAAGAGTCTAACTAAAAAAAGAGACGGAGAGAGATACTTCCTGTTTGCAATAGTTTTGTAGCCGTTTCTTATCAGAAGAAGAACAGAGAAATGTCAGCTCCTTAGGTTTCTTGTTTCAGGATCCCTTGAGAAGCTACCAATTCAACCGAATGGTATGAGCTCGACAGAAAAAAAAAATCCCACATTGACTTTGTTCATTACAAAAAAACAGAATGAAAGAAAACAGGAAACTGAATAGAAAAAGGGGAAAGATTGCAAAAGGGGGAAAAAAAATCACAGGGGGGAGAGAGAGGGGAGGTTTCCTTGGTAGCTATTCCAGTAACCAAAAAGGGGTTGAACATTTTCTCTCTCTCTTAACCACTCTTAAAAATTAACACTTATCTGGTATACATACTGGGAATACTGCTATATTGTGTTGTCTTACAATATCTGGGTCTGCTATATAAATGATGATCTCTTTGGCCAGCCATACTGTGAGGACCACAGCACATCTGCTGGCTCCCTGCTAAGTGGAGTGACCTCCGCACTGGACTGCACTCCCTGCCCCCCCTTGTGTGTAAGCTATTCACTAGAAAGTATCAAAGATACAACCTAAGAGCACACCCATGCAAGATCATTTATCTTTTTTCTTCCATCATATAGTCAGTTTAAGGGCTTATATAATCATTTGAAGGGGAGGGGAATTAAGGCTTTTTTCCTTGGATATTAGTTTAGTCGGGGGACTAATGTCTTAACAAAGGGGAAAAAAGGGGGAAAGAGATGACATCCAGAGTCTTTCCCTCCTGAGCCATCATCTCTCATTCTTATCCAGTTCTGTAATGCCTGAACTCCCCTACTACTTCGTGCATGTTTATTTGGTCTATGTGAAATAAATTGCTGTTAACAACATTGTTCCTAGTATGTAGAGGGCCCTTCAGAGAAATGTTGAGTGGCTTAAGTGTATCCAGCCCTCTGCAAGGGAACGAAAAACATACTGCTCATAAGAGAGGACTCTCCTTTGAATCCAGCCTGTGCTAAGCAAAGGTGATCTTGTTTTGCCCATTGCCCTTGTATGAATTAAATGATATGGCTCCTTACCTGCCTTTGGGGCAGCCTCGCTACTTGGAAACTGCTTGTTTAAAAGCCAATCAGGACTCAAAGTAGAGATGATATGTTATTAGCCCAACAAGATTTTTGCAAAAAACAATTCTTTCATTGCAAATTGTTTCAAAGCCAAGAGCTTGTTAGATTGGGAGAAGCTAGAGCAATTTTTTCTGTGTAATAGCTCTTCTTTTTAGCTTCCATTTGGAAAGTCCTCCTCCTCCTTATGCACGATTTCAATATTTGCTGTGTTTGTTATATGAGTAAAAGCAGCTCTTGAGGGTATGGTCTTGCTCAGAGCAGTTCCTTCCTCTCAAAGGGAAACATCTGCTTGTAGGCTCTGTTTAATGGGGACATTTTTTACCTCCGTGGCAGAAGGGGGTATGTACCTGGAATAAATGCATTGGTCTCAAGAGCAAGTTCACCCACTGGAAACAGGCAGCAATGGGAGTAATTCTCAACTGCCTCCCACCCGGTGGGATCACTTACACCTGCAAAAGATGGCTGTAAAAAGGCTACCAAATCCTTCACTTAGCTCAGGCTTAAATGGCTATGCCACATGCAGACGTGATCATCACTTTTTAGCCAACAGGTGGGGATTGAACTCCTGACTTCCAGGGCTAGAAGCTGAATTGCTTGAGCTAAATCTTTACACCTGTGCGCTGTAACAACTGGACCACACATACCCACTGATGCATTTCACAGGGTAATGGGAAATTAGGCCTTGTAAGAGAGGATTCTGGGATTTATTTTTTTCTTAAATAAAAAGCAGGAGTTTTACCTGCCACCTTCACTCCCAGCCTTACTGCTGGGGGAGGGGCTCTTTGTCTTAATGGGATCTGGCTTCTGCTCCTACCTTTCAGTGCTGCAAGTTCGGGAGTTACGTGCTGGCTTTCTGCTTGTACCTCATATAGGACAAATCCCTTTAAAAAAACACTTTATACTGTAGAACCACCACCACAAACTTGTGAGGTAGGCTTAGCAGAGAGGTACTGAACTGAAAGGGGAGAGAGACTTGATTGAATTTTTGCTTTTTCCTTTAGACCAGTACAGCTACACCCTGGATACCTAACCCAAATATATTCTTCCCAGGGCAGGACTGAGGCATACGAGTGAGGCAAGATTAGGGCAGGTTGCCTCCGCAGCCACGTGTTTTTAGGCTGGTGGATCAACAGATGGTTTCTGTCCTTGGAGTGTCTGCCTGTCAGAGCTACTTTTAATTCAAAAGAGAACCGGGATGTTTTAATAAGATCTAGCCCATGACTGGCTGAGTCACCGGAGAGACAAAACATTAAAAATAAATGCATCGGTTCCTTTCCTGAGAAACAGCCACGGGCTGAAGAATTAAAAGGATGTGGTGTGCTTCTTCCCTTGCCAAAGGCGCTAGCAATCCAATGGAGAAGCGGACCATGCAGCTATGGCTGCACCGAAAGGGGAACTGCCAGGCTGGAGGGACCTTAGTACCAGAGCTCCTCAAGGATAGGACTTGAAATATTTAATATCGTCATCAATGATATCGGTCCCAAGAGTAGGAGCATGCCTATAAAAGTAGCTGATGATACAAAGTTGGGAGAAGGATTGCAATAAGAGGCAGGGCTAACTAGATAACCTTGATGATTCTGAGTGACAGAAATGAGATGAAAATGGAGAGCATACCGTTTAAAGTCATGCACTTAGGATTTTATAACAAAAAATTGTGCTCCAAGGTGGAAGTTCATCAGCTGGAAATGACCAAAGAGTTGTGTTAGTTGATCACAGGATAGCTAGGACTGGTAGCATGCAGCTGTGAGAAGCAAATGCAATTCTAGGACACATCAGGCAAGGTGTTTCCAGCGCACACACAAAAAAAGTCCTTGTACAAGGCAATTTTGGTGGCCCATTTTCAAGAAAAGTGAATTCAAACTGGACAGCTGCAGAGAATAATTCCTCAGTGAGGAAAATTGGATGTGATCAGGCCTGTCTTACAGGAAGAGTCCTGTTTGCCGTAGCACAAGGAAGAAAATATGGTTGTTCTCTAAAAACACATGAGAAAATCAATACCAGAGAAAGAGAGCCAATTTAAAGGACGGTGTTAACACAAGAACAAATGTGTGCAGACCGACTACGACTAAACTTAGATCGTAAATTTGAGGACGGTTTCTTACTATCCGAAGAATGAGCTTCTGGAAGAGTTTTCCATTTAGAGCAGGGTGAACACCCACCTAGTTTTCAGATGAAGCTCAATCAGTTTGTGAAAAGAATGAGCTGATGTGATGCCTGGAGTAAGAGGGAACAGGACGCAATGACCTCACTGCTCCCTTCCCACCCTTTTTATTACTCTGTCATGAACAATTAGTAGCAGGGAGGGAATAAGAAGACACTGCCCTCCTGGACAGTTCATACCACGATTGCACCTTCCTCCTGAAGCATCTGATATTACTCACTGGCAGAGGCAAGGTACTGAACTCCACGAGCAACTATTTCAGCCCACTCTGGCAGTTTTTGTATTGCTATGAGTTGGCAATGGCCCACAAATTGAGCTACTGTGATGGAGCCCATAATTAATGTCATATTTGCTCTACCATCAGTCTAGACACATTTGTCTAAACTATTGTTTTCAAAAAGAAATAAAAATATAAAGAATGTCAGTCACCAACATTCAGGGAGTGGAGGGTAAATAGAGCCTGACAGGGTCTTTTGCCTTTGATCATTTTTGCTACATTCCTAGTTGTCTTCTATGAGGCTCAGACATAGATTTGTAGTAAGTGATTTCCACACATTTCTTTCATCTTCTTTGGCCTCAGCCTTGTGCTATGCTATGTGGCTTTGCACAAGCAAAAATAATGTAAGTTTCTGCATCAGCCTAAATAAAAAGCCGCAGAATGCAGAGTTCAGGAGATTTGCCTTTGATATATTGTGCATTACTTCAGCAGATCACATCGCTTCTCTTTACATTTAGGTAGCCTCATCCACCCTGAGGACTTTCCAGGCACACCCATCTTAAGACTATGCATGTGCTCAGCGATGGCTTCACCCACCTCTTCCATCCCACAGGTAGCTGAATTTCAGGCAGCACCTGACTTAAATTGTTCTGAATTGTTCATTGATTTTTTTTTTGGACGGGAAGTGAAACATTAGCCATTCAGTTGCAACTTTACAGAATGGTGTTACTGCAGTCAAATATATAGGAAAACAGAGACTAATCTGAAGCTCCACTAAAGAAGATCCGATTGTATATGAATGCCTATTCAGGAATTATTATCGACTGATCTCCCAATTGGCACATTATTATCTACCAATAATAAGTGATTTATTTTTTTTTTTACTTCTCTTAGAGAGACAAGTCCCTGTGTGCTGAATGTCAGTGCATTTTTAGAACATAGTCATTTTGGCTTTCTTAGGCTGTCTTTCAAATGAGCTTTGGTTTCTGCTTGTTTTAATGCTAGCTAATTTTCATATCTACAAGCATTCTAATTTTGTGTAGTGAAGGGAAAGTTCAAAGAGGAACTCATTTAATGTCTGTGCATTACCTCTAGCACCACAAAGATCCTTTTAGCTTGCAGGCTAAATCTCTGTAGCTGCTTTCCATAATTGTAAAGAGCCAAATCAAGGATTATTCAGAGAGACGTATAAATTCATAACTTTTAAACATGAAATGCAACCATTGTGACCACCTAGCTTGACTTTCTGGGCCAGCCATAACTTCATTTGACTTGGTGTGCTGCTTAGAAAGTCATTTAACCCTACAATAGACTTAAAGTAATTGAGACTCCTCAGTATCCTTTGCTAAAACTGTCCACCTTCAGTTTAATTTGTCCAGCTTCGGATTCCAGTCATTGGATCTTGTTGCTAGTTAGCTTAAAGGTCCTTCCATAGCAAAAACATCTCCTCTTTGTAGGGACCCAAGCTATAAATAGACATTGCATTTGTCCTGGGGGAAAACTTTTTGTCCTGGGATCCTACAAATCTGCAAGTGCCTCCAAAATATGTAGGATAAAATATGCTTGTGCTTTTTCCTGGGACATGCCTGTACGTGTCTCTAAAGTTAATACAAGTCATTCCAGGGACAACCTATCAAACTGTGGGCTTTCACAGGCCCCCTATTGGCAAAGAAGCAGCAATGCAGCTTGGAAGGGCTATGGGTGTAAATGGTTGTGCCACTCCTGTTTTGATCTGGCTCAAACCCCAGGTCAATGAGACCCACAGCAAATGGAGTCCATGTACAGCTTTAGAGACCATGATTAAGTCATCTTCTAATTTTCTCATTGATAAGATGTAAATAGACCTAGCCACTTCCTGCAATCCTTGTGGCCTTTCCCGCCCCCCCCCCAACTTTCCTCAATTTTTCACCCTCCTTTTCAAAGAACTAGGTCCAGTATCTTAGTAATAGTCTCAGCAATGCCTTTTGAAGGAATAAAACATTCTCCTGACTCTTATTCAATATTCTCCTGTTTACACACAGAGAAATCGCATTAGATTTTACAGCCACAACATTGTACTAAGAAATTACATTTAGATGGCTTATCTACCTCGAACTTCAAGTTCTTTCCAAAGCCAATGCTCTCCAGGACACAGTGCCATGTTCAGCATGGATTCTACTTTTGATTTGATTTAGCTGTTTCAAAACACACATTGTATATCATCCTAATATAGAGTGGGAAAATGAAGCTGAGAAAGCATGGCTTTTGTGCTACTACCTCTAATTCATCCATATGCTCAGGACACATACATCATGGTACTGTACATTAAGATGGATCATATATTCCACTTGCTCTAGTATCATCCTTTACTTCTATCCAGCTGAACGGGAGAGTGCTGCTTTGATATTGAAGGGGTGAGACATTCTCAAACAGTTTTACCATTGGCTTCAAAAGAGGGAGAATATCTTTGACTTCTAAAGAGAGCTAAATTAGGCCAGCACTGAACCCTTCTGGAAATCCTACCCTAAGAGGCCCATGAAAAACCTCTTCATTCTAGCCATTAAGCTACATATTTCCACCATGGTGGAGGGTGAAAGCCACAGATGATAGTATATCCTGATGTATTCTTTACAGCAAGAGGTTGTGGCTAGCCTGGCTTCTTGAATTTTATAAACTGTGTAGTCCCAATCCACTGGCTACTGTTCTCTATATTGAATTGTATTTTTTGGTATCAATAAACAGCTGCAAAGTCAAATTAGTACTGTTTACTGTCAAATTATCATGGAAAGTGATACTTTCTGCTCTTTGTTTATAGCTCCTGCACAGCCTGCCCTGGCAGGGAGTGACTAAATGAGAACGGACAGCTCCCAATGGTAGATGCTTTTTTAGATCAAACAGAAGGAAAATTTTGTTTGTCTTATAAAATAAACAGTATCTTTTCAGGTTCATATGCTCAGAATAACAGCTATTCCATTTCACCAGCTGTTTTTTATTTCGCTACTAATTTGTATGTCTCATTCCATACCCGACTCGTGGGCCATTGTTTCCTTGCTGATGTTGATTTAGGGAAAGGGAGACAGTGGTGTGTGTGTGTGTGCTTGCGCGTGCTTGCGCGTGCGAGTGTGCGCACATACGAATAGTGGGGGGGATGTTTAAGTGCTCAGTAGGGTGGGGTAGACTCATCAGTCTGCGGTATACCAAACTTCTGAAGACATTCCCTCACTTTTCAACACTGTCTCTTAGCTCCCTTTGTGGGGGCTGGACAGAAGATTGATCCCATAAATATGGTTGTGACATCTATGCAATGGTAGCTGACACCATGGTCAGGATGGTTTTTCTCAGCGTGCCTAGGGTTGCAGCACAAGATACCAACCTTTTTTTTTTTTGTCCAGGCCAATTTTTTACTGGAAATTTCTAAAAACTAAATTTTGCCACTTTCCTTAGAAAACTAAAGGGACCAATCTGAACCGAAAGCACAGCTTTTTGCCATTTATTTGGCTTCACTTTTGGGGATGGCCAGGGCCCTGAGCACTTGTAGGAGCAATATTTCCTCCTTCTTTCATTCAGCCTTTTATGTCAGGCATGTCTTCTTTATCTTGGAGCCTTACGCTCCCTGCCTTCCACTCTCTCCTCATTAAACTCTCTTGCACTCGCTCCTTTTGCAAGGCCCGCACATTCTGACTTTCAACCAGTAACAGCTGTCATCACCCAATGAAATAAAAGGCTTCATTCCTCCAAAAAGCTGTGAACAGGCACAGGTGCCTACCCACAGAAAGCTCCTTGTAGGACTGGGACCTAATTTAGCAGCATCTGGTGGGAGGTATAACGTTGTCTGCCTAGTTAGTTATAACACCCTGACGCAGGAAACATGTCTTCCTTTAAGGTTTGCATTGTACTTCAGATATTGCTAATATTTAACAAGTAATTTAGAAGAGCAGAAAATTCAAAGCTGAAAAATGCTCAGACTAAGAAATCTGCCTAACTTTGCTTGAGGCGGGAGTGAGCCGGTGACTAGGAAGCAGAGGAAAAGTAACCATTTCCTGTATATTGATTAGTTTATTTATTCACATCTGTGGGAGCTTGAGGGATCCCTTGCACAGTTTCCATAATCAACTACCAGTTAATGACACGGGCTCCTTCGAGCGCACACCACATTCAGGTCTTCTCATCACTCCTGGGAAGTCAATCCCTCCAAGCCCTTACTTGTTTCTGTTGCTTCTCTCTACATTTCCTCCAGTCTCCCAAACTCCTTCTGGTACAGACTTCCCTGGTTTTCAATGTGTGAGGAGAGACTGAAACCTCTGCCGCCTGCAGTGTTACCAGTCGTCTTGTCTGAAATAACAAAATGGTGGCATTGAAGCAACCGCCAGCAGGCTCTCACCTCATTTTGAACCATTTCCTAAACATTTATTACCTTTGGGCTCAGTCCTGCAGGATTCAAAGGGCCTTCTGAGAGGTGTTGAGAGCCGCACTGCATAGCAACTTTCTTGACCCTGCCAATTTATGAGCAGTGGTACATGTTCCCAGGCACTGGTAGCACTCCGGCCCCTCAACACTCATTTGCCCATATTATTTTTTGTAGAAGTGTTTAATAGAGACACAAAGGGGCTTCTGGGATTTGTAGCTTGGAAAGGTTCAATGTCCTTAGCCTGGTGGGGTGGAGAATGGGGCATAATTCCTCAATGGACCAGCAAGCAATAGACTGAGCGAGCAGTTTCCAACACGGGAAGTTGCAAGATGTCATCCCCATAAAAAGTTCAAGGAGAGAGGGAAGCCTCTAAGTCTCTGTTTAGATGACAGCAGTGGTGAAGAGAAGGCAAGAGAGTATCAGAGGACTGTCTGGAGATGGCTAGAGTGGAGCTTTCTGCTTCTGAAACCCAAAAGCAGAAACTTTCCCCTTCTGGCTTTGAGGATCCGAACCCAGAGGACAAATACAGATCCGTGTTACAGGGCTGGGCAGAAACCGCCTGGCAGTTCATCAGTCACCGCTGTTTCTTGCATCACAGGACCTTGCTCTAGAGTATATGAAATGTTAATTAATGGAATCCACTAAAGATACTTTTCCAGTTGTGCAAGTGGACATTTACCATTGGCTTGTGTCAGCAAGGGACATAAATATCCTCTCAGTGAAAAAGGCTCCTCATAGTTGTTTGATTGCTCTAAGTTAAACTCTGCCATACTCGAAAGGAACAGATTGACAGTTGTTTATTTTCCTGCTTCACATTGCCTTGCTTTATCAAGCAAACACCCTTCGTTCTCATGCAGCTGTTTTACAAAGCCCGTATCAAATGTTAGAATATATTTTAAGACGGCGGCGTTGGCATTGGCAATGATGCTTCTATTCTCTACCCTCAACACAGGGCCCAGTGGTGGGGTACATTGGCTTTCTTAAACAGAGGAGGGAAAGAGGAGGACCACAGTGTCCTGTTTCAGGGTTGGACCTCAATGATAGGAGTGTGGGACAAAGGGCATGTTGAGAGAGATGACACCGCCCCGAGACAGCAGTTTGATCCACGTTGTGGGCGCTGTTTGGGGGTCTAGAGTTTCGAAGTGCGGGTGGATCAAACGTCTCTCTGTTTCTCTTTCCGTCTCTCTCCCAGGCTATCAACACTATAGGGAGGGCTGAGGCTGCTGTAATGCCAGTGCCAGTGTTAAGGCAGCCTCCTCTGGAGGTAGCTCTTTTCTAGTGCCAGAGCACCACCAGCTCCGCACACTGCTTTGTCCGCACCAGGCGTGTCGGTGGCAGGCCTACATCAGCTGTGCAATGTGATCTTCTTAGTCTCTTGGCTGACACAGCTCTTCTGGCAGCGTTTTGTGACATAGACAGGGGCTCCATCAGGTAAAGGGAAGCTGTCAGAGCAAGGCATGCTGGGAAGATGGAGCTGGGTAGGAGTCCCGTCTTTTGTAACATGAGAAGCATTGGGGGGAATGGCTGGCAGGCCATCCTGGAGACAAGGAGGAGGGAAAGGTTGGACTGTATTTATGAGATCACTGAGAAGACAGTCAGCCTCCAATGTCAGGAAGGGACAAAGCTCCGGGATGCACCATCTTGTTTTTATGTTTTGTTACATGTTGTTGTTGTTTTAACAGGAACACAGTCAATGTGGCCTTTTGGTGGTCACTAGCGTGCAAACCATGAACAACGTGAAACGTGTTTTGTAGAAGAAATGGAGGTGAGCTCCCTACCCCAAAAGTTTTGGTCTCAGCCAGTAACACAGAGAGGGGGCTGGGCGGCAGCATGCCAGCAGTGACTGAGCAATAAAGCAGATGCTTTTGAGGAATCCCACAATTTTTGCTCAGAATTCTTTGTAATTTTCTTTTCTCTTACCTATTTGGTAATGTTCCCTTGAAGAGAAGGCTTATGTTATATAGGCCTTCTTTTGGAAGGAGTCTTGTTTTAATGATTGTAATGAATGCCTGGAAATAGTCGTACCACTTGATTATGCCAAGTTTTGATTGGATCCCTCTCAATTGGCAGAGATAGTGATATCAGCTTTGATTTTTTGTGTTTAATAGCTGTTGCCCAATTTTCTAAGTCAACATTTTGATAATTAAAAATATGCGTATGTTTTTTTCATTGCATTGAAAGGCATTTTAAGTGCACGTATAATACCCTTATGTGGTCTGAAGATTAAGATGTAACAGATAGAACAATTACTGTTAATCTCCTTGCTGTTACATACCAGTACACACCCAGTGAATTTGGGGGTAACAAAGGGCATAATATGATGCAATTTTGTTTTGTTCAGGGCTCTGAAAGAAAAAGTATTCCATGTACTTATTTGTTTCCAAAAAAATAAGGAGAGCGCCAAGTCTTTGAAATGAAATCCCTATAGTCTTGTTGACTTTCACTGCTTGCAGAATCAAGAGCTGAGTGAATCTGATCTACAATCTGTTGTTTGTGGTTGACTGATCATATTTAATTGCAGAGATGTTTGGGGTGGGTTCTGCTCAGTCAGAATATTATAATGCCACCATTAGTATAGGGCTGATAGGCACTGCCACTACCTTGAATGGCTGATGTCCTTGCCAACAGGTGGCCAGATACTGGACGGGATGCATAGACATTCTGGGTATTGTTGCATCAGTGACTCAAGGCCAGAGCGTTGTACTTGGAAGGCAGCAGTTCTTCCAAGTGAACTAAAAAAGATACTTTCTTCGATTTTGAGCTCTGCTCCATTTATATTCCCTGGACTGTAACTTTTCATCTCTTTCAGGGCGTTGAGGTCACCAGGAGCTGTGTCTGGTGACAGCAGCTTGCTATTAGGATTGTATAGGCCAAGAGGCTTTTCTTCAAGTGATCGGTTCTTCTATGTATGTGATGGTGTGTCCCTTGCATGACACCACAACTGACACTTGAGTAATTATCTTTGTGTTTAAAATGCAGGACACTGCAAAATAGACCAAATGGGTAGGTAATTTGCAGCAAGAGAGGTTTCAATTGGCTATTAGGAAAACCCTTCCCACTAGGAGGGTGGTGAAGCACTGGAACAGGTTACCCAGAGGTGATGAAATTTCCATCTTTGGAGGTTTTTAAGACCTGGCTTGACAAACCCTTGGCTGGGATGATCTAGTTGGGGCTGGTCCTGCTGTGAGCAGCGTTTGGACTAGATGTGACCTCCTGAGGCCCCTTCCAGCCCTCATTTTCTATGATCCTATGATTTTCTCTCTGGCTGGCCCAGCTGGAGCTGAGCTCCACAGGTCTCAGCTGGAAGTCATTCCTGGCAGGTCTTATAATGGGCAGCTTGTTTTTCTATTTGTTGCATACTGCTCCTGTCTGTAAAAGGATGAACAGCACAGGCAGCCCAACCACTGATAGGGTTTAACCAGCTTCAGGCCATATATCTGTCCCTGGCTATATCTGCAGGTGGAGGCAGGCTACAGAGAACATGGTAGAACTGCCTTCCAGAAGTTGCAAAGCCCTTACCACTCTCCATAGTGTCTTTTTCTTTTGACCACTCCAGCTGCTCAGTCTGCTCTTTGGTTCCAAGTACAAAGCCCAGACATTGGACTTGCCTCCATCTTTGAGCTCCCAGATTAGTCCAGGCCTGTTACATGTAGCACTGCGATGGTAAGGATCTCAGCACACTGACTTACTCCTTTTGGAGCCCTGCTCCTGTGTTGCCTCTGCCTTAGACCCTATCTTGCCAATCCCTCATGTTCCTACAGGTGGCAAGGTGCAGGAAGCTCGTCTTTTAGTGCCAAATTAAGGTTTTCAGGTCCGTGAGGTTTAAGCCTGAGTAAGCTTGTAACGTGAAGGTTCCTCCCATTAAACCTAATTGGAGCCATACTCTGATATCCATGTTTGTTTCCAGAAGGGTATAATGATTCCAGCCAGACTGTTTGCTCAGTGTCAGTCTGAATTTAACTCCACGCTACTTTCTTTTATTTTAATTTGACATTATTTTCATGTTTATTTTACCTAATAAGTGAATCATTTAACTATAAAAGACTCATTTTGCAGGGTTAAGGGTGGAATCCAGGAATGGGTGAAGCTTGGAATAACCACTGACCTGCTCAATTACCTTGGACTACAGCATGAACAGTGATGTCATATCCATGATGCAGGCCAGACACGTAGGGATAAACAGGCTTGCCATTCTCTGTTCATGGAGGTTGAAAACGCCAATATAGTTTTCGGGGGGGGGGAGGTGTTGATTTCTCTACGAAGACATCAGAAAGTCTCCACAAATTAAACTGTGCTGATCTTACTGCTCATTTTTCAATTGGGGAGTGGAATTTAAGGGGAGATTGAAGATATTAATCCCAATAAAGTACAAATTTATTCCAATGACAACATGATGGCATAGACTAAATTTCAGATTTTTTAGAGGTGACTAGTGATGTCTGGAGTTCATAAACTGAGACCCTTTCAAGGGGACAGCTTTTGAAATATCAGGATTAGTGTTTTCTGAAAATCAGACGTCTTTACAATATCTTAATGTGGACACCACAAAACATGGATCAGCTCCGAAAGTCTTTATCTAAGGATCAGAGCCTCCTTTTTACTTACAGTGCCAAACATTATAGAATGGAAATGAGTTATTCCTGTTTTACAAGAATAACTCTGTCTTCAAGAGACATTTTAATATCTACCAACTTGAAGGGAAATTCCATCCATTTTTAGATTGCCTGCAATTACTTTTGGTCTAAAAATTAGCATTGGTCAAAAGACAGGGGAGGAATGGGAAAGTTCTCCATAGCATAACATTTTTATTGGGGGGGAAAAACAAATACAATTTTGAGCCAGAAACTTAAAGCAGACCCTTTTCAGAAAATGGTTGCTTTGTTGAACATAAATTGTGGGATAACATTCAGTCAAAAAAAAAATCAGCTGAATCAGTCTGTGCACAACCCCTTCTGGATGATGCTTTGCATGAAGAAATTTAAGAGAGGTGTGATTGATTTCTTATCTTTTCAAAGTGAAAATATAGGTATGCCATGACTGACTTGGATTTCCCATTGGTTCCTATTTTTTACGGCCAAGACGAATCATTAAATCCAAATTATTCTGGATGACTGCATCATTATTTACCATTCTGGAAACCTTTGTGTCGTCCAAACATCTTTTTTCAGCAGTGATTTTTGTCTATTCCCTTACACCACTTTAACTGTTTAAGTAGCATTGCACCTTGTATCGATCCCTGGGACACCACTGGAGGCATTATATTCAACTATTCCCACTAACGGCTACTTTTCAGCATCTGTCATCTAGCCACTTAATCCATTTGCCATGTGCACTATTGATATGGTATAGTGCTACGTTTTCATGAGACTGTCATACACTTGTGTGGACTTTTAAAAAAAGCTGAAGTACAATACATCTATGCAGATATCTTTATTAATCAAGATTGTGATCCCATTTTCTATAAAACCCTGTTGAATGGCACAAATCCTATCCTATCCATATTATCAACTGGATTGTGGATGAACTTTCCCATTATTTTGCTCAGGGCTGATGTTACACAGGACATTTGCTTTTGGGGACATTGGTGCAACATCAGCACACTTCCAGTGCTTGGGAATTTTCCTGGAGTTTTCAGATGTATTAAAAATTAATATAATTAGACTAGAGATTTCCTTTGAGTCCCTTTTCAGGGCTCTGACAAGTTGTCTGAGCCTGCTGATTGAAAAAAGCTTTACTTACAGTAGATGTTTCCCTACATCCTTCCATTGCTAGTAAACTATCGGGAAGTATTTGTTCATGTGATATGAACACATCATCCTGCTGCTTTGAGATATTTGGCACCCCTGCTTTTTCTGCATCGGTATTAACAGTTTTTCTATCTCTATCTAGTGGTGGCCTGAACCATTTCTAGGCTGTCTTTTGTTCTTAATATATTTTAACCTCCACCCCCCCGCACTTTCTTCTGCTTTGCCAACCATGGATTTTTTTTCTGTACCACTGTAGCCTGCAACTCAGCTCCCTCACCAACCCTGCAGCCCAAAATCACCTGAACTTAAAACGAATATCTTTAGACCACTCATGACACTCTCATTCATGTGATAAGTGGACATCTATGACTTGTTGGTAACAATATAATTCATGCATTTAACTTATTTAACAAATTATTGTCTCGAGATCAATGCAATAGACCAATGCTTGATCGTGAGCCTTCTTGGTGTATTAAGTAGACCACCTGAAAGAAAATGAGTGGCAAGGAAAAGTAGCTGATTTGTAAACCTCCACATGGCCATTCACGATTTTTTTCCAAAAAATAGGCATTATTCACATGATTTTGTGCTGAAAATGTGGACGCGTTCTGTTCTTACTAATACCAAGACCAACCCTGCAGAAGTCAGTTGGGTTCAACAGTCCAGCTGACTGCTGGCTGTAGTCCCACGGTGGGGATATTTTTGCTTATCTTAAAGGAGTCTGATTTTGGAAAACTGAAACTAGGCATGACTCCGATCTCAGAAGTAGAGTGATGTTTGGTCAAGGGACTGTATTTAGACTAAGGATATTTGGACCCTTGTCACTGTGTTTGATCAGGGGAAGTGGGCTGATTTCTCTATGTCTAACCTTAGCTCTACAAGAAGGATAACAATGTTTTCATACAGGTGGAAGGATGATTTAGGGATGAAGGTTATATAATGATCTGGCCTATGTTTTATATGACATAATGAGGTTTCAAGTCAACACTTTTGATCTGGGAACTTTGCTAACACATTTCATTTGTAACATCTACTTCTCGAGGTGGCGAAAGAAGAAAACAAAATCTGCCATGTTCTTGAGGTTGAAAGTTATCAGTTTGGGTGTTGATTTCATTAATTTTTCAAAAGTGAAGTTCCCAGTGGAACTCCAGAGTTGCTACTTTGACCATATAATGAGCATAACAACACAGTTTGCGTCCTGCCGCCTTAATTGCCTTAGCAAGAAATTCCCTTTCTGCAAAAGCAAGGTGCCAACAGGCACAGCGGTGTCTGTCATTTCTATGCATATTGCATAATAGATGATGAAAAATCAGGAATATTTTTGACTATATACCTTACCAAAATGGGCACGCAAGAGGGCTGCAGAGAGTAGATGTGCCCATCTTCTATAGGGGACATCCAGTCCTGGGAATCAACGTACGTCAATCCTATTATTATTGATAAGTGAGCTGGGCCTATCCACAGGGAAATGAGCCTCATTGCAAGCAGACAACCTGTGTCATGTAAACTGGGTTAAACAGATCTGCCTTTCTCAGACTGAGTTGTCTGGGCCTGCCATCCTTACCGCACCACAGTAATCTGATACTCGAAACTTTCACGATTTGGCTTCTGGCAGGCATTCCTCCATGGTCCGTGACTCTTCCGATTAAAATCCTAGACAATGAGGGGGCAAAAAACCTTCAAAGCTAGGGAGAGAGTACATTATTATAGTGGTTCACATAATGACATTTGGAAGAAGACGTTGCTGCTTAGAAATTGACCGTGGCGAGGCCGTAAGCATCGTGGCTTCTTCTAACTTCAAAGCCTAGCATGCCAGTTAGTAGATGACAATATCCACTTCCTGGTGCTTTACTGAATTTACTTACTGTGCTTTCTGAAAATGATCTTTTTTACCACATGAGTGACCAAAACGAAAACCCTCTGTAGCAAAAAACCCATTAGGATGTGAACCATGCAGCAAAACGTGCCTGTAGTAACAGAACTCTGTGTGCAAAGAAATGTCGAGTCTAAATTTTCTAAATTTGGTATAAAATGTTCTTAAGTGTGGGGGGGTTTTCCTGGTGTTTAGAGTCTGAACTCTCTAATCAGACAGATTCAACAGGTAAGAGGCACAGATAAGTCTGCCTGTCTGTTTAGTGAATCATTACACGATCAGGAGCACAATTATAAGTGGAGGTCTTTGAATCTCTTTGTCTCAACATTTCTCCCAAAGTTATTATCCATTACAGTATTGTTTAGGAAGATTGGGTTAAAGAAACAGTTTGCACTTAGAGCTGAAGGCTTTTGAATACCACAGTCGCTATCAGCCATAATCTCCCTGCCATAATGCAGCTATTGAAGATCAGGTTTTCTACGATTCCCGCATCTCAGCGATGTTTAGCTTCACTTAACACTTTTTAACTTAGTGAGGAACTAGTCACTACAGTGACAAAACAGGGCCATACATCCCTTTTCTAATCATTTTAGACCACCCTGTTTTTGGAAAGCTCTTCACAAACAGCATTTCTCAAAAGCCAACTTTGATTTTTTTTTTTAATATCAATTCAAAATAATGTAGGCGGTTGACTTGCTCTGAGGGTGACAAATGTGCAGTTGGGAAGCCATCTTAGCAACATTTTAAAACGAGCAGTATTCACCTCTCTTTTCATCGGAGTTATTTGAGTTTTAGAAAGCCTGACCTGAGCATAGAAGAATTATAGCTGAAAAGTTATCTACATCAACATGGGGGATGGTTCATAGACACCTCCATCTTTTCTGATCTCTCCACTTTGGGGAATGGAAAGACTTTTAACATTTGTTTATTGGGGGGGGTCATAATAAAAGTGATACTAGGAAAAACCAAATAAGTAAATAAATACCAAACTCCTGGATATGCAAGGTTTGCATAAAGCATGGGGCATGACACATTTCTGAACACACAGGCACATTTCTATCTGCTTCTACAATGAATGAAGACTAAAAGACCTGAAGCATCCGAGTCCTCTACAATAGGCACAAAGCCTGCATGCTGTAACCCAGATACTTGTAATCATTTGTGGCTCCTCACACTTCCTTGACCACAACAGTGCCTGGAGTCAGGAATCCGTGACTGAACAACTGAACTCATGCGGCTGTATTTGTTTTCCTATTTGTGGTATCTCTCAGCTTTCCTAACCATAGAAAGCAGTTTATAACAGCATCTTTATCTAGGATATTGTTTATTTTAGTGCCAAACAGTTTAGTGTTTGTGTAAACCCAGACACAAATTAACTGAACCCATGTGCGCGCACGCGCACACACGCATATTCTTTTGTCTGTGGACCCCTGTCTCCTTTGGTCCACAGGCTGAACCTGTTCTGGGGATAAATCAAGGCTGCGTAGTAGAGAAGACTGTTGTGTACATGCCTCTGTCACAGTTTGTTGCAGGATTGGGGGGACAGGTAGTGACTGAGGAAGGGGACTTCAGGAAAAGTCACATGACCCCTGCCCATGGTTTCCCGTTCTGGTTCCCCATTTCAGTGTTGCCAGTTCTTCAAATCCCATTTCCTATGTCATGATACTTGCAGTTTTCCTGGAGGTCTCAGCTGCTGGAGCCTGAAGGATCATACAGGAGGCTCAGCTGTTACTTAGAATAAAGTTGGAGCAAACACATTGATGGGAAGAAACCGAATCCAGGCAGACCTGGACAGGTTAGAGACGTGGGCAGAGAACAAAAGGATGCAGTTCACCAAGGACAAGTGCAAGGTGCTGGACCTAGGAGGGGGAATCACCAGCACACCTATAGGCTGGGGGATGACCTTCTCAGCAGCACAGCGGCAGAATGAGATCTCAGAGTCATTGTCGACTCCAAGATGAACATGAGTGGTCCATGTGACGAAGCAATTAGCAGAGCTAACCGCGCTTTGGCATGCAGGGGATTGGACTTAATGATCCTCTGAGGTCCCTTCTGACCCAAACATAGATTTCATGGGCTTCATAGACATTAGGGCTGGAAGGGACCTCGGGAGATCATCGAGTCCAGCCCCTGCCGCAGGTGCAGGAAGTCAGCTGGGGTCAAAGGATCCCAGCAAGATAAGCGTCCAAATGCTTCTTAAAGGAGTCCAGAGTAGGTGCTTGCACTACCTCTGGAGGGAGTCTATTCCAGGCCTTGGGGGCTCAGACAGTAAAGAAGTTTTTCCTTATGTCCAGCCTAAAATGGTCTTGGAGGAGATTGTGACTGTT
>NW_017728918.1:2439902-2447980 GCF_001723895.1 Crocodylus porosus
ACTTATATACTTAAAGGCAGCCACCAGGTCCCCTCTGAGCCTACGCTTTTCCAGGCTGAAGAGTCCCATGGCTCTCAGCCTTTCTTCATAAGGCCTATTCCCTCGTCCTCTGATCATGCGCATGGCTCTCCTCTGGACTCTCTCAAGCTTCTCCACGTCGTTCTTGAGCTGTGGAGCCCAGAATTGGATCAGTACTCCAGCTGTGGCCTTACCAAGGCTGAGTACAGCAGGAGGATGACATCCTGAGATTTACTTGAGAGGCATCTATCGATACAATCCAGAGTTTGATTTGCTTTACGAGCTGCAATGTCACATTGGTGACTCATGTTTATCATGTGGTCAGTCATCACCCCCAAGTCTCTTTCAGCCGTCGTGCTAGCGAGCATAGCACTGCCAAGCCTATGCACGTGATGTGTAACGTCCATGAAAGTTTCCAGCCCTTATGATTGTTGGGGGGTGGGGGAATGGAAAATATGACTCCAGTGCAAGGGTCATAAACATGACTCCCAGCAATACCAACCTTATTTTTCCATGACTCTCCCAGTCCTCCACCTAGCTCACTGCTCACCCTGCATCCCTAGATGCAGGTCCTGCAGATCTCAGTCAGGCAGCATCCTCCTCTATGTTGCTTGGGCAGCATCAGAAGGAACATTGGGAGCACAGCAGAGGCAACCTTCTCCTTTCCATTTCTGTGCTCACCACCATGGCACCTTCACCTCCTCTGCTCTTCACCTGAGGGGAAGCAATAGCAGGAGAAATCTTGATGAGCTCCCAGACACAGTGTAGAGAGAGCCTCAGCAGAGAGTTTAGTTGTCAAACTCTAACAGGTCTCTACTGACTTGGAGTTATTTTAGATTTTTTCAGAGGCTCATATGTGAGCCAAATGTGAGCAGGAAGAGGAAGACCCCATTGCCCCTATCATGACCCTGCTGCTAAATTTCAAGCCTCTGCTCCAAAAATTGGCATTAGGAGATTCTATTAATGAAACGCATGTCATTTTTTAAATTTATTTTTGTTTTTTAGTGCAAAGCAGCATATTTTTCCTTAGCCTTATTTTTGGAAGTGTCTGGATCATTTTTTGTAAAAAATTTGCCCAAGGCTGGTTAAATTTGGCAAAGTTATAAGCAACTGGAAACAAGGCCTTGTAATGGGAACTGTCAGCGATCTTCCCTGTATACACTGCTACCAGATTAATCTCTATTTTTTATGACAATATCTACATTCATAAAAAGCTAAATAAATGCAGATGCTTCATGGCTTTGTACTGTCAAGACCCATGCAGTTTTGCACATTCTGAGGGATGTTACTGATGAAAATGGTGCCCACGGACCGCGAGTGTTTCCGGGGTAAGACAGCAGCTGAATGGCAATGCTGAGGGGCTACATATCTTGGACTTGACAGTCCAGCAGAACTCTTAAGTATGCTAGGGCATTTAAATCCTGTTGTAGATCTGGCCTTTGATCTACAGTACTAATGAAATGAGACTGTTAAGTGAAGGTGTGTGGCACGATGAATGTGGCATTTTGTACCGGATACCACCTTCACATGCAGTCTTGCAAATCTCAACTCTGAGAAAGTCAAGGCTTCAAAAACAAAGAAAGGAATGCCAGAGGTGTTCTCCTGGCCTTTCTGACTCCTCTTTCAAGGATAGAGGCAATACCATGTGATTTGGGTAGTTCAAGCTAATCACTGACAGTGAACAGTAGTTCAATTAAGTTCAAGCTAAAGTATGTTGAAGTCAAAGATTCACAGAAGTTTAGGGCTGGAAGGGACCTCATGAGATCATCGGGTCCCATGGGCAACTGGTGCTGCCTTAGTTGGTGGGGCACATGCCCCTCCTGCCCCCACCCCGTGACAAGTCCCACTGACTGGGGGCCCATGGCCAATCTCGCTGCTGGGGCCCGCCTCCCCATGGCCAATCCCACAACAGCCAAATGCTGCAGCCAATTACTGCAACCGCTGCTGGGAGCAGCTGCAGTGACTGGTCGGTGCTTGTGGGGGAGGGGGCACCGGCACTTCTGCCTGCCCCTTCTGCCCATTGCCTTAGTGGCAAGTGTGGCTGGTCAGGGGGTGCACCAATGCTCTCAGGGGGTGCACATGCACCCCCATACATCCGCTACGTGTCACCACTGTCAGGTCCACTCCCCATGCTCTGGGCAGGAAAGACTGCTGGGGTCAAATAACCCCAGCAAGGTGTGCATCCAGTCTCCTTTTGAAGATCTCCTGGGTAGGTGCCTGCACCACCCCCGGGGCTGCATTAGTAGCAATGTTGCCAGCAGATTGAGGGAAGTATTTGCTCCCCTCTATGCAGCACAGGTCAAAGGAGTAAGTCCTCTGGAACACGGTATTAATTACAGAGGTGGTCGTGGGGGCACAGCATGGACAGTCATAAATAACAGTAAGATTCCTGAGGTGGGAAAGGGCTGACAGTGCTGAGGTCTAAGTGCATTATGCACTGTGCCTCTTCTGCTTGAATCCATTGGGAAAGTGGTGGGACCATCATGGTACAAGCCACTGTGAAATGACAGCACATTCTTGTGGTCAGCCCTGTTATAATTTGCTTCAAAAATATTTTGGAAGTCTCTCTTCTTTGTGGGGTGAGGGAGAATCTGAACCTTTAAACCCTACGCTGTTGGCTAGGACCATGCTTAGAACAACATGAGAGGAAGAAGGCAACATTTGAACTTGAAAGAATGGTGGAGCTGGCTGACCGACTCCTAGCTGATGATAGTCATTGTGAATGCTGGCATGTTTTCATTAAAGAATTATCTGCCGATGCATTTTGCTATCATTTGACTATCTGTGAAGAACAATAACATTAGGATATAAAAAAAAATAGAAAGAACCCACCCACACACATACTTCATAGATTGGAAAAGTGCTTTTGGAACATTCCCTTCTCCACAACTAAGTATCTGAAAACATCTCCTCATACTGCCTTGTACTGAACTTGACACCAGCTAGGATTTCCCAATTGTCTCTGTTCCTTGCTGTCTGCAGCGATGGCCACCACATAAGAGCATGGCTAGACAAACACCATTTGTCCCAAGGCAAAATGCTGTTGTGATAACGAGAGGCAGAGAATGCAACTCCCGCACCCCAGGAGCACAGCAGGTCCTAGCCAAGTGAATTTGAATGTAGAGATGAGATCTATGACCTTTGACAGTGGAAGTGGTGATATTGCCTGGTGCAGGGGTGCTCAACCTGGAGCCTGGGTGCCACGAGTGGCATGAGCAGCCTCTGTGCGTGGCACGTGGCACCTGTGGGGAGTGGGACTGGTTGCACAGGGGTAGAGTAGGGCAGGGAGCAGAAAGCAGAGAATCAGATCGGGCAGGGGAAGGAGATTGGAGTGGTAGTTGATGACGGTATAGGGCTAATTTGTGGCACATCTGTGAAAAAAGGTTGGCTTCCAGCTTAGTGGATAGGGCACTAGATCAGTGGCACTCAGACTTTGTCCCCTGTGGACCAGATGGGCAGTGGCTGGTCCAAATTCAGGCTGGACAGTGGTTCTGATTCATTGCCGGGGGCAGCCTGGCCTGAGCCTGGTGCCGTGGAGGGAGAAGAGCGCTTCACCCAGCCACACCCAGGGGAGCAGGAGGGGATGTGACCCAGCCCCATAGGGAGAAGAGGGCATGCCCCGGCCCCAACCCAGCCCTGAGGAAGGAGGTAAAGGGGCATAGACCAGCCCCACAGGAGGAAAGGAGGCATGGCTCAGACCCATGTGAGAGAAGGGGGCACGGCCCAGCCTTGTTGGGGGGAAGGGATGTGGCCTGGCTCCAATGGGGCACATGGAGCTTGGGGTTCAGGACTATGGCAGGGAGGAATGTAGCTTTATTAATAGCCACTACTCCCCTACCGCCAAAGTTGATGACCCATGGGGAGCCCCGCAGGCCAGATGTGATGGCTCCATGGGCTGCATTTGGCCCGTGGGCCAGAGGTTGAGCACCCCTGCCACCAGACTCGGACTGAAGAAACCTGGGTTCTCTTCTCAGATGCACCACTGCTCTGCTGGGCGACCCTAGGCAACTCGCTTCACTTTCTGTGCCTTGGTTCCCTGCCTAGAAAGTAAGGATAATTCCATTTGCCTCTGTTGTAAAATGATTTGGAAATGTGTGATGAAAAGGCCTGTATAACAGAATAGGTTTCACTATTGTGACCGGTGGCAGTTCTGATTCCACCCAGTGGAGGACAGTGTTGTACAAACACACTAGTCACTCATTTGTAAGGCTTCACAGACACAGCTAAATCTTTGTGGCTCCACAGTTAAGCTGAGTAGAATTTCTGTGAAATTTTATGCCAGTTCCTTGGAAATTTTGTGAATGGTCAGAGCTCAGACTATGAACTGGTTAGTGCCAGGTCCTGCAATGCTGTATTATTTCCTTATGATGAGTCTCCTGAGACCTAGGCTGGTTATACCGGCCACTGGACCTTGAAACCTACAGACTTGGGTCTCCACCAACCATTCAGCTGGTGTGTTTAGATGAGATTTAGTGCTGAAATAGCAACAGCCTTCTTGGAAATGTTGATTTCAATTAATATGCATTGAATTTAAGGGAAAGCTACATGCAGTTATGGAAGAGATTAGTGAAGAAGTGTCTATACTCGAAGTGGAGAATTGGGCTCAATGGACCTAAAGTTAGAGCTTTCACAGTTTATGACTTTCATTTAGAACATCTTTGATGCTAAAAAAGCCAAAGCCAGAAATAAAACTGGATAGAAAATTAAAACCATGTGTCAATCATTTAACTGGTAGGTTTCCATTCAACCAGCCAGTGTCAAATGACCTAATATTTCTGTTAATACTAGATTGAATTGGTAAGATTTTTTTTTTTAAATCTCAGTATGTTGTGAATAAATACAACACAGCACAGCTACTAACATGGATCATGTGTTTGAACCACTGCCTATAAAAATAATATTAGAAGAACAATAGAAACACAGTTTAAAATCATGGCATGGGGGCTGATTTCATGTAGCAGAAAACAAGGGAATTCAGAAGTAAGGATGCCATTTTCTTCTACAATTTAAGTGTCTGTACTAGGGTTTCCTTAAGTTGGAGGAAGCTTCCTTAATGTATAAGCAGGGTTTGGGGCTGCTAATGAATCACAGTTTGGTGTGGGGTCATGAATGTGGGGTGAAGGAGCTTGGTAAAGGAGAGCATAGGAAGGATGATACTTGCTGGGTATCAAGCATTAAAAATGATGTAAATGATCCCCCCAAATTAAGAGTCTGGTTAAATATTGTGAGAAATGAAAAAGTAATGTGCAGGATAGGAATTTTGTTTTTATCTTTGTTTTCTTTTTTCTTTTTTCTGAAATTTTCTTCAGAACAAGAGGCGTGCTTGCTTTTCTTGAGTAAAGTTGAGATTCTTAGTGTCATCCAAGTCAAAGAACCAGGACTTTCAGGAAGCCACCAGATACCACAAGAGTCTCACAGTACTGGTACCACTTTAGTGTAGACCTTCTGCTCGGGAGATTTCCAACCACTTCACTTTGGACAATATTTATTTATTTAAGTAAAGCTATTATTACTGTGTTACAGGACGATGTATGATGAATAGGTTTTTAGACACCTTTCCTAAGGAAGAAAAGGTAAGGTATCTTAAGGTGAGGAGAACCTGCTGCCTTAAAGGAGCGAGAAGTCAATCCACCCCAATTTATGTGTAGGACCACCGTGGGCTCAATCCACTCCGGTTTTTGGGTAGGACCACCGTGGGCTCTGTAATGTGGTTCTGAACCTGTGGGGGAAGGGAGAACCCAGTTTGAATGTTTTGTTATTTGAAGATATCATAGGCTTCATGATCCTAGGGGAATCATTAAGCATTGATTTTAACATATCAGCCGGGATTCAGGGAAGCATAGCTATTCGGCCCCTCTGTACTTAGGCAGGAAGCCTGATCTAGTGAATAGATGTAGGCTCCTTACTCTTTCACTGGCTGAGTGACTTTATTTAAGCCCCATTTGATGTCTTTGTGCCCTAGTCTCTGCCATAAAATGCAGCTAATAAAACTACAATTGCTTTTGCAAAGTGCTCTGAGATCTGTGAAGGAAAAGTTCTCTACAAGAGGGGAGCATTGTAAGTTCACAGAATCCATAGAAAATGAGGGTTGGAAGGGACCTCATCTAGTCCAGTGGTTCTCAACCTTTTTTTGTGCCAGGACCCATTTGTAGACATCAATGGGCAGTCATGACCTAGGGCCCCTCACTCCTGACCCAATGCCCAGTGTCTGGGATTGGGGGGGAGACATAGAGGCCCCCAAACAGCCCCTCGCAGGCTGGAAGTTTGCCAGCATGCAAAGGCAAACCCACGGTTTCCCATGTTTTTCCCCTTTAAAGGAGGATCCATTTTTAAAATTTGTTGATCCATTTTAAATGTTTGTTCATGACACTCAAATATTCTTGCAGCCCACTTTTGGGTCATGACTCATGGGATGAGAAATACTGACCTAGTCCAACCCCCTGCTCAAAGCAGGACCATCCCTGACTAGATCATCCCAGTGCAAGACTTTGTCCAGCAAGGTCTTAAAAATCTCCAAGGATGGAGACTCTCTGTTCCAGTGCTTTACTGCCCTCCTAGTGAGAGAGGTTTCTTCCTAATATCGAACCTCAACTTCCCTTGCTGCAACTTGAGACCATTGCTCCTTGTCCTGTCATCTGCCACCACTGAGAACAGTCCAGCTCCATCCTCTTTTGAACCCTCCTTCAGGTAGTTGGAGACTGCTATTACATCCCCTCTCAGTCTTCTCTTCTCCAGACTAAATCAGCCCAGTTCCCTCAGCCTCTCCTCACAGGTCATGTGCGCCAGCCCTCTAACATTTTTGTTGCTCTCTTCTAGGCTCTGTCCAATTTCTCCACACCCTTTCTGCATGTGTTAGGGGGGAGGCACTAAAACTAGACATAGTACTCTACATATGGCCTCACCACGGCCAAATAGAGGAGAATAATCACTTCCCTTGCCCTGCTGGCAACAGTTCTACTAATGCAGCCAGGATGCCATTAGCCTTCTTGGCAACAAGGGCACGCTACTGGCTCATATTCAGCTTATTGTTCACTGTGACCCCCAGGTCCTGTTCTGCAGAGCTGCTGCCCAGCCAGTCACCCCCAGCCTGTACTGGTACATGAGATTCCTGTGTCCTAAGTGCAGGACTTTGCACTTGTCCTTGTTGAACCTCATGAGGTTACTTTTGGTCCAGTCCTCCAATTTGTCTGGGTCGCTCTGAATCCTAGCCCTACCCTCCAGTGTATCTACTATTCCCCACAGCTTGGTGTCATCTGCAAACTTGCTGAGGGTGCACTCCACTCATCTTCCATATCACTCGTGAAGATATTGAACAAAACCGGCCTCAAGATTGACCCCCCCAGCACTTCACTTGATACCAGCTGCCATCTAGGCATGGCCTTTGAGCCTGATGATTCAGCCAGTTATCTATCTACCTTACAGTCCATTCACCCAGCCTATCCCTGCTTTCTTGAAGAAGGAGAATTTTAAGCTTATGCTGTAATGGTAAAAGTTATAATTTAGATAGTCCCTAACTTAGAGTTGGGACCTGGGCAACGACCCCTTAGCTGTGAGAGAGAGACCAAGGTTATACAGAGTATTACCTACTGTTCCACAAGAAAGTTCACTGTTGTTAGCCCTTTTCATTTATCGTGTGCCTATTTTAATTGAACCCTGTGATTACTACATTTGCATAAATGATTTTCTGATTAAAGGCCCTAGAGGAGCTTGATCATCGTGAGAGAATATTGCAGCATTGTATGGGACTGAAGTGCCTCCAAAAGACTGACATCTTTTAAAAGAGAAATCTACAAAGAGAAAAGAAGACTAAAAAAACTCTCCCTTGTACCTAAAGTTAGAGTAACATTTGAAAATGATAGAGAAAGTTTCAGACAATATCTGGCTTACAGCAAGTCAGGAAGGCTAACTGTACCTTGTCACACATCCACAGATGCATCTCGAGCAGGTCCAAGGAGGTGATCCCCCCCTCTATGCGGCACTGGTCAGGCCGCAGCTGGAGTACTGTGTCCAGTTCTGGGCACCACACTTCAAGAGGGATGTGGACAGCATGGAGAGGGTCC
>NW_017728918.1:2449755-2450778 GCF_001723895.1 Crocodylus porosus
CACTTCAAGAGGGATGTGGACAGCATGGAGAGGGTCCCGAGGAGGCCGCTCGTGTGATAGGGGGCAGCAGGGCAGGCCCTATGAGGAGAGGCGACAGGACCTGAACCTGTTCAGCCTTCACAAGAGAAGACTGAGGGGGGATCTAGTGGCCTGTTATAAACTAGTCAGGGGGGACCAGCAGGCATCAGGGGAGTCCCTGCTCCCCCGAGCACCACCAGGAGTGACTAGAAATAATGGTCACAAGCTGGCAGAGGGTAGATTCAGACTAGACATAGGGAGGCGCGACTTCACGGTCAGGGCGGCTAGGGTCTGGAACCAACTTCCAAGAGAAGTGGTGCTGGCTCCTACCCTGGGGGGGGTCTTTAAAAGGAGGCTGGATGAACACCTTGCTGGGGTCATTTGACTCCAGTACTCTTTCCTGCCATGGCAGGGGGTCGGACTTGATGATCTGCTCAGGTCCCTTTTGACCCTACAAACCATGAAACTATGAAGTATGTTAAAAAAATCTTCAGATGATAGTCCATTATGTAGTTATCTCCTACACGTGCTCGCACGCGCACACACACACACACACCCATGCACTCTTTGAAGTTCCATGCAGTGTTTTCCTGTATCTTTGACCAGCAGACTCTGATTTATGGTAATTATATTATGTTGAAAAGATCTGTTATTTAGAGAATGCCCATTTGAGCTGGGCATGAATCTCACTGCTAGCTGCCCAATGGGCAGATTGGAGCAGGGGGCTGGAACCTGCCCCTCCCCTGCAGTTCTTTCCAAGCCCCCTGCCCCTAACTGGGGAGCTGGGGCCAGAAGCTCCCTGCTGCCAGGGCAGAAGGATGGTGTCCCAACCCAGGCTCCACCACTGGAGTCTGCCCCAGCAGCAGGCAGCTCCTGGGGGCAGGTAGCAAATTACTGTGGAGTAAACCCATCCAGCAGCATTTGCATGTGTAGATGCCCAGCCAGAGGTACACTGCTAGCTGCCCTACTAGCAGATTGGGGCAGGGGGCTGGGATCTGCCTCCCC
>NW_017728918.1:2450789-2473927 GCF_001723895.1 Crocodylus porosus
CCCCTCCCTCTCTCCAGCTCTTTCCAAGCCACTTGCTCTGATCACCCAATTGGGGTATGGGGCTGGGAAAGAGCTGTGGGCTGGGACCTTCCCCCGACAAGGACAGTTCCCAGCCCCAGGCTATGTGGAGAAGTCTGCATGTGTAGCCTGGGGCTAGCCAGTAACTATCCCAATTTGGTGCAGACCCCAGCCACCTCCAGGCTGGGTGGGGAACTCTCCCCATACAGGGAGCTCCTAGACCTAGCTCTGTGATCAAAGCAGGGGCTGGGAGATTGCTCCCTGCCCCCAAGAGCTTCCTGCTGCCAGGGTAGGCTCTGTCAGTGGAGCCCAGGCCAGGACAATGTCCCCCTGCCTTGGCAGCAGGGAGCTCTTGGCCCTGACTCCCAATCATGGGAGGAGTTCCCTGCTGCTGGGGCAGGGTGACATTGTCCCTGACAGGCTCCACCTGTGGAGCCTACCCCAGAAGCAAGCAGCTCCTGGGGACAGGGAGCAATCTCCTGCCCCCTGCTACCTAGCTGACCAGGAGCAAATGTACTCCCGGTTGGCCGTCTACACGTGCCTTACTGTGCAGTAAGTACTCCACAGTCAATTTGCTACCTGAAAAAGTAGGTAGAGCAAATCACTGCACAGTAAGCATCTGCATATGTAGATGGTGACACTTACTGCACAGTAATTTGCTCTACTGCTCAGTAAAGCATCTCACGCAGACACACCCCATATATCTGAAAAAGAAGACTTACAAATTTCCACAGTATTAAACTACACAAAACTGCAAAATTATTTTACTGGTTGCAGCAAAGGAATGAAGCAGGGGTAAAAAATCAGGGACACATTGTGCCAGGCCCTGTACATACTAAAAGCAGGACAATCTCTGCCCCAAAGTGATTTCATTTTAATAAACAAAGAAAATAAAATGTAGGAGCAAGTATTCTTATCCTATGTTATACATGAGGAAATAATATCTAGGTATCATTTTTTGTAAAGTGTAATCCTGTGCTAGCAGAGGATGATATCGTGACATACTGGTATTATACCATCTCTAATGTCTACCATTTGTAACTGTCTAGGAGATGGTGGCACAGATGTTATCTGAGGGCTTTCAGGTGGCTTGGCAGTTCTGGCCCAGCCCTATGGTTGTTTAGCTGCACCTCAGCAACTTTCTATGTTTGAAGTCATGTAAGCAACACATTACCCTTCATTTCCTCTTTTTGGGGGGTCCAGAATACTTTTCTCTCTGTTCTTTCTTTTCAGCAACTGAAAAGGGGGCTTGCAAAGCACAAGAAGTTGATTAGCAAATGAGTGGTAACAACCACACTCTTTGTCAGTGCTTCCCTTTAGAATCAGCAGAGATGAAACCTGTAACCCACACTCAACAGTGGGCCACATACTTCCTCTGTTCAAAGGAAACTGGTTCTGACCGTCTGAGTCTAACAGCAGCTCAAATCCCAAATGAGCCCCACTTACATGACAACCACCATCTTGGCCCAGATGTCAATGGGAAACCAGGGATCGTCACAGCTAAAAGCTCCACTTCTGTAGCTAGAGTTTATAACATCTCATATCCTCTGCAGATCAGCCTGGAGGGGGACCTGAAACTCACTGATGGGTTGCAAAAGTAGGAGAAACATGAAGCAAAATGATATACTAAGGGCTGAATTCTGGCCCCAAGAATCAGTGGGAGTTTTGTATATGAATTTGGATTTGACCTTAACCAAATAAAATGTCCTATTTGTATCATTTCCTTAGCTGGGTTTAAGTTTTTAAGCAATGAAACAGCTGCATATGAGTTGTAGCTAAATACAGCTACACGTTTAGGTAAGCATGATAATAATGGGTTATGGAAATATGGTGACCACAACTCAAAGCATAAGTCATAGCATATGAGAATACACATGTTTGGGGCTAGGTTTATGAGAAATGAAGACCTGAATGATGCTGTGCTAGCGAGTCATGGACTTTATGTTTTCTTAGTGCCAGGAGTGATTTATTTCTTGTAAACAGTTTTGCTCAAGTGGGGCATCCAATTACTACAAACTTTGTTTGGTATAAAAACTAACTGCATAGAAAAATATTGCCTTAGCAAGGTTTAACTGGTTGTCAGCCCAAACATGTGGCCTGATGTGAATTCCACCACTCGAAATACCCTCTAGAAGCTCAGCAGCATCTTAATGTCAAGAGAAGATTATAATCATCACTCCCATTGAGCCATGACTCAAATGTAGTGTATGGAAAGAGGACATTTCCAGCAAAAGCATGATATGGAAACTGAACACTGAAGTGCTGGAAATCTTCCCTTAGGTAGAAAAAAGAAACGTGAAAGACTAGCTCTTTTGAAGTGGAAGTTCTGCTGCTGCTGGGAATGTTATGAAAATACACTTTACATGCATGGTTCCTCACACATAACTGTATTTCACAGCATTTTTCATCACCCACCTTTTGCCCTGCCTTTTTAATTCATAAAAGATGCAAAGGAAAGTACATCTCAACCAAAATAAGAGCAAAGCATTTCGAAGGTGACATTTTTGAAAAGTAGAAACTTTGATAACTTTAAAGCATAATGTGGTTTTGCTTGCATTGCATAAAAGCAGGCTATTAACATACCTTAGATACTTTGGGAGGTATGGAAATGTTTAAAAAACATGGAATGAAGAGATTGGCTGTAGTGAAATTTACATTAAAAAAAACCCAGAGAGATGCTAAATATTCATAGTTTCCATTTTTAATCTTTTCTCCCCATAGATTTCTTGACATGTTCATAATTCTCAGTTATGTTTGTGAGATGCCCAGCATTCTGATGGTAACTGCATATGTCTAGTGCATATCCAGAGGGGCTATTTAAATTTTTTTTTTCTGTTTAGAGTTCTGATCCTGCACATACTTACTTACACACAAAAGTGACTTTAAGACCATTAGAGCTATACACATGCCAGGAATAGGAAAACAAAATTTTTGTAAGAAGACATGATAGTGAGACCAGTTCAGATTAGAATAGAATGTGGAAAAGGGGAACATTATTGCTAATGTTTACCTGTTAGTTTATTTATGTGCACAGTCCCAGAAGTGTGTATGGTGGTTTATAGACCAATAAGATCTGGCTTCTACTCCAAAGATCATTAAAACAGTATAGTAGAAGGCCATTGTGAAAGACTCCCACTTGCCAGTAATTGACCAGTCACTATTGAACTTACAGATGTAGTCTTTCAGTGCTCGCCCACCACGCCTTTGATAACTGGGGGGAAAAAACAAGGAAAGAGAAACATGATTTGGGAGGTGAAATGTTCAGTTCACTTAATACTTGAGTAGTGACTACAGGCCTATTCCCGGGGCTCCACCATCCCTACACCCTGCCCTTACCACACCCATGAGCCAGTCTAGTCTGCTGATCTCAGCCAGTTCTGCCTTTGTGGAAAATGTATTAAGGAGGCTGATCACAATTTATTATTTCACACAATGCTGCCCGTTATTTATCACTGGACATCTCTGAGAGGACCTGGCTTCGTCCTGACTTAATGGCAAGCATTAATTCCCCAATTTATTCCGGATCAAGTCCAAGCACAACTTACTCAGTCCTTCACACAGGACCTTCTAATCATCTGTTTCTGCATGGAGTTCACTTGTACCTATCTGTCCCTTTATGGGTATGACAACAAATTCTCCTACCTCATTTCCACCATTTGCTAGCGACTTGCCAGATACTTTCCTCACACTCCCAGGGTCCTGTTTGATTATCTGCCAACACCTTGTCCATTATCTTAATGCTGTTGCAGCTTCTAGTCCCCTGGTCATAGAAGTTCACAGTCTGTCCATGGTTGTGATCAATTATTGTTGTTCAGCAGGACTTCCCCTGGCCTTCATGCTATTTCCCTCATTAAGTAGGGACACTATCCTGTTTATGGGTCCTAAGTACACTGATCCCACTCCTTTTGTGCCTTGTGTCCTCAGAAGCACACAAGACTCACCCGTGATCATGCTCATTTCACCCCTGAATGGAGGACTCCTGCATTGTCTTGTCACCTGAGGTACATATATTCCTTCCACCAACTGCTGGACTGATGCTCAGTCCTCACACAAGTCAAACCAAGTAATCTGCTACACCTCCACATGGCTTGCACGAGCCTCCACTCTTCTGTGCATCCCCTCTCCGGGTGAACTGACCCTCTGGGCCAACTTGGGTTTTAACTTCTGGGTTTTGTCCCAGGAGCAATGAGGAACTAGCATTGCTCCCTGTGTTCCCTCGCTGCTGGCAGCACGAGGTGTAATCAAGCCACCAGAACCTTGACAGCATGTGCAGTCTCATTCTTTCAATTTGCTTTTTACATACAGTTAAGCTTTCCTCCCTCCTATGAATGTCGAGGGAAACTCTCTGTGTTGTAATAGGCACCAGGGTATGTGCCTTGTTACAGCCATGATCACTGAGAATTACTTAATGAAAAAGAATCTTCTTATCTATGGCAGTTTCTTGCTAATCAGTAGCCAAGTTAAGTCCTCAGACATATATCACTCCCCTTATTTTTAGTTGGAAGTATTTATTTTACCAAGTGTAACTGTCTCTGTTCTCACATATATGCCCAATGCTGTTATGCTACTGAGATATCAGTTTCAATTATATGTTGTAACCAATCCATTCCACAAGCTAACTAGACAGTGTGTAATGAGAGATTTTCTTTCATCAGTTTTATATTTCTTGGCTTTCCATTGTTCTCTCTACTCCTTTATTCTTCCATTGCCAGGAAGAGTAAATTGAATTTGTTTCACCTTCTTACTCAAATAGCTTTGTACAGAATGATAGCCATGAAAAGCAAGGGGATGCCGAATTCTCTGTTGCTCTATGAAGTAAAAATATGACCAAACAAGATGAAATGACCTGAGGAACTGTAGCTGGTTTGCCTAGGGAATAGCCTCCCATATGGTCACCTATTCAAATCAAACCATGGCTGGCAGGATTCGAATTCATTGCCCACTGACATTTTGGTGGGCTTTCTTCAATGGAGTATGTGAAATAATTGATCATCTTGGTCCAGGTCTCAATGGAGAGTGGTCTGATTCTAAGTACCCATGAAATGGTCTGAAATCAGAATCTGGGTCTGAATGTCATAGTTGGGAACACAATTTATGGACACCCAATCTTGAACACAGGGGATAAATGTTCTGGGTCAAGGCACTACTTATTGTGATGGTAGTCATAGGAGACCCACTGTAACAGCTGTTGCACAATAGTACAGAAGGACAATGCCAGTCCCCTAGAGTTTACAGCCCAAGTATAAGACAGGAGGCAACACAGTGATACCACCAGATGGGAAACTAAAAGGAAATAATGAGTCAGTATTGGCCATCAGTGGAAACTACAAGGGCTCTTTTGGATTTGCTCTGCTGTACTTCTGAGAAGAATCAGTCCTAATGTTTCTGCATCACAAAAGGCACTGTTCCTACTGGCACCAGTCCGAACCGTTCCAGACAAGGTCATAAATAATGGACCAGACCCTTTGGTCAAAAAGTGTCCTTTCTGAAACAGCGCCCAGGACATCTTCTGCAACGGCAACGTGGTGTGGTTGGTCCTGTTATTGCTTGTGCTGTGGTTAAGGAGAGGACTTCAGTCTATACGGCTGGCAGCTGAACACTAAATGCACTTTAAAAAATAAATATTGCCTGACTGATCTGTGTACTTGGCCTTGATGAAGTCATTAATGTGGTTTCCAGCAAACTGTTCATAAAATTCATGGCTGCACTTAATTGCTACCATGTTATTCCTCTTCACATGTTCTTACATTAATAATAAAAAAAAGTCTAAAGCCATAACAAACCATATACAGAACAGGAATGTTGAGCTAGAGCAAGCTGATCATATCACCACAGATATGCAGGCCGATTTGTCAAATGGAGAACTACGTATCACTTAACACAATGAACAGCTCTCCACCCAACCATGTAGTCTGACCCAAATGTAATTAGTAAATGTATAGCACTGTGTGTCGGGGGCACCGGGGGAGAGAATAGGTATACATTCACTGTAAGAGCTGTGCCATTTCTTTGGATAGGGCTTTGCTGCTGAAGCTCTTATCCCCAGGTCTGCAATATGTCGATAGACAACATGTCAATAATGTTGTGGAAAGGCAGGGCTGTCCATCGAGCACTGGAGATGCAGCCTCTCTTCCACTGACTCGCTGTGTGACATTTCTGGGCTTCCTTCTATGCAGAAGGTCAGCACAATGCCTCTGCCTTACTTAACTCCTACTTATTTGGGGACTATCTCTTGGGTCTCTGAACAGGGGTGAATATCATACCTGTCTTCCCCTATCTGATAAACATAGTTAGAAATACTTTCCAGCAGTATCTCATAGGGTGTGGTGAGGGTTACTTAGCTGATGATTAAGTGCCATAAGGTCTTTTGATGGAAAGTGCTGTGTAAGAGACAGTAATGTTAGGGTATGTCTGCATAACTGTCTACTCCTGACAGCTTGGAGCCCAGCACAGGCTAATTTTACCCTGCTTCTCATTTATAGAAAGCTCCACTATCTCTATATGGGAGTTTATAGCATAAATCTACCTTCAGTGTTCATACTGCAGTAAAAGCTGGCTGTTTGCTGTTCATACACCCTGAGCTTTACTCATTCACAGTTTAATCTGGGTGATCAGTGACTCTCTGTAATAACCACAGTATTTTGAGTTGTTATAGAATCATAGAAAATGAGGGTTGAAGGGACCTCAGGAGGTCACATCTAATCCAACCCCCTGCTCAAAACAGGACCAGCCCCAACTAGATCATCCCAGCTCAAGGCTTTGTCTAACCAGGTCTTCAAAACCTCCAAGGATGGAGCTTCCACCACCTTTCTGGGTGACCTGTTCCAGTGCTTCACCACCCTCCTGGTAAGACAGCTTTTCCTAATACCTAACCTAAACTTCCCTTGCTGCAGCTTGAGCCCATTGCTCCTTGTTCTGTCAACTGCCACAACTGAGAACAGTTTAGCTCCATTCTTTTTGTAATCACCCCTCAAGTAGTTGAAAGCAGCTTTCAATCCCTCTGTCTTCTCTTCTCCAGACGAAGTAATCCCAGTTTCCTCAGCCTCTCCTCAGAAGTCATGGGCCCCAGCCCCCTAACCATTTTCATTGCTCTCCACTAAACTCTCCTCATTTTGTCTCCAGGATGTCTAGAAATATCACCTGTCCTTGATTCTACTCATGCAATCAAGGCTAGAAGACGAAAAATCCATCTGCGAGGATATACCAGTTTGCTAAAGCAAATAGCACCTGAAGCAGAAGGTTGTAATTCACTGCACATGACATACACTGTTAGGTCTTCAGAAAAACAAAAACTGAGATAAGAAGATAATGCACATACTTGCAAACATAGGATCAGCGTGGAATAAGGTGTCCACGGCAGGTTGTGGGGACTGAGTGGTTATAATATCTTCATTTGCCCTTAGAGCAAGTTTACCTCCAGTTGCCATGTCTATAAATAAGAACATGGTTTGCATGCTGCAAGTGGAAGTGTCAAATGGCTGGATGTGATGCTAGGTATATCATTAACTTGCATGCTGTTGGTTAAAGGAACTGCTGTGCCATAATCGCAGTAGCCTAGTGGGCCAATAGACCGGCAGAGGAGCTTTGGTTTAACAATTTGATGGAGTCCGTCTCATCTCACGCGACAGTCTTCAGTACCAATAGAGGTGGCATCATCTGCTGTGCTGAACTGACTAGCTCAACAACTCAGCAGCCAAAATAATTAAACAAGGTATACCCCTCTGGAGTCAAAGGTCCTTTGCAATTAAGAAAGAGTAGGAAAGACAATATGAAAGTCAAGGAGAAAGAAGAATTACAGTAATATAGAGAGCATGCAGCTACTTTGCGAAGGGCCTTCAGTCTCCGAAATGTTTGAATGGGGTGAGTCGGAGCATATAACATGGTTTAAAACACAACTGGTTCACTCCCTGGAAGTTACAGCCTTTTTTTTAGATAGTTCCTGCATCTTCCTGTGTCTGTGGACAGACCTTTGCACTTTGGAAGTAGTGTCATCTTCTGAAATTGATAGAACAACACGAGGCTTACGTCTGGCCTCACCTTTAATTCATACAAAGTCAGCTTACTGGAGGATGTAGTCAGATCCAGGAGTGAGGTCTACTTTTTTTGGTTTTTTTGGGGTTTTTTTGGCCGATCCCATTTAGCCACCTGACCATTTTCATAATCAATCACATCCAGCCACAAAGTCACTTGGCAGGGTATAGAAACCCCCAATGATGGACATCTGGTCCATGGTATTATTTGCCCATGCTGTTCTCTAATGTCTCTGGTCATCATCTCTGGTTCCATTTCCCTTGATTCTGGTTTGTGTCTTTTAGTCTGTTCCTTACTGACAGCTGTTCTTTGCTTGGTGTGATCCATTTTGCTAACCATTAGAAGAAACTCTGACACCAAGCCCACCCATTACTCAAGACAGGATACTTAGTTACACCTCAGATATGCCAGCATGTATACCATTCATTCTACCTTGGTGGTTTCCCTTAAACGTTTCTTTCAACTTCCTTGCAGTTCCTCTGGGTATCTTTGAGGGAGGATTTAGCACCTGAATGGCTGGGGAGCTCTTCCGTTTTGCAGAAGTCTTTATCACTGAAATGGAAACATTTCTGGCTTAAAATGCAGGAGTCATTTAGCAGTGCATAGTGTCACACAACACTTTAGGACAATACAGCACAAATATTGTTTCCAACAAGAAATTGCAGGCAAGCAGGACATTATTACCCAAGAGAAGCTTTAGCCAGAATATCAGAGATAACACCTCCATTTTAAAGGAATAAGTCTATCAAGTTTGTATCACCTCTCCCCAGAAGCTGACATTTACTATTTAGCACGCTGCTGCTACAAAAACCGTGAGGGTTAAAAGTACCACGCTGTGGGATGGATTCTCCAGAGAGAGCGACAGAGACTCCTTTTTCACAAATAACTTGTTTAATAAAAATAAAATTCCTCCTGCGTTTCTGACCCAGGACTGTAATCACTCCACCTTAACTCGCTTTGTCATACTCAGATCTATGAAGTAAGAGGAAATTATAGAAATTTATCATGTCTGGGTTCTCAGGATTGATTACGACTCACTGCTTTTATCTTCCAAACAGTCACTAAATCTAATTGCCTTGTTGTAATGGATTAACCTCTGCGGTCCACAGTAGCATTTATATTGTGTTCAAAGAGAATGTCGCAGACTTTCTGCAGCAATGTATTTTCATAGCATACAGGCACTCCAAGGGCAAAATGCATCCCAGTCCAGGTCTAAGGGTTTAACTGGTACAGAAACCTCATGCTGACACTCTGCAAAAGGATGACTTTCACGCCTGGTGCATACTACTATTTTTTCACTTCAGAGGGCAGATGTAGATAGTCTCAAAAGCCTTTCTATAATATCACCAGTTCTATCTAACCAAAGTGCTAGCAGATGTTGAAACCCCATTCTAAGTCATGGGACTTGTCTTGTAATGTAAAGGACTCCCTTAGCTAAACTACAACAGCTTCTCTTCCTCTCTCTCCGTTGTTTGATTTGTATTTTTATAGCACCTGTTGCCCTTAATCAACCCTGCTGGTACAACCGTGTTGTGCTGGTTGTGCACAAATAGGGAACAAAAGCTGTCCCCACTGCAAAGAGCTTACAAGCTAAGTATAAGAGAAGGGGCAACAGATGAATGGGAAAGTACGAGGAAACGATGAGTGCTGGCCACCGTGACAGACAAGAGTCGAAGTGCACCATCATTCTGAGCATCATCAAGTGTTTTGTAGCCATCAAGGTAAAGGAGAATTTTATTGAGGAACTTGGAGAACAACGAAGTGACTTCATAGATATTTGCATGGAGTTCCTTCAAGGAGGAGGGGCAGGATGGGTTAAAACACCCAGGAAATGTGTTTAAAAATTTAACAAGTTTATGATGGAAGTTGGCATCGTGGACCACTTGGAGACATAAGTCAACCTTTCATTTCTGAAGGAGAGGCTGTGAAAGGCTGAGTGTATTGTTGATGTGCGGACAGACTGGAAGTCAAAAATGACCAAGTGACAGAACTTGAAGAGGGACTGATGGGGGATGCTGAAAGAAATCTGGGGATGGACAGTGGGGGAGAGAGGTGGAGATAACTCGAATCATCTAACAGGGTATGTCCACAGAGTATAATGCAGTGTTGTGCAGTACTATCCAAGCTAGGCTGAAACATGTTAAACTATTTTACATAAACCAATGTTAATGCAATGCTCTACTTGGGCGAATTTACTCTGATTCTCTAATTAGCCAGGGGAAGCACAGCATTAACATGGCTATACTGCTTCTGGTCCCAAAGTAGGTTGTTTCAGGCTAGCTCAGGTCTCTCTACCCAGCACTGTTTTGTGCCATGTCAGTACATCTTTAATAACACATTTAGATTGTCTTAACATTTAATAGTTATTATATACCATTGTTAATAAAGGAATAAAGACGTTCATACAAATAAGTGGAGCTGGTAAAAATTGTTGTAGTAAAACTCTTTCTTATAGGGTCCAGTTTTTCAGATGCAATTTTTTTGTGAAAAATTGCCAGCATTATGGATGTTGTTGTTCACAATGTACTTTAATCAAGATTATTAAAGCAATTATTGCAAACAGTAGAAAAAATCTTCAACATTTTTCACTTAGTAAAAATATAATGTTTTCAATTTCCATAACCATTTTGATAAGAATGTAACCTAAATTGCCAAAAATATCAATTAAAATAAATATGGTTTAAACCACGCAAAATAAAAACAATTTTAAGATTGAAATATTTCATTAACACATCTTCATTGTTTGGGCCAGCTTGACAAATGGAGTTGCAGCTGTGCCAAGCTGATTTAAATGAGTTTTGTCTCACCAGCATGAATGTATTTGTACCCATTTAGCTACATATGGCATCTTCTCCCTTACACACCGCGTTTGACTTCAGGCCATGGAGTCTAAGGAAGATGTACATTTGCTTTTCTTGTTACCCTTTTCTTGTAAACCCTGCTCATGTTCACTGTATCAGCTCAGGTTCACTGAATCAGATTCAGACGTTGTGCAAAGGGTGTGTATTGCCCGCCAGTAAGAGAATACGAGATTTGGGTTATCAATAAAAGTAACAACTGCATCAATATTGATACAACCCCATGATTCAGTAGTGGTGAAAGTATAGCAAAACCACTGCAACTTTAACCCTGTTCCATTCAGGATCAAATTTAGGACAGTTTGGCCAACTCGTATCACTACAGGAGCATGCAGACATAACAGAGCATAGGAGCTGATGCAACTCCTGAGCAACAGCTCCCCCTCCCCTTTTAAAGGGGTTAATAGGTATGTCTGTGCATCCCCTAAGTCTGGTTGGGTCTAAGAGAGAGGGTGTCAGCTAGAATCTCAGCTCACAGCTCTTTAAAGCCAACAGAGCTATGCTGATTTACAGCAGATGAGGATCTGGCCAGCTGAGTCTAGGCTGGTATAAGTTACATGGTGATGGGAGCAGGGAAGGGTGTAGGATCTGCAAGTTTAAACTCACCTCTGAACTGGGTCCAGAATTTTTCTGGAAGAGATAGGAGACTGGATTGCCTATCAGCAAGGCATCTGGCCCATCCTTAGCTCGAATACTTTTTCCCATTGTAGCCAAGAGTCACGAGGATTTGCACAAGGAGTCTGGGATTCCTCTGTCTGAGGATACATTATTACTGTGGGTATAACCATGACATCTCTGCAGTCAACAAAGCTTTCTTATCTGGGACAAGCTTAACTGTACTATTCAAAATCAGTGCTGCCGAATAATTTATAGCAGTTCAGCAGGATGCTAGCTGATACAGAGAAAGAAAACAACATTTTTTTTTAAATTTGGGGCTGATGCAGTGAACTGCTGCTTGGGTTAACTGATTCATTGCCTTTTAAGGGACCTTGTTAACCAATATAGACCTCAAAAGACCTTTTTATTTGCCTTTTGGGAATGGAAAGCTGGTGCTGCAGTCCTCGTACATTTTTTTACCATGTCTAAACTAAGTCTGGATGTTCTCATTACGCATGTAAACATCATAATGTCTTTCTGAATACTAGCAGACTCTTGCTGCAAAACTATCTGGTGGCAATGATTCCTACCAGTTAATTATCTACTGTGTCAAGTGTTTGCCTCCCCCCTCCACCCAAGAAAATATGAGTTGTTTGGGACATTTGCTTTTGTTTTAAATACCATGTGATATCAGTCTTGTTGCTTCCCTTTACCAGCCCCGAAGACATTCAACTCTGCTGAATTATGTAGCGCATAGGAAGTCTCCAGTGCATTACAGAGATGAAGGCATTCTTGTCTTTAGGAAGGTGCTGATTATTCAAGTCTCCAGCACTACTACCAGCTATTGGTTTGCGGGGACTTGGTCCCACTTGGAAAGAAGCCATGACATTGTTCAGAGGCTATGTGTGTGCTTCTTTATGTCAGGGTCGGATAAGTTTTGGGGCAAAAAGAGAAACAACCAAAGACGGAGGTTCAAAACGAACTTGGCAGAGGAAGTCTCTGCCCATGGTCAGACATCTGAAGAAGTCCCATTTGCTGGCAATAAAATAGGAGGATTTAAAAAACAAACCAAACAGTAGGGTAGTGTATGGTGTGGTACCAACATGACAAACACTATTTAGGTTTTGTACCAAAAAGCTTAACCTTCAGCAGTCTGTGGGTTTGAGCTGTACTAAAAGGCAATTAGAATTATGGATTTTTTTTTTCGCTTCTCAGCGTGGTTTTTTCCCATGCCCAGTACACAATAACAAGGGCACATGCCAAAGCTGCTGTTGCTTCTCCAAAGCAATGAATCAGGAGAAGCAGTGGTGGTCTGGCCTGAATGCTTCGTATTTATTTTAGTAAGTTTGAAGACTGTTGTTTTATTAGAAGCCAGATGGAAAATAATAACTGTTGTGTAAAAGATAAATGGATAAGAACTTTTTGTGTGAACCATCTGAGGTCAGGGCACAGTGGCAGAGGAGTGTGCCTCTTACTGTGGCTCCAAAAGCATAACTTCAAGCTTCATGCTCTTCCTCCATTTGGCCTTGCTGTAAAAAGGGACCTGACTATTGAGGCTGGGGTATCAAAAGTAGCCAGGTATTAATCCAGCTGTATCATTCCTGTTGTTGGCTGTAGAAACCACTATGCCTTCACCACACTAGCCCAATTGACTGTTTGGTTTGACTGGCTTTTTAAGATGGGGACTGACTTGTATTATTCATATCTGCACCAGACCTGGAAAAGAAATGGTTACAAAGAGCATGCAGGGAAATATTGTTTCTTTCAGTAATCTGAGACTAATTCCAGTCTCTGGTTCCCAGGGAGCAACTCCGTCTCAAGGACTGAATCATCGAGAAGCAGGGCTGGAAGGGACCTGAAGAGATCATCTAGTCCATCTCTCCCGCTAGGTTGGCTCCATCTGAGATGAAGGCAGGCACCAAGTTTATCTTGTTGCCATTATGGTTCCCCCTACACAGTGCCAGTATGACAAGTGCTTTCACACAAAGAAAAAGAAACTTGAAAGATTATGTGTGATTTTGTTAACTGGTGTCATCTGCCATAACAATAATATTCACATACACCTTGTAACGACATTTTATTTGAGAGATTCATCCACAACAAATTTCCACTTTGAATTTCACCTTTCCTCTGCTTATGGAATATCCTCCAATTTACTTAAACTAGTTTTGATGAGATTCATTTTCCTAAAGGCATAGATTGATCTAGATCAGAAAAATCTAAAAGTCTGGTTATTATTTCAATCAAATTCAAAGGAGGGTGCCTATTTTGGATGGTGCCAAAGATTATGTGATAATTGTGCTAGATCCTGTAGAGACGGGGTGCAGGAAGCACGATCAATTTATATATGAGAGAGAACTTTACCCGATACCTAAAATTTCAATTGCCTTCTTCAGCTTTTTAATTGATTCAGTAAATCATATAGCATTGTTTGTAATCTCTCACTGGAGGTGTGAATTTTTTTTATTTTATAGGGTAGGAGTTGAAGAAGCTATTTGGGACTTCAGCAATTTCAATGGGAGGTAGCCACGGTACAAATTTAGTAGATTTTAGAATACGTTGAGCTTTTCCATGGCAAAGAACAGTCCTGATATATCAAAAAATAAGCTACTGTGTAAGGTTTATTGCCTGGTTACAAAGCAAAAATAGGCAAATAATGCATAGCAAACAATTATACTTGATAATTTCCTTCTCTCTCTTTTTTCCCCTTTTTGTATAATGCCCATGTATAGTTCACAACTTTTTTGAGTCTGTTCAGTATTCAAGAGGAAATGTTTTCAGAAATAACTCCCAAGCCCATGCCTTCTTCATGGGCAGCCTTTCTAGAAGCAAATAGCCTTTCTCTCAACACAAAGACAGAGCTCCCACAACAAATTACTTGTGGAGGAGAACTGTTTCTGCCATGAGGATGTTAGCTCGCTTCCTACCAGGAAGATCTTCCCCTCCTGGTCTGACTTGAATGGCTGCATTCTTCTCTTGGGTGTTGAAGACCCCCAGTATCCCATAGTCCTCTGCTCTTGCTCCAAGAACTTTTTTCTTATGTCTCGTCTAAATCGGCCTCCAAGTCCTGATATACCACCCCTTATATAATTGTAGGCTGCTATGAAGAACACCCTTAACCTTCTCTTTTCCAGACTGAAGAGTCCCAAGTCCCTCAGCCTCTCCTCATATGGCCTGCCCTCCAAGACTTGGATCATACGAGTGGCTTTCCTCTGGACTCTCTCAAGCTTTTCCACATCCCTCCTGAAGTGGGGTGGGGGGGACAGAATTGGACGCAGTACTCCAGCTGCGGTCTCACCAGGGCCGAGTAAAGCAGGAAGATGACATCCCTGGTTTTGCTTGAGATGACTCAGCATCACATTGTCACAGCAGCACATTGGTGGCTTATATTCATCTTGTGGTCAATTAAGACCCCCAAGTGTCTTTTGGTCATGGTGCTAGTGAGCATAACACTGCCGAGCCTGTAAGTACGTTGAAGGTTTTTCCTACCAAGTTGAAGCACCTTACACTTCTCTACATTGAAGAACATCAGGTTTTGGTTGGCCCACCTTGAGAGCATGTCTACGTCGGCCTGTATCCCCAACCTGTCCTGAGGTGTGACTGCCCTCCCCTATAATTTGGTGTCATCCACAAACTTTGCCAGTTCTCATGTGACTCCCTAATCCAGATCATTAATTAAAATGTTAAAGAGTACCAGCCCAAGTACCAAGCCCTGAGGGACTCCACTGCTCACCCTGCACCACGTTAATTTGCTCCCATCGACTAATACTTTTTGGGTCCAACCCCATAGCCAGTTACGTAGCCATCAGACCATGAGGTGATCAAGGCCACAGTTCCCCAACCTAACCAGGAGGACATCATGGTGAACTAGGTCAAAGGCTTTCTTGAAATCCAGATATATGACATATACATTATCTCCTCTGTCCAGGACACATGTTACCTGGTCATAGAAGGAGATGAGGTTGGTCAGGCAAGACCTGCCAGTCACAAAGCCATGTTGGATGGCCTTCAGATGCTTGCCTTCCATTAATCTGGTGTTGATGGATCCCTTGACAATTTTCTCCAGGATTTTTCCAGGGACAGATGTCAGATTGATTGGTCTATAATTCCTTGGGTCATCTCTCCTTCCTTTATTGAAGATAGGGAGCATGTTAGCTCTTTTCCAGTCTTCCGGGACCCCGCCAAAGCACCATGAATTTTCAAATATCTTTGCCAAGGGGGATGCAATGATGTCTGCCAGCTCCTTCAGGACTCTCATGTGCATTCTGTCTGGGCCTGCAGACTCATGAATGTCCAGTTTCTCAAGGTGATCCCTCACCTGATCCACATCAATTTTGGGCCCGGCACCTACTCCCAGGATGGTTTATGTCCTTTCTGACCATGTGATCCCCTTGGGAGGGTGAAAAACTAATGCAAAAAAGTCATTTAGGAGATTGGCCCTTCCTTGGGTGTTGGATGTCAGTTGCCCTGTTAGATCCCACAGGGGCCGGCTCAATGCTATCTTTGTTCTTTATTTGACTTTCCACATATCTGAAGGAGGACTTTTTGTTGTCCTTGATTCCTGCGTGCAGGGAGTGGGAACTGTTCTCCCAAGGTGGGACATGACATAGAAATCACTACATGGTGGGACCATGCTACTCAGTGGTCATGCTGTGCTGGCCAGGGGGCTTGCAGAACCAGTAGAAAATTGGGGGTCCATATTTGGTCGAAGGAAAGGAACTCCAAGTGTCCCCCTATGGTCACTTCCCAGGGACCTGTCTGCATCCTGATGCCACGACAGACCCATCCTGGTTCTCCCTGGAGCTGTTCCAGACTCCTCCCAGGGGTGCAGGCCCCTAATCTGCCTGCCAGATGAGAGAAGCCAGGTGCTGCTGCCTGGAACCAGTGCCAGGAATATTGCTGCTGCCACCAGTCCCAGGCAGCAGCACCTGGCTCCTCTCATCTGGCAGGCAGATGGGGCCTTGGCCAGACCCCCGGGAGGGCTGCGGGGGCTGTGCCGGAGTCATCCCAGTGGTGTGGGCCCCTGATCTGCCTGCCAGGTGACAGGAACTGGGTGCGGCCACCTGGGGCCAGCAGCTGCACCGATCTTCCCAGAGCTGGGTTCAGGCTGTGCCCTGCACTGGTCTGTGATCTGGCAGGCAGATCGGGGGTCCACACCCCTGGGAGGACTCCGCCACAGCCCCTGCATGCCTCCCAGAGGTGCAGGTGAGGCCCCAATCTGCCTGCTGGATGAGATGAGCTGGGTGCTGCTGTCTGAGACAAGCAGCAGCCCCAATCTTTCTGGCACCAGTCCCAGGTGGCAGCACCCACCTTCTCTCATCTGGCAGGCAGATCAGGGGCTCACACCCCTGAGAGGACTCCTTCACAGCACCGGCAGCACTCCCAGAGGGTGCAGGCAAGCCCCCAATCTGCCTGCCTGTTGCATTTTATGTTTCCCCATAATAACCTATGCGCAAAACATTGAAACAGAGTCGAAACAGCAAAACCATTTTGACGAAACAAAACAGAACAGTGCTTTCAAAACAAAATGAAACTTGAAACAGAACGCTGTTCTGTCAAATTGTTGAAACAGAAGTCAAATCAGAACAGTGCTGTTTCACACAGCCCTAATTTGTATAGATTAGCTGATTTACTGGGGCTTTTATGGTGATTTTATCTAATAGTTGATTGACTTATCTTTAGATAAAAACACCAAAAAGCTCCACTGAAGCACCCTGATGCTCTGTACCAGGGGCCATGCACTGCTGCACCTGGAACTTCTGCCACAGCCTTGAGGGCTACCTGTGTCTGCACTATGCATCCCTGCCCCCTGCAGCCAAGCAGAACATCACCACCAGCACCAATGCATTCCTCAGTGTGTGAGGCCTGTGCCCACCTAGTTGCAGGGGCATGGGCTACTTAATGAAGTTTTGCACTTTCTCCTGCCACCCTGAATGCCTCCCTGCATGCTGCAGGAACCTGGGGGCCAAAAGAATGTAGCTGGGCTAGGCTGGGTGGGTGGGGAGGAGGGGCAGGGGCAGGGGCCAGAGTGATCCAGCCCCTCCCCACCCTCAGTGCGGGGCTTACCAAATGGTCAGAGACGGCATGGCTGGCAGGACAGGCTGCTGCCATCCTGAGGGACCCTGTCCCATTGACATGTCACTGAGGATGCCGGGCTGAGGCAGGGGCTCAGCCCTGAGCTGCATTACACAACATGGCTGTGGCCTGGGTCCCAAGGCATGAAGAACTCTATCAATTGCCACATACAGGACATGGACTTGCAGGCAGGCCCCGACGGACATTTGTGGTTGGTGATGATGACCCACTGTGGCCACAAGGCCTCGACCTTTATGAGACACTGCTGCACCAACCGGTCATGCCCGCACTGTCACATCCAGCATGACAGCCCCTCATACACATGGGCGTTGGAGTGCCCACCTGTGTGAACTTGTGTTGCACCTTCACCTCACCCTACAGTACCATGATGTCACCAGTCTCCTCCTGTGACCAGCTGGGGTCCTGAGTGGTGGTCATGGGCCTAGGTGATGATGAGGCTATCAGGGCTCCTGTGCCAGCTCTCCAAGCCTCCATGCAGCTGTCCCTGTGCTGCTGACCCTAACCCAGCTGCCTGCAGTGCTGAGTGCAGGGACATGGCACAGGACCAGCAGTTGCAGGGCAAGACAATACCCCCAGCAGGCTCCAGGCAGGCTACTTGGGGGTGGGAAGCTGGAGATGGCCTCAGTGGCCATAAGCTGACTGCAGCTGGGCTTAAGTGCTGTGCAGCACTGCGGTGCTAGGTAGTGGCGCTGGGGTGCATGCAGGCTGGTGCAGCTAGCCTGTGGCCTGCCCAGGGGGGCACAAGGGACTCAAGTGGCCTTAGGCTGCCTGCACATGTGGACCAGGGCTCAAAATGCCTGAAGGCTTTTAAGGGCCTGAGGCTGGGGCTGCCCTAGAGGCGATCCAGCCCCAGAACCCTGGGGCTAGCCTGAAGCTGGCCCCTCTGGTGGCAGGGCAACTAGGAGCAAATCTGCTCCTGGTTGATGTCTATACATGTCTTTACTGTGCAGTAACTACTCAGAAGTAAATTTTCTACTTGAATTTTCAAGTGCCAAATTTACTCGCAAGTAGCATCACTTACTGCACAGTAAGCTTGCACATGTATAGACACACTTGCTTACTGGGCAATAAACAACAATACTATGCAGTAAAGTGTCTCATGTAGATGCGCCCTGTGACTTTGCTTCTCCTAAACTCATGCCTGTGAGCTTCCATTTTGTTGGCTGACATTTGATTCAACAAAGTACTTATATACATTCGATAAGACTAAAGCACTGAAAATTAAGCTTAATTTTCAGAGAAAGGGCACCATTAGTTCCCTCTTTCCCCAATACAAATTATTATTGGCTTTTAAGTACTTCCAAAAATCCACTTACTTTAGTGCCTATTCAGAGTTTTAGTGACCTAGTAGTTGACGATTAAGTTTGAAAATTATGTCCATAATCTATAATGTGTAGTATGCAGCCTCCTTCGTGACAGAGGGTGTGAAACAGAGAATGCATTGCTTGCCAGGAGGAGAAGGAATTGGAGATGTGGAAGATAGGATGTAGGAAACATGGCAATAGGCTAGGATGTCTTTGCACTGACTTGGAGAAGCTTCTGGCATAAACAGGATGTTAATTTTTTATTTTTCAGTTTCTCTTTTGAGTTTAATCAGTTGACAATATTAAATGATTTTATCCTGAGGTTTGACTGTGTATATGGTAAAGGAGGAAAAGTCACTGGCAGGGGATTTGGTGAGAAAGTGAATGTTGACTTCAGGGAAGGTAGAAAAAGAAATAAAGATCATAGTCCAGTACAGATGAAGGGGGTGGCCTTGCAGAAATGCTAGGAACTTAGTACAGACTGGAGCTGGCATCAGAAAGCTGAGTGACCTACTGGACTCACTCTCTTCATCTACTGGAATTTGGGATGAATTGGTAATATGGGGAAGGGCATGCTTCACCATTACGGCCTCTCCCATAATTCTTGTGTACGTATGCTGGGGTCAGCTCTTCACTGGTATAAATCTGCATGAGATTACAGCTGTTTGCATCAGCAGAGGATCTAACCTCACCTCCCCAAAGCTGTAAATTCAGAGCTTTTCACAAATATGATAAGTCACAAAGGCAGTTTTTAAACCAAAACCGGGAGAAGTCAATGTACCCTGGAACTTGAGAGGATTTTGTTCCTGTTGGTTTAAAAGATTTTGGATAGATTAAAAGGACTGCTTTGAATAATGAAATGGAGTGGAAGGTTTTCATCTGTGCCCTGTATCCTGTCTGTTCTGTGGTACTAATAAATGTAGCATGAGTCTAAAAAAAATAATTAAAAAAAATTGGGCTGCTAGAAATAATGATGAAAGTATTTAGAAAAATGGCTCTATTTTGGAAATGAAACAAAAGCTTCAAGTGTCTGCTGAAGAGTAAATTACATTTAATCCTGAAAAACTGTCTATGAAATCTCAAGAATTTTTAGAAATGTATTGATTCCTTATGGCAAGTGAGTTATATAAACTCATGAACATCAGTGTAATTAGACATCAGAGCATTGCACTGAGCATCCTGAGGAAGATGTCCCAACTGCAGCAGAGCTCTGTGTGTGTATGCGTGTGCGTGTATTTGTGTTATTTCATAAACGTTTCACTCCAACATGCAAATTCCTTGGCTCTCAAAGCTGCTTTCTACAGATGGTGAACTTTAGTCAGCAAAGTAAGTGGAACGTTTCACTTCAAACTTTCCCTTTTATCTTTCACCTTTCCCTGCTGTTTCCTTTCCGCCCTTTCTGCCAGCCACTCTACTGAGAAACCTGGGCACAAGTAGAAAGCAGTCTTCTCAGATGGCCTAACTAGCAGAACTACTGTGAAGGAAGCCTAAATTCAAAGGCTTCACATGGGAGACTGGAAAGATCTTCATTTTGCCTTTGGCAGTGCTTTTAGGCTGGGAAACAGCAGTTAGCTCTGTATGCTATAGCCGGGAAAGGAGGTCTGCAGAGGCGAAAGAAGTTACTGGCCTCTTCCAATAGCAGTTGACACTATCGGCACCTTTTCCCCACATTTAGCACACCGCATGCTGGCTGTAGGACAATTTGTCATGAACCAGCAATGCCAGTCAACTCTCTGTATTCTCTACATTATTTTGCAGTTGTGCAGGATGAATATTCCTACTGCTCTGGTGGTACATTCAAACTCCTCTTCTCTTCTCTCATGCTCCTGACTTGATCATCCTGGTTGCTTCTTTGATGAGTGCCATTATTGTGTGTGGCATTTTACAACACGGGAATTGCCCATTATGGGTAAGGGGACCAGAATCTAGCGCTTAGCTGGAAGGGTTGGGGAGTTAGGTTAATCATTCTGGGGAAAACTTCCAGGGGTGGAAATTTTCATTTGGAAATGTGGCTTGCCCTATGTTGGAAACCAAAGGTGTGCTCTCCTTTCTAATCCAGAGTGTACTTACTTCCTTACCTTAACTTTCCCTACAGCTCAGGTTAAATTAAAACATTATCCACGTTGCAAAGAGCCCGATCATATAAACTCTTATTGCCATGTCCCTGAATTCAGTGAACTTTCATGGGGGTAAGCATTACCCCAAAAATACATGTTTGCAAGAATGAGCTCAGAGCTTGTCCACCTGTTCTGCTTTGCCATGTCATGTATAGTTTGGCAGTGAGCTAGATAGCCACTTTGAAGCTTTGTATGACAAAACCGTAATGATGCACAGTGTTGGGCAGTCCAAAACTGCACTTCATTTTTCTGGATGTCCATCCTGTAGATGTGCCTCTTTTATATTTGTTTCCTGGGAAGGTTGAATTTGGTATGCAAACCAGAGTCTGGAGACAACTGGAAAAACAGCAACCATGTTTATACTGTGCTAAATTCTTCTGGTCTTATCTGAAACTGCATGAACCTACAAGGAGCATTTCTGTTTTGCCCAGCTCTACCATTTCCAAAACTTGGAAGCAAAATATCAAATTAAAAGTATTACATTATCAGAAAAAATTCTTATTGGCTACTTTCTCACTCTACAAAGCTTCCTGAAAATGTTGACTTTGTACATGGTCATTTCATTCGTCCACCTTCTCTTGGAATTAATCCATATTGATGGTTTGAACCTCTCATACCAGCAGATATTCCAGCTTGGCATTAGCTATTGCCTCCCCTTACTTTTTACACTGGCAACCAAAATATTTTCTCCAAACCTCATACTTAAAAATGGATGAACCATTTACTGTTGAAACTGTAAAAAGCAATTCAGTCTACAAATTCAAGTCTAACAATGTTATAAGCAACTGATCTTATAGCAGAAGGTATCAGGCATCCTCACCTATGAGGAGCAGAGCTACTAAATTTAGTATTTTCCAAAAATAATAAAATTGATTTCAAATCCTACTTCAATGGAATGCAAAGGAGATCAGGCAAAGCACGACCTTTTCAGAGTATGCTGCAAAATCTTCCCACTGCTGAAGTCTTTCTGTCCCCAGCATCAGTGATACTCATAACATCAACATCTCTTCCCACCCAACCCCAAATTTCCCTTCCCCAATCAAAACCAGAAGAAATTCATATTCTAGGAAAACAAAAAAGCTAGTGAACAAATAAATCAATGCCCCCAAAACCAAAATAATTACCCTACCCTGAGCAGGGATGTTATACTGCCAAAAGGAGAAGAAGAAAACAAGTCTCTCAAGGCCAAGAGTTTTACATAGAAGGTGATCAGATTCCAGGGTAATTTGAAGGTGGTCATCAGTGCTGGGATCGAGATCAATGGGCTGAAAAATAATTAGCAGAAATGCTGTGTATAAATGACAATCTTGTTTCTTCTGAGTTCTATTGAGGCAGTGTTTTGATTTATTTTATTTTACAAGAGCAAATCCTTTAGACGTTATAAAAGAATCTCCTCCAACTCTTTTAACAAAGATGGGAGCTGAAACTGGTCCAGGATTTTGGGTAATCTACTCCCCCAACACTGCAAACTATTAGCTCAAGGCTTGTCAGCCTCTTGGGTTTTAATTAATGAAGTTCCTGTTAGGGACATTTTTTTCATCACTCGTCTATTCCAACACATTTCTTTCATTTGAAACCTGAGCGTTCTGCCAAACAGGCCCACGATCTCAGAAGGGGAGGAAGGGCCTGTTTAAACTACAGTCGACTCTCTGTTCAACTTGATTCAATTTAGTGGAATTTCACTTTGTCAAATGACAAGATGCTGTAGTTTGACAGTTGCCTATTTATGCTAAAGTGGAGGCATAATAAAATCAGTTTGGCGTCTGGCTTGCTCTATCTGTAGCTTTTGCTTGAGAATTTGATGATCTTTTTTCCAGTTTGACTGACACTGGCATTTACTTTCTGGTTTGTTGTGTTGGACTTTTTTTTTTTTTTAAATAAAATCTTTCCTAAAAGACTGACATTTCCCTTCCTAGAATACAGCCTATTTAAACTGCAAATGTGAAAAGCATAAAAGGAGACTAATACATATACATATACTTAACAGGTTTATTTTATATATTTATATACATGTATAATTTTTTATATACATGTATAAAAGTACATTTATAAAGGCCTATAAAAGCATGCATACATATATACATACATACATACATATATATATATATATAAAAGAA
>NW_017728918.1:2474027-2503032 GCF_001723895.1 Crocodylus porosus
AAAAGTACATTTATAAAGGCCTATAAAAGCATGCATACATATATACATACATACATACATATATATATATATATAAAAGAAATAGTTATACGTGCATATAAAGTATTAATATATAAATATATAAAATAAATTTATAAGGGTTTTTTGGGGGGTTGGTTAAAAACTCTATGGAAAAACAAATTAAGACATGCAGACAAAAAATAATAATATTGACACAGCAAAATTTGGGTAGAGGCTGCTGTCTTCACTAAGGCAAAATTCCCTGTTGATTTAAGAAATCTGTCTGGTTAAGAACTGAAGGATCCCGTTTCTGTGACTGATAATGCACTGTGGTATTTTGAGATAGTTTGCTACAGTCAGTACTGTGTAAGTTCTTACATTGTGCTCACCATGGTACACTGAACGCTTTCCAGTAGCACATGAAGTGATGCGACTAACATCTATCATCTGGTTTTTGTTCTTCATCCCTCCCCAGGGGAAGCAGTGTAAGCAGCAGAGAATTTTGTTTTCTTAGGATTTTGCTCTGTGTCTGTGTTAGAGAAAACAGGCAGAAGAAAGATGCCTTGCGCTTGCAGCAAAGGATAGTGAGATTTGTGACGATGAGTACTGCTTCCAGGGATCTCGTGCCATAGTGGCAGACCAGCCCTGGGAAAGTTTTGTGACCCAGACAGATGAATTTCACCGTGTTGTCAAAAGTTCCCTAGCGTCGAAGAATGAGGCTGTTGATTGTAGCCCTCCTCCTGAAGCTCAGGTGATCTTTTAGATGACCTGGGGCCTTTCCAAGGAGCGCCTTGAAGGTTCAGACCAAAGCCCTGGAGTTGAAGTAATCCCGCACGGGAAATGAGTCATGCCCAGAAGACAACAGACTTAAACGCTCCGAGCACAGGATGGATGCATGGAGAAGTACTGTAAATAAGGCACCAAACATCCTGCATCCCACCCTTGTTTCTATCCTGCGTCCTACCCCTCATCTGTTGTTTGATCTTGAACAATTTATTTCACCTCTCTGTGCTTTTGACTCCCTTTGCACTCTTTGTCTGTCATCCTTGTTTAAATTTTGGCTTTTCTGGGGCTATGCAGGGTCTCACAGTGTATCTCAATGGCCAGTAAGTTAGCACGAACTCCATCTTGGTTTAGGATCCTACTAACTACTGTAATGTCAATAATAACCAAATAATTTCTAGTGCTATAGAGGTCTGAACCAAAACCTGTTGAATTCAAGGAAGGACAACGAGCTTTTAATAGGTCAATTTTGCCAAAAAAACCACAGAATTTTTGCCCAAACCAGTAAGATTTGGTGACATCAGTGGAAAATGAGAGTACTTGGATCCCACAAGGCTAAAGAGAGCTCACAATCAGTGATGCAAGAAAGAACTTTCTGTTGCATGAAATCTTGGGGGTTTGATAGTTTTCTGATTTTTTTTTTTAATTCTATCATGGGACAAAAATTTGGGGGAATTTATGCCAAATGAAATTAGGGAAAAAAATCCTTTCATGTTTTTTAAGAAAATGTTTTGCTATTCTAGTGCTAGTCTAATTCCAAACATTGTTAGCTTTAAAAAAAAATTATATAATAACAGTAATTTCAAAATAAAAGAAATCAAAGTTTTCATTCTGAACATATCACAATGAAAAGTCCTGAGATTACCCAAATGCTTCATTATGGTTTATTTCTAAATGATATTTCAACAAAATCAGTGCTTTTTAAAATGGTTTTGATTTTTGGTGACAATAGTGTTTTTAATGAGGAAACCTGCTTTGGCGAAAGATTTCTAACCAGCTTTCTCCCTGGACCTACAAATCGGGGTGGGCAAAGTCCAACTCTGGACCACACTGTCACCCCTACAAGATCCCAGCCCCAGCCATGGAGCAGCTCCCCACCCAGTTGCGTAACCTGCCAGTGCTGCTGGGGCCAGTCTCCATGGAAACCCTGGCCCTGTGCTGTCACATGCCACTGCTGCTGGGGTCTCCATGGAAACTGGCTGCAACAGCATGGGCAGGGGCTGCTGAGAAATGGCGTGTAGCCACTGGCCAGAACTGCCATTTTGCCCACCCCTGCTATGGACCAATCCTGCCATGCACTGGGCAACTAACCATTACAATATGGAAGTGCAGAGTGGGCCCTTCTATGAGCAAGGGAAGACCAAGGAAAATATAAAGGCTGAACTTCAGCTGCCACTAAAGGGTGCTCAAATGCAGATTTCACAGATTTCATAGACATTAGGGCTGGAAGGGACCTCGGAAGATCATTGAGTCCAGCCCCCTGCCCAAAGGGCAGGAAGTCAGCTGGGGTCATAGGATCCCAGCAAGATAAGCATCAATTTGCCCTTGAAGGTGCTTGAACCACCTCTGATGGCAGGCTGTTCCAGACCTCGGAGGCTCGGACAGTAAAGAAATTCTTCCTTATGTCCAGCCTGAAATGGTCTTGTAGTAGTTTATAACCATTCAACCTTGTCATCCCTTGGGGCACTCTGGTGAACAAACGTTCCCCCAGATACTGGTGGTCACCCCGATAAACTTATTGGTTGGCCATCCGATCACCCCTGAGCCTGTGCTTTTCCAGGCTAAAGAGCCCCATAGCTCTCAGCCTGTTGTTATAAGGTCTGTTTTCCTGACCTCTGATCATGCGTGTGGCTCTCCTCTGGACTCTCTCAAGCTTCTCCACATCCCTTTTGAACTGTGGGGCCCAAAACTGGACACATTACTCCAGCTGCAGCCTCACCAAGGCTGAGTACAAGGAGATATTGACGTCCTGGGATTTGCTTGAGAAGCATCTATGGACGCAAGCCAGCGTTTTGATCACTTTACTAGCTGCAGCATCGCACTGAAGGCTCATGTTCATTTTGTGGTCAGTGATGACCCCCAAGTCGCTTTCTTCCATAGTGCTAGCCAGCATAGTACTGCCGAGCCTGTAAGGATGCTGCAGGTTTTTTCCTCCCAAGGTGAAGAACCTTGCATTTTTCGGTGTTAAACACCATCAGGTTCTCATCTGCCCATTTGCTGAGCCTGTCCAGGTCAGCCTGGATTGCCCTCCTGTCTTCAGGTGTGGATGCTTTACCCCAGAGTTTGGTGTCATCAGCAAACTCGGCCAGTCCGCTCCTGACTCCAACGTCCACATCATTAACGAAGATGTTGAATAATATGGACCCAAGGACAGAGCCTTGGGGGACCCCACTGGTCACAGGACACCATGATGAGTGACTTCCATCAATTACTACCCTCTGGGTCCAACCACAGAGCCAATTTCCCAGCCAACGGATCGTGGTGGACCCAAGGCCACAATTGGCTAGTTTCGCCAAGAGGTGATAATGGGATACCAGATCGAAGGCTTTTTTGAAGTCAAGATATATGACATCAATCTCTTCTCCCTTTTCCAGGTGATAGGTCACCTGGTCGTAAAATGAAATGAGATTGGCCAAGCAAGACCTACCCGCAACAAACCCATGCTGGCTGTCCCTCAGGATGTTGGCGTCGGCCAGTCCATTAAGGATGGCCTCTTTAATAAACTTTTCTAAGACCTAATAAACTTTTCTAAGATGAGCAAGGATATCAGTAAAAGATGGCTTAGCAATCCTGTGCTTGGTCTGTGGTGAGCCAGCCATAACTCCTGTTGGCTCTCCATGGCCCCAGCCAACCCTTGTTGCAACTGGAGATCAGTTGGATGTTAGCATTCATTGGCCTTACCTCCTTTCCTTCAGCCACAGCCTTGAGCAGCCCACACTGGATAAGCTGCTATGATCAATCTATGTCATCCAAGTGTCCCTTCACTTGAGCCCTCCACTGGCCAGCTGTCCTAGACTTAAGGAAGCTTTGTGTCCAAGGATCTGTGCAGAGTTATCCTTATCAAGGGGAATAAATCATATTTATTACTTATAGAACAGTTCTCCAACTAAGCAAAGATAACAATCCAGAGGTGGTTATGTTCAATAATGAAACATTACTTCCATCCCAGTGGCTGTGAACCCTGCCCAAATGCAAACACAAACTTTGTTGCCCAGAGTCCTTCCTCACTGGGAAGCTGATGGAGCGAGAGGAATTCATAATGCAATAAGGTTCTCAGGAGGAATCAAAATCGCTAAAATGACTAAAATTGATATCATAGCTTCAAATAAAGAACAGTTTGTCCTCTCTATTCCTCTAGCTGCTTCTTGAAAAAGAACTTCTTAGGCCTGTGCTCTGAGTAAGACCAAAGTCAACTGGAGGAGTGTTGTTCATGTATCTGGTCCTGGTTTTGCTCTCAGTTATTTTAATATAAATCCAGAGAAGCTCTTCTCCTTTGTTGCTAAGTTGGCTCATTCAGAAGTGAGGTGGGAAATTCACTTTTTCCAGCTTAGATTCTGAAGAATTGTGCTATTGCTCGAGAATCATGTACTGAAGAAAAAAGACATTGCATCACCAGTGATCAGTAAGATGCTTTATTTAAGACACCACTCATGTGCTGTGCTTTATGACCTGGATTTGCAATTGAATTCAGATCACATTTAAGTTAAGATCTGATCTTTAGCACCCCCAGCACAAAGTGGTTTGCCACATCCCTAATTAATTATTATTATCATCACAAATACGCATTCATTCTGGGCCACCCAGTTCTGCTGATTATCATAATCTAAATTTCTCTTTCAGCTGGAACAGTTATTTTAGCCAAATTAACCCTGGAGCCCAGAGGGAAGACAGCCAGTTTTAAAGTCAGCCATTAGATTCAAAACTCCATCCCTAGATCGCAACCCCGGAGTCTAGCGATTCAAACTCTGCTCCTTCTCACCCCTCCATAGAAATCCTGCCAGATGTAGTTCTGAACCACAGGTCAAGCTTAAAGAGATTAACAGGATGTCGACTGTTAAACTTATATATATTAATGAGTGAAAGTTGTTCTTTCTAACTTCACTGAGTGCGGCGTAAATTAAAATGGTGAATTATTTCATTTCATTAGAATGATGGCAAAACCAGAAGAAACCCAAGGAGTTTTTACCCATTAGCTTTCTGGAAAGAGGAACATTTAAGCCCTTTAAAGGACATTTTAAAAACAGTAATATTCAGAGGAAAAAATACATGAGCTTGATAAGCCTGCATCATAAATGCATTTTCTCTGTTCTGGTGTAATTATTGTGTATTGTCTTTAATTATGGTCTATAATTTCATACCTACATCAGCTATGCATATCATGTTCACTTTAAACTATTTCTTGAAACTGATGCATTAAATAGTTATTCGTGCAATTTGTTTTTGCTTGTATAAGTGCTTAACTTGACTTTGATTAAATAATTCCCATGAATAAGGATTTCTAGAATTTGGCTTTTAGTTAGGACACTCCAAAGGGCAGCCCTTTGGAATGAGCTTTTCTGATTAAAATTCATTCCTGCAGATACTTAATTAGTCTCATTGATCTTGCAGGCCTGTGATACAGTCATATACGTAGGCCTAGAAAGACCAAAATGTAGCAGTGCCACCATAGTTAATTCACTGTAGGAACATGGGATAGGAAGTGGGATGAAAATCAAGGCTAGCATTTATTTTTAAAATACCCTTTTGGATGTTTTAAGCCAAATGAAACAGTAAAGGATGCAGCAATCCAAGACCCATCTGACTCCTGTCCCTGCTGCAGAGAATCCTTTTGGAACAAGCAAAAGGAAAACACCCCCAGATGTAGATATTGTAACTTATTCTTTCATGGGTCCTCCACAAAGAGAAGTTTGGGGATCTACAGAGGCTATTGCAGGGTTTGGAATTAAGCTCAGAAACAGAGGGAGAGGGAAATACGAGTCAAACCAGGACACACTACATTAATGGCATCCACTTATCAGCAAGTGATAGTGGATATTGCAGCTATTCTACTGACTGGTGGTGCATTTTCTCTTGTGGCTCTAGAGACTGATGTTAGACTTGCAGGTCCTGCCACAGTGGTCACAGGTGTACATGGTGTTAGGGGCTACTGTACTGATTGGCTGTTTCCTTCTGTCATGTTTCTGTTGTTATTTGAGTAGTCATTTCTTGTCATGGTGTTGGACTCCATGATTGAGAAGGGAGCGCCACTTTGTCCTGTCTCCTCTCCCGAAGGCCTGGGTCAATTCCAAAAGCCTTCATGTCCTGCTTGAAGACATCTTTATGAAGCACAATTTTGGGCACCCTACTTTTCTCTCCCCACCTGCAATTTCCCCATACAGGATGTCCTTAGGGATGCGCCCATCAGCCAAGCCAGCATATGTGCCACTGTTTGAGCAGTGATGGTTGGCAAGTCAGCTTTGGTGATGACTTCTGTGTTGGTAATTCTGTCTTGCCACTTGATGTCAAGGATGTGCCATAAGCAGTGTAGGTGGAAGCTGTTCAGCTTCTTTTCTTGATATGCATATGTTGACCATGTCTCACTGCTATATATAAGGACACTGAGGATGCAGGCTTTGCACAAAAGCAGCTTAGTTTTGATTGTGACACACACAAATACACACTAAGCCTGAAAAATGGGTACTTAGGATGGCTGCCCCCTCTGGAATGAGATAAGTTTTAAAAAATCCTAGAACTCTACTACTTCTCAACTTTCTCTAAGAAACATCACGCTTACGCCCTAAGCTTTGCGCTGATCTCTGTTGTGAGAGACTTTGAAGTCTATGCCCAATGATTTCTGTTTGTAGGGGTACAGGAAGCCTGGAAATGCATCCAAGAATGGATGAAGGCCAGATTAGAGTGCTAAAGGACAGCCTGCTAGTTCACCTTGCAACTTAGAGGAGAAATCAGTCATGAGAAATGGCATTTTAAATAATGAATTTATAGCTGAAGGCCAGCTGTGAGATTAAAACACACATTCAATTTTAGAGGCAGAAGGTACCACTGTGATCATCTCCTCTGACCTCTTGCTTTAACACTTAGAATTTTAGCCAAAGTCCTACACTGAGCACAAATGTGGTCTACTCTATGCAAACCGTTCAGTCCATTTCCACTGCTTGAGTCTTCCCTCCAGGACATCCATTTCATCCCCTGATTACTACTCTCAGCATCAGCTAAATGCCTGGTGCATTTAAGTGGAACTGTTGTCCCAGTTAATTAGCAGGCATTATCATCAGTGTAACTACTATGACATGGCCAGGGAAGCAGCACCAGGCATCAGCTTGATGGAGAGGGTGTGAAAATAGCAGCTGCCCTGAGTGCCCAGCTGATTTGTTACACCTCCAATTATCATTCATAGAATCATAGAAAATTAGGGTTGGAAGGGACCTCAGGAGGTCATCTAATCCAACCCACTGCTCAAAGCATCCCCAAGTAGATCACTATCACTGCTATTAATTTTGTTCCTGTACTCAAAAACTTCTATTCAATGAAGCATCCCAGTTAAGTCTTCTTCTGCTCCTATAGGTGTGATCAGTGGAGGCATGATGAGCCTGATCCCAAACTCATTGAAGTCCCTGTGAGTCTCAGCTGATTTCACTGGGGCTCCAGGTAATACCCTGGAGTCTGAAGCACCTTTTGTTATCAATAGGGGCTGGGGTACTATTATTGTCAGGGATGCGTCACATCTGCGATGCACATCCCAGACCTTGGCCCTTAGAGCCTGCATCTGCTAACTTTCCAAATGTGCTGGAATGCCCATCTTTTCTTCCACATGTCTGGTGGCTGTGAGTAGGTGGAAAAATTTATCTGGAGGAACGTGTTAAGTTTCATGGCAGACCCTAAGACAAAATAGCATTTTTATCTTTATATGTTTTAATCTGACAACTGAGCTAAGGAGATTAATAGTATCTCAATGGAGCTTATAATACATTATGTCAGTGGAGGATGTGACACAATGTGTATTTATATATAATAAAATTTACTGGTCATCATTTAAACCTTCATAAGTTTGCTATTGCAAATAATTAACGTTACTGGAACAGGTTTCAGAGTATTTCTCAACCAAGTGCTATTAACACTGCAAATGAAATATTTATTGACCCTATTTGCCAGAAATTAGCAGCGAGCACTGCAGTTCTTCCAAAGGGGTGTTAATGCCATCATGTGCTTGATAGTGCTTTTCCAAAGGAAACACTGTTCAAAGGAGAGCTTATTATCATTTTTACTTATAGCACACCTTTTTGTTCTTAACCCCTCATCTTTTTGTTAAGCCAAAAATAAAGCAACATGCTCCCCTGCCAGATAGGAAGCAGATGCAAGGCATCTTGAATGTTCTTTCCAAGACCTGTTATAGGTTTTGGCTCAAATGTCAACATGAGTCAACATTTTACTTTCAGTGACAGGTTGGTTTAGTTTCCTATTTAGTATTGGTTGAAATGTTGTAAATCCCCTTGGATACAAAATACTGAACACTTAAGAGAAAATTGTTCTAAAAGCCCTAGTGAAATTGTCCAATGTATTTTGTCCATTTTCTTCCCATTTCCTTGAAATTACAGCGAAAAGGAATTTTACCATCAAAGTGAATGGACCTGGCAAGGCATGAATGAACACAAACCAGTGATGGTCCCATTTTTAGCCCTGTCCCTGATGAGATCCATACACTGTGCATAAGTGCTTTGTCTATGGCTTGCACAAAGCTATCATAATACTATACCTGTGGCATATTTTGGTTTTTCCTTAATCCTTGCAGAAATGACTGTAGAACCAACCAGGATCCTATAACAATGATGGCTCACTCATTAGGGATTCTTTTTTTTTAGTTTCCCTGTGATGACCAAGTTTGGTTATTAGAGACATGATTCCTACGCAAGGGCTTGAGTCTAGTGGCCCCCACACTCAGGGCTGGGCAGAAAACAGGAAATTCTGCTTTGTGAAAAATGCGGAGGTCTTTAAAGGCAAGCAAGGTTCTTTGGGTAGATGTGATATCTTTTATTAGGCCAACTAAATAGTTGGAAAAAAGCATTCGGGCACAACCCCACTTCTTCAGGCAGTGGTGGACTCTGCTTGATGTTATGAGTTCTCCAAGGGAGAAAAGAAGCTGGTGTGTTAGATGTCAGGCAGGTTGTAATTTGTCATAAATCCAATGTCTATATTAAGTCTATGATTTTTTGCATCCAGTAGATTTATGAAGTGAAGTTCGTAGGCTCATCTATGAAAGGTGTTTTGTAAGTTTCCACTGAGGATTGGAGGGGAAGTGATTATCTTTTTGTCCACAGGTAATTGGATAATTTTGCCTTTGGTGGATTTTCGGTATGTATTCATTCTGGTACGCAGTTGTTGTTTGGTTTCTCCTACATATTTTCCACCAGGGCATTTGGATGAGATATATTACATTTATGAAGGTGCAGCTGTAAGATTCAGGAATGGCTTTTAAAGCACTTTTCATTCCAATGCAGTAGAGAAACAAGACCTTTTTTTTCAAATGTTTTCATGAAAAAAGGAAGCTTACGAGGCCCAGTGTGTGTAGCCCACTGGATTAGGGTTACTTACGTGAGAGCTAGGAACCCCAGGATTGAAATCCTTCCTGTGAACCAAGCAGAGCCATGACCCCAGCTTAGATCTTAAATTGCCCAGACAAGATCACTAACTCCTGGATAATGGTCACTCAGAAATAGGGTTTTACTGTCAAACTCCATCTTAGATATGAATAGCATTTCTCAAAACCAATACATTTCTATTATTGTGCAACAGCATTTTTTTAATGGAGAAAAACAAGCCTAGATTTTTTTTGGTCATTATTTCTATATGTGACAAGCTTACGCCAGTAGGGCAAGAACAGGTACGCAAGTCATAGGTGAGGTCTCATCTGGAATACTATGTCCAGTGTATTTCAGGGAAGAAGGGACAAGAAGAAGTGGACTGAAATGACAATGTTTCTATGTGTTGCACTGTTCAGTGTGCACTGAGTTTTCAGTCTGTGGCTGATCTACCTTGGATCAAACTCCAATTTATATTCAAAGGAAATTCTTCCAGTTACTTTAGCTGCAGCTATCTCTATCTCTAAGGGACTCTAGTAAGAGACAGTTGGTACATTGTCCAGGATTCTTGTTACACAGTGCTGAGAAGTTAGAAATCAGACACTAAATGAAAACTTTTGTTACACCCTTTGCTTTCTCAATGATACTTAGTGCCAGGTATAAAATGAAGACATTACCCTGAATGGAAGAATGGAGCAATGAAAATAGCCACTGGAAAGGAAACTCTAGAAATGTGGAGGACATATGGAGAAGTTTAAGCAGCATTTCACTGTAGATCTGCAGTGAGTGCTTGCCAAAATGAAGAGAGTCAGAAAGTTGCCTTATTTCTCTCAATAGCTGGTTATGAAGCACTTCGTGACTTCAGTAGTTTTGATTTTAAACTCAGAGAGAGGAGGCTAAATATGAAGCTGTATTGTGGAAATTTGATAAACTTCTTGTATAAATGAAACATGTAACTGGTCTGTTTTTAAACAGACTGCCAAAAACATAGAAGATGAACATAGAAGCATTTGTTCTTAGGCCGAAGAGCCAATTTTGGGGCACCAAGTCCTGAATAAAGGACCAGATCATGACTAGGATCTGGAACAACGCATTCAGGCACTACTGACAGACCTGAAATGAGAGGCCAGGACACGTAGCTAGAACCTGCCAAGCAAAGAACGTCACCTAGGCTGGACTTAAAGTGCAGAGGGCGGGCAAGATTATGCCCCGCGAGCATTGTGGAACATCTAAAATACTACAAGAAAAAGAGACCTACTGTTCTCCTGAGCCGTGTTTCCCGTTTGTCTTTACCTCCATAAGCATGTGGTACTAACTAAATGATTTGCATCTGTCTGACTCGCTCTCTCTGTCAGGGATTTTACTTCACTCCACTGATTCTGTTCTTGGCTCAGCCAAGGCTTCATCGTTCCTCCCTCCTTAGTGTCTAATCCAACCAGGCTGCGCGTACCTGAATTCAAAGGGAAGCTGGAAGTTCCTCTTGCACAGTCTGTTCATAGCTGCTTCCAAGTCATAACAGGGAAGGAAATGTTTTGAGGGGACGATCCATGGGAATCATCTGAGGCTGCTAAGATAATGCTAATGGGGAAGAGAAGGAAGTTGTGCAAAGCTCTGCCAGAATTTGAAGCAGGGTCCTCTTGAAGAAAGGTCCAGAATCCTTTTGCCTATACCGAGTGCCTGAAGCTTGAGTTCATTTGAATTCAGTCATGGGCTGAAAGGTTTTTAAAGTGACGTCTGTTCCTTTTAACCTTCAACTTGAAACCCTAGAATATGTCACCTGACTGAGGTCAGGTTCTTCAACGGTACTAAGTCACCCTTTTTATACAATTTCACAAAATTCCCTCTTAGGTGAGTCATCTCCTTGTTTTAAGAAAAATCCAAAAATAATACACAGATCTGAAATGATGGCAACCTTACTACATTACCCAGAGTATTCTGGAAGATGTATTTTCCAAGACTCAGCAATGTTTGACAAAGAACCACAGGACCACGCACAGAACTTAAGAATAAGATTGAAAGAGCTCTATGATGGACTGTAATTTAGTCTCAGCAAATGTGACTTGACTGGTCAGCACATTGAACTTTGTACTTCGGAGACCAGCCCTTAAATATTTAACATTTAGCATGTAAATAGGCTTCTGCACACTGTGTGTGGACATAGTAACTGGGGAGCAGTGTCTGCAATCCACCCATAGAGACTGGGCGCTAGACTTTCAAAGCACAAATGCCATGGAACTTAGGAACTTTAATGCCATTTATGCATTTGAAAATTCATTACTGCATTCCCACATCTCAGCCCATCTAGGTACTGATTCATTTGCCTTTAAAGCTAATGGAAGCATTCTCATTGACTTCAGTGGGTGTTTTGATCAGTCCATCCATTGGGATAAGAGGAACATGCAACATAGCATTGTATTATACTGGGATAAGAAACTTAACCTACTCTTGGTCTAAATGAATAAGGATAGAATTTGCAGTTAAACCAGCTGGGATAAAATGTAAGGGGTCATTTGAGGCTACTTGGAAGCTATTCACTGACTAATATATGGAAAGCTGACACTGATTTATACTATGTTTAAATTGGACAGAACATGGCATAGGACAACAAAAAAAATGATAAATGGAAGAAAATGGGTCCCATAGAAAAAAGGGGCTGATCAAAACAGGAATTATTTAGTCTTGAAAGAATCTGATTATGGCATGACTTGAATTAAGTAGTGGAATTAAAGCTTATAATGAAAATAAGGCAGCCCTGAGGTTCAGGCCATATGTTTAAAATAAGGAATATGCTGCATTACATATGTGAGGGAAAGATCTGCCATAGATCTAGAACACAGGACTGACAGCTAGGAAATCATCATTTTGTTTGCACTGTGAATGACTTTCTGGAGGACTTGAAATAATCATTCCATCTCTTTGTACATCCATTTCCCTCTCTCAAATCCAAAAAAATAATACTTCCTTACCTGCCAGAGTCATCATAAAGGTTAACACACGTCTCTGTGTAAGTGCATTCTAAGATATTTAGCTGGAAGATGTCGTGTGGATGTGTGTCAAATATCATATCTTAGCATTCCCATACGTCGTTATTTTGCAGACATAATAAATGGCCAGAATGCATTTTCATATAAGAGAATGGGTTAATATAAGCATATTTAAGTAACAGTGATTTTATTTGGGCGTAATTGTCAGTTTTTCTTTGGGGAGCAGGTAAACTCTTCCGCATTGGAGGACAGACAGGTGCTTTTCAATCCTTTGTTCCCCATGTATTAATGTGGGTGGCTATTTTGCCAGGTTTTCAAATGGAAGATATTTGCTCTTCTCTAGTACAAAATGTTTAAAAGCATGTAGTAGAGAGATTACAAATTTGGCATCAACACATTCGAGATGCAAATAGGATCTGTACAGGAGGCTGTACAGGAGGGACAGGACAGGGAGGAAAGGCGGGGGTGTGTCACTCTACATTAAGGAGGAAAACACATCCTCACCAGGTAGCACAGAGTCAGAGGAGAGGCACACAGAAGTGCTCTGGGTTAGAATACAAGGCAGTCGAGGGGAAAGAGACTTAACGGTGGGGGTCTACTACAGACCTCACAACCACGGGGAAGAGCTAGACCAGGAATTCTTAAGTTAGCTCACAGAGATAGTTAGGTCAAAGGACGTGGTCATCATGGGTGACCTGAACTTTCATCATGGGTGACATCTGCTGGGAAGAGAAGTCAGCCAGGTCTGACTGCTCACATAGGTTTCTAGCCCAAATGCAGGACCACCATCTAACCCAGGAGGTGTACAGCCCCTCCAGGGGAGACACCTTATTGGACCCGGTGACAACCTGGTGAGGGGGCTGTGGGAGCTTGACCACCTGGGTGACAGTGATTATTGCCTGCTGGAATTCACCATCCAGCGCAAGGTGGCAAAGGCCTGCAGCAAGGCAGCAGCCCTAGATTTCAGGAGGGCGGACTTCAAAGAGCTAAGGAGAATAGTCGGGGAAGCACTGAGGTCCGGGAAGGGAGGGAAGCCAGGCATCCAAGAAGAGTGGTCGCTCCTTAAGAAGACGATCCTCCAAGCCCAAAGGGAAGTAATCCCAACACAGATCAAAGGGAGCAGGAGGGCACAAAAGCCCCCATGGCTCACCAGAAGCATCCAGGAATGTCTCCTAGCTAAAAGGGAGGCACATATCCAATGGCAGGGAATGGCCATCACCAGGGAGGACTATACTACGGCTGCTCGGGGATGCAGGGGGGCTGTCAGGGAGGCCAAGGTGGAGATGGAACTGGGACTAGCTTCCCAGATCAAGGACAACAAGAAGAGCTTTTTTAAATACATAGGGGGCAAAAAGAAGGTACTGGGCAACATGGGGCCCCTGCAAGACACACTAGGAAATTTGGTCGTCACACCAGATGACAAAGCTAACTTATTTAACAACTTCTTTGCCTCCATTTTCCTGAGCAGGGACTGGATCAGCCCCCTCACTGGGTCCCCCTCAGGCCCCAGGGGAGGTGCACCCAGGCCAAAGGTCAGTGAGAATCTAGTCAGGGAACTTCTGGAGGGACTGGATGTATTTAAATCAGCTGGTCCAGACGATCTCCACCCCCGAGTGTTGAGGGAATTAGCTGAGGTCATTGAGGGACCCCTGGCATGGCTGTACGAGCACTTGTAGTGCTCTGGTGTGGTGCAAGAGGACTGGAAGAGGGCCAATGTGATTCCTATCTTCAAAAAGGGGAGGAAGGAGGACCTGGGAAATGATAGGCCTGTTAGTTTTACCTCAATCCTGGGGAAGCTTTTTGAGTGAATTATCGTGGCACATGTCCACGAGGGGCCAGCAGGGGACATTATGCTTAGGGGCAACCAACACGGGTTCATTAGAGGCAGGTCCTGTCAGACCAGCCTGGTAGCCTTCTACAACCAGATCACCAAATCCTTAGATGCAGGGGTAGCAGTGGACTTTCTGGACTTTCGGAAGGCCTTTGACACTGTCTCTCACCCCGTTCTCATTAAAAAACTGGGGGGCTGTGGTGTCGACACCTATGCAGTCAAATGGGTCTCCAACTGGCTGGAGGGCCACGCCCAGAGAGTGGTGGTGGATGGGTCATTTTTGACCTGAAGGGATGTGAGCAGTAGGGTCCCCCAGGGCTCGGTCCTCGGGCCTGCACCGTTCAACTTCTTCATCAGTAACTTGGACGAGGGAGTAAAAAGCACCCTGTTCAAATTTGCTGATGACACTAAGATGTGGGCGGATGTGGGCACGCTAGAAGGAAAGATAGGCTACAATTGGACCTAGACAAGTTACAGGGGTGGGCAGACGAGAATAGGATGGGATTCAACACTGACAAGTGCAAGGTAATGCACCTCAGGAGGAAGAACCAGCACCATACCTACAAGCTGGGGAACTCCCTTCTCATCAGGGCAGAGGAAGAAAAGGATCTTGGAGTCATCATTGATGCCAAGATGAACATGGGCCGGCAGTTTGGGGAGGCAGGCAGGAAGGCCAACTGTACCTTGTCGTGCATCCACAGATGCATCTCGAGCAGGTCCAAGGAGGTGATCCTCCCCCTCTATGCGACACTGGTCAGGCCGCAGCTGGAGTACTGTGTCCAGGTCTGGGCGCTGCACTTCAGGAGGGATGTGAACAACATGGAGAGGGTCCAAAGGAGGCCACTCGCATGGTCAGGGGGCAGCAGGGCAGGCCCTACAAGGAGAGGCGACATGAGCTGAACCTGTTCAGCCTCCACAAGAGAAGGCTGAGGGGGGATCTAGTGGCCTGTTACAAACTAGTCAGAGGGGACCAGCAGGCACTGGGGAAGTCCCTGTTCCCCCGAGCACTACCAGGAGTGACTAGAAATAATGGTCACAAGCTGGCAGAGGGTAGATTCAGATTAGACATCAGGAGGTGCTACTGCACTGTCAGGGTGGCTAGGATCTGGAACCAACTTCCACGCGAAGTGGTGCTGGCTCCTACCCTGGGAGTCTTTAAGACAAGGCTAGATGTATGCCTTGCTAGGGTCGTTTGACCCCAGTACTCTTTCCTGCCATGGCAGGGGGTTGGACTTGATGATCTGCAAGGGTCCTTTCTGACCCTACAAACTATGAAACTATGAAAAGTCCTGACTATTACTTCTAATCCTACTGGGCCTGTATAACTATCTTGTATACAAAGTTAAAGCATGATATACAATGGGGAAAAACTTTCAAATTCCTCTTTTGCTTCTTTTAGCTAATTGGAAGTGTGTTTAATTCATAGTGGAGCTGTAGTTAAAGTATGGGGCTTTAGGAGCACAGCAGTGGTTTCTCTTAAAGGTAAGCAGTTACTTCATGGCACATCTGAGATGATATCCAACAGTTATTTCTTGTTTTAAAAAAGGCAGAAACTATGATATCTCAGATGCTTTGGACAGATGTTGATTTTTAATAGGTATTGTTCTTTTTTTTTCTCTGAGGCAATTTTAACCTGTCCGTATCTGAAATATTAAACTAACAAACATTTAATGTTAACACATTACAAGGTTTACCACAGTTTTCATGAGTCAAAGTCAGGTAGAAGTTTCTCCCTGTTCTAAAATATTGCACAACTGATCAGGTATTTAGCAAAGGAGGTTCCTCTTCTTCCAAAGCATTAGGTTCAGTCCTAGGAAAGGAAAGACAGGTGAGATGATTCAGTTGTGACACTCTATGTTATAGGCATGTTGAAAGTCTCTGGATTAGGGTCAAAGGGGTGAGCACCAAGAGTGATATCATGGTGGGTTTCTGCTATTGATCGGGAGAGGTCCCAGGTGATTGGAAAAGGGCAAATATAGTGCCCATCTTTAAGAAAGGGAAAGAGGAGGATCCAGGGAACTACAGACCTGTCAGCCTCACTTCAGTCCCTGGAAAAATCATGGAGCAGGTCCTCAAGGAATTCATTTCTAAACCCTTGGAGGAGAACAAGGTGATTAGGAACAGCATTGATTCACCAAGGACAAATCAAGTATGACCAACCTGATTGCCTCCTATGATGAGATGACTGGCTCTGTAGATGCAGGAAAAATAGTGGACGTGATATACCTTGACTTCAGCAAGGCTTTTGATAATCTTTCACAACACTCTCCTAAGCAAGCTAAGGAAATATGAATTGAATGAATGAACTGTAAGGTGGATAGAAAGCTGGCTGGATCGTTGGGCTCAAAGGGTAGTAAATGATATCTTGATGTCTAGGTGGTAGCTGGTACCAGGTGGAGTGACCCAGAAGTTGGACCTGAGGCTTTCGTTCAATATCTTCATCGATAACCTAAAGGATGGGATGCAGTGCAACCTGGGGCTAGGATTCAGAGGGACCTAGACCAATTGGAGGATTAGCCCAAAAGAAATCTCATGGAGTTCAACAAGGACAAGTAAAAATGCTGCACTTAAAATGGAATAATCCCATGCTCCATGACAGGCTGGGGACTGATTGGCTAAGAAGAGGCTCTTCAGAAAAAGGAACTGGGGGTTATAGTGGACAATAAGCTGAATGTGAGCCAGCGGTGTCCTCTTGTTGCCAAGAAGACTTGTTGCCAAGAAGACTAACAGCACACTGGGCTGCATTACTAGAAGCATTGCCAGTAGATCAAGGGAACTGGTTCTTCACCTCTATTTGGCACTGGTGAGGCCATGCCCAGTTTTGGGGCCCCCACCACAGAAAGGACAAATTGGAGAGTCCAATGGAAGGCAATGAAAATGGTTAGGGGGCTAGGAAACATGACTTCTGAGGAAAGGCTTAGGGATCTGGCTCTTATTTGGTCTGGAGAAGAGAAAACTGAGGGGGATTTAATAACAGCCACCAACTACCTGAAGGCAGGTGTTACAGGTAAGTTAGGTATCCTAAGATTCTTCCTTCTAGATCTGGAAACCTGGCCGTGATTTCCATTGTCAACTTTCCTGCCACACCTTGATGGGAGAGTATGTAAATAATCAAACAAAAGAAGATGGAAGATCATATAGCCAAGTTTATATTTGTTTCCTCGTGGTTTCTTGAGGAAAATACCCAGTGTGGTCACGTGCATGGAATCATGGTCAGCTTGATCACTTTGAATATCACATAGTTCTTACAGCCAGCAAACTGGTATCAGCCTAGTTCACCCTCGCAGTTCATTCATCCTTGGTTTTCCTAATTTATGGTTCAGCTTACGGTTTACAAGGTCCACATCTTCCTCATTTACCTCACTTTTCCTTGGGTAAGTTACCTCCACTTTTCTGGGATACCCCTTCTCATTCCCCGAGCTGCCGCTGATGAGCTCCCGTGTCTCCTCGCAAGTTACTACAGCCTCACTCAATTGCTCTCTCTCATACTCTGCCCCTTTCCAGGGGTAGAGGCTTGTTGGTGGCTTCACCCTGGTTCCCTTTCCAGTCAGTAGTCAGAATCTCTTTTCAGGTGTGGAAAAACTCCCACAGCAGGACACAGCCTGATGACATCACCACTCCCACGCTTCACGTCTCCGACTCCTGGTAGTTTTCCACAGAACACCCTTTGTAACAGGTCACTGCTTGCCTCCATTACATATCCCACCCTTTACTTCCCAATGTGGGCTAGACACATTTTATACCTTTGATTCATCTTCTCATCCAAAAAAAATATTCTTTGCTTGGCTAGAATCTCACGTTCCAGTCTGTGTTGTCTTCTCCTGCAGTGGATGGGACAGGAAGTCGGCAATTACATTTCTCCTCCCGGGGCAATGTTCTACAGAAAAATGGAAAGGTTGTAATGCCAGCAGCACTAGCTTTTGACAAAGATCATTCTTTACTCTATCAAAGGCCACAATAAATCCAACTTTAGTGGTCTGTACAGGCTATCTCTCTCGTGTCGTGTCAGTTAATAGGACCACTAACTCAGAAAACCCCAGGATGAACCATCGATAATAATTCACAAATCCTAAAAAGGATTGAAGTTGCTTACAACTCTTAGGCATCTTTAGTCTCGTATGGCAGCGACTTTGTCCGGCACTGGTTGGATGGGACCCTGGCCTATTTGGAACCCTAAACACTGTGACTCTTCTTGGCCCAACCCACATTTCTTTGGGTTTGCTGTTAGTGTAGCAGCTCTCAGTTCTTGTCGTATGGCTTTCAAATGCTGGTGTGTCCAGTTCTCAGAAAAAATAATAATATCGTCAATATAGGCAGCCGCATAATTTTGGTGCAGAGCTAAGATTGTATCCATCAATCGCTGGAATGAAGCCGTGGCTCCATGCAACCCAAAGGGAATCCATTTAAACAGAAATAACCCAAGGGAGTGCCAAAAGCCGTTCTTCCCTAAGGATCTCCTCCAGTATACCGACCCTTGACACCCATTTTATGAGTTCTTCTGCTATTTTGGGCGCTATAACAGACATTAACAGGTTTGCTTCAGGAAACCTGGTAGTGTAATCCATTATTACCAACATAAATTGATAACCAGCATTACACCTAAGGAAAGGTCCCACTATATCCATTGCTATACGATCGAAAGGTTTTTCCACTAACGGTCATGGCACTAAAGGTACTCGAGTAGGTCAAATGTCCAAGACCCATTGGCATTCAGGACAATCACAACAGTACCTTTCTACCTGTTTATACAATCCAGGCCAAAATAGCTGTTGCTTGAGATATGCTTCCATCTTGTCTCTCCCCAGGTGTCCTTCCATGGGGAGTGTATGCACCACCTACAACATCATCAGCCAATATTGGCGGGGAACTAAAATTTGAAGAATCTCCTCTCCTCCTTTAGCTCATTCAACCTGATAAAGCATGCCTTCTCTTACCTCAAACCTGGGAACTGTGTCAGCCAACTTGGGAGTCACAATTTCTCCTTCTTGCTTTGCAAGTCTCTCTCTTCGTAAATGTTTTGAAATATTGGTTCTTGTTTTTGCCTCTCCCTAAATTTTCTGTCACCTGTAACTTCCTCTAGACCTAATTCGGCATTTAAGTTTTCATCTTGGGCCATCCCTTCTATGCCTATCCCTACAACAACCATATCTATCCTTTCTTCTCTGGGGTTTTTATAGTCTGACCCAATTCTTCCCATAGGTAAGGTCAGTCATTTCATAACAACATAGGGCATGGTAGAGTATCTGCCAATCCAACAGCTAGTTCTTCCATATGTCCCATAACCGTCAATCATCATTTTCTTCTCTCATACGTATATGATGCCCTGTGTATGTATACCATGTTCACTGGTGCTCTGCCCTGTGAGGAAATCAAGTCATCCTTTACCATACTTTCGGTACATCCCATACCTACAATTGTGGGAATTATAAGGTTTCCAATTTTGACATCTACTATAGGTTTGGACCATGTCACGGTCCTTTGTGCCTATCAAAGCCACAGTCCATTTTTTCTTCATGTGAGAAGTCCCTTAGCTGATCTCCCACTCTTTTTTGGGGACAAAACCTGACCATATATCCCTTGTTTCCACATCTAAAGCATATGACTTCTTTCTGTTCCCAATTTCTATAGTCTTTATTGTTATCTTTAGAATTTCAACTCTGCATGAGGAGAAGGAGGTGATTAGGAACAGTCCATATCGATTCACCAAGGGCAAGTTGTGCCTGACCAACCTGATCGCCTTCTGTGATTGGTTCTGTGGATGTGAGGAGACCAGTGGGTGTGATGTACCTTAATTTTAGCAAGGCTTTTGATACAGTCTCCCACAACATTCTCACAGGCAAGCTGAGGAAGTACGGGCTGGATGAATGGACCGTAAGGTGGATAGAAAACTGGCTGGAGCTTGTGGCTCAGAGTTATAATTAATGGCTCAATGTCTAGTTGGTAGGTGGTATCAAGTGGAGTGCCCCAGGGGCCGGTCCTGGGACTGGTTTTGTTCAGTGTCTTCATCAACAACCTGGAAGATGACATAGAGTGCACTCTCAGCACATTTGTAAATGACACCAAGCTGGGGGGACTAATAGATGCACTGGAGGGTAGGACTAGGATTTGGAGTGACCTGAACTAATTGGAGGATTGAGCCAGAAATAATCTCATGAGGCTCAACAAGTGCAAAGTCTAGGACAAGTGCAAAGTCTTGGTCTTAAGACAGAACAAACCCATGCACTGGTACAGGCTGTGGGTGACTGGCTGGGCAGCAGCTCTGCAGAAAAGGACCTGGGGGTCACAGTGGACAATCAGCTGAATATGAGCCAGCAGTGTGCCCTAGTCGCCAAGAACACTAACAGCACACTGGGCTGCATTGGTAGGTGTGTTGCCAGTAGATCAAGGAAAGTGATTATTTCCTTCTATTCAACACTGGTGAGGCCACATGTGGAGTACTGTGTTCAGTTTTGGGCCCCCCACTACAGAAAGAACATGGACAAATTGGAGAGAGTCCCAGCAGGGGGCAACGAAAATGGCTTGGGGGCTGAGGGACATGAATTATGAGGACAGGCTGAGGGAACTGGTTTCATTGAATCTAAAGAAGAGAAGACTGAGAGAGGATTTAATAGCAGCCTTCAACTACCTGAAGTGGGGTTACAAAGAGGACAGAGCTGGACTGTTCTCAATGATGGCACATCACAGAACAAAGGGCAATCGTCTCAACCTGGAACAAGGGAAGTTTATGTTAGATATTAGGAAAAACTCTCACGAGGAGGGTAGTAAAACACCGAAACAGGTTACCCAGAGAGGTGGTGGAATCTCTATCTTTGGAGGTTTTTAAGACCTGACAAGACAAAGCCTTGGCTGGGATGATCTAGTTGGGGCTGGTCCTGCTTTGAGCAGGGGGTTGGACTAGATGTGACCTCCTAAGGTCCCTTCCAACCCTAACTCTTCAATGATTCTATGATCTTGTACTTTCATTGGGTTTCAGGCAACACACATTTCATGAGTACTGCCAAAGGTCCTCATGATGATATACCTACCGATAGTTTTACACCAAATACTGGTATCCAAATATATCTTAACTCTTCCCATAGGTCTGATCCAATTTTCACTGAGCTCAGTGGGAATAGTTTTTTACTGGCATCAGTGGGTACTAGAAAAAACCCACAGTCTTGCAGTGAATACCAAGCACTCAGCAAAATCATTTAGACCCTCAAAATGTTGCCCTTCATGAGCTACAGAGATGGTTGCACTGTGTACCTCTAGCAACCTCTAGGATGTTGTTCTGGAAGTTTTGGGAGGTGAGATTTGTTGTGGTGGTTCTGGGGATTACTTTTCAAAATGCCTTTCTGTTTCTTTCAGGAAAAGAATCCTGCTTAATCTGCACAACAAAGAGCACCTCGCTAAGGCACTCTCATGGACCCAGAGGGACAGATTTCCAGCTTTGGCTTCCTCTGTGAAAAAAATGAAGTTTGTTTCCTTCATATTGGAACTTTTTACCATCTTTAACTTCCCCTGAGCCTGATGAAGGACATGTGAGCCTGAAAGCTTGCAGGAAAATATATATTTTTTACAGTTTCTCAGTTGGTCTAATAAAAGGTCTCATCTCTGAACCAGGAGATCTAGATTTTTACATTTCTGTTTCTTTGTCCTTTGTTATGCCTAGAAGGCTTTGGACAATAGGTGAGTCCTGCAACACACTGTGAAGACAGCCAGACAAGTCCTTGGCTTGCCTCATTCTCCTGTGATAGTTCATTCCAGAGATGCCTTTGACCTACGTGTGCATGGTGGGCAGCAATTTTACAAATATGGGAAAAAATAATATCTGCTTTCTTCCTGAGATGAGATGTCACAGGTTTTCTAGTTAAAATGTTTTCACTAGCAATCTGTTCAGGAAACTATGCAATTTGAATAATAAAAAAAATTGAGAAATTAGACATTTTCCTCTTTAGATGCATAATAAACAGTCACAGCTAATTAGTTTCAAAATATATTCCATGTTTAATCCACCCGTACCACATCCAAACTGAAAAAAAAAAACAGGCAAAAGGTCTGCAGAGCAATGTGCTTGGCACTCATTCTGTTTCCTGGAGTCACTCTTCATAAGCGTTCACGGTAGGATTTTCTATGGCATCCTTTTTTGTTTGCACAATAATCAGTCACTCAAAAATGCAATCAGGGACAGGAATTCCAGCTATTTTGTGAACTCCAGATCACATCCAAGAAACCACACTCTGGTTCACACAAAGAACATGGCTTGAGACCAATACCAAGTTAAGAATTTTACACTCAGCAAAACTAACACTGATGTCATATCTCGCCTACTATTATCGCTGGGCACTATTTCTTCCGCGTGCTCTGTTCTTACCAGGAAGATCTGGGGTGGTTCAGGACCAGGGACCACGACTTTGTGCATATGGAGCACTGTCACTATTTACATGGGTTCTGTTACCATTGTCTGTCAGAATCATTCAAGATATCTCTTCTAAGAACATACCTGATTCCCATTTTTATAGGTGAGAAACTGAGGCTTAGAGAAGCCAAGTCAGTACCCAGCGTTCACACAGCAAGTGTATGTTAAAACAGGGAGTTGAACCTAAATAAGCCTCCTCAAAGGGCAGAAGGCTAAGTCGATGTGCACCTTATAGACTAAGTAAATCATAAGTCGCCAAATTGCAAATTTACCCTGCCTTCTGCCTGACACCAGACTAACACAGATAACCACTCCTCTCACCATTGGGACCATTCTTCTAATCCCACAGCTGAGGTTTTTTTTAATTCCTGGAAACATTTCTCTTTAGATTGAATCAAATCCAAAAGTTCTTAATACCCAGGAAAAAACCTTCCTTGAAGAAAGGGAGTCTTAGCTAAGTAAGGAATGAGAACCTGATTCTGCTACCCATCTTGAGATCTGTAGTGCACTCAAAGCTGAATATGCATTGTCCGTGTGCTCTTGTTGCAGTCCGACCAGTGGTATACTCAATTATATTAAGAGGAGGGAAGTGATTCTTCTGCTGTATATAGCACTGGTGAGATCTCATTTGTACTGGGTCCAGTTTTGGGCACTGTACTTGAAGAAAGATATAAATGAGTTGAATAGAGATCAGCAGATAGAAATGAATAGAGGTCTAAGAAACACGACATATGAGGAAAAGCTGAAGAACCGGGATGATTCAATCTGAAGAAAAGAGCACTGAGATGGGATCTGATACCATTCTTCAAATATGTGTTGATGGGTTATGCTCTGTGGCCACAGGGGACAGACAGACAGTGATCTTAGATTGTAAAAGGATACTAGGTGTGATATTAATAAGGACTTTCTAAATATGCGGGTGGTCAAATACTGAAACAGATTCCCTAGAGTGGTGGTGGAATCACCATCCTTGGAAGTTTTTAAGAAAAGGTTGGACAAACGAGGTTGAGATTTAGATGCAGACTGACCCTACTTTGATCAGAGAGTCTGACTAGACTAGGACGTCACAGGATTTTTCTATGACTGTGATTTTTGTATGAATAGTAGCAGGCTATATAGTTGTCCCATTGCTTTACCAACCAAGAAACTATGCAACTTGACTATGGGTTGCCAAAGTAAGCTCATCAAATCCTGTGAAATATTTAAAAAGAATCAAACTTCAAACCCCATGAAAAGGGATTATAGACCTGCAGGTAATTAAATACTTGACGTCTAAACTCATTGGTACATGCCCAAATAATTGCTTGCCAGTCCGGTGCGGCTGCTGTACAGGAAAGTTGTGTGTCGCTTTCAGGAGATAATCCTGTTCAGAAGTTACGTCAAGAAAAGCAATGAGTTTGCTAAGTAAATAGTGAACTGAGACTGCTGTACTTATCTACTATGCAGTAGATACTGACAGAAAAAATACGAGCCCCAGGTCTGGTGTGACCCAGTTCTTCATAGAAGATCTGACACAATTGTGTGTCTGCTAACATTTCCACTGACTCAAAACCACTCTGGCAGTGTCCTTTCTAGCAGTATTATCCAATGGGTAGGGCAACCAAGCGAGTGTCAGGGGTAAATCTACAAAGGGGATTAGGTTTAATTGCTACCTTGATTCAAGATTTAGGTGGCATTGAGATTCTCAAAATCTAAGTTTTTGGTAGTTGATATAAGCTACACCACTGAAGTCCTGACATTTGGGGAGCTTATGGGAGTCTTCATTCACTCAACAACCCTGGCTTGATTCTCAAGCCAATTATTCCTCCACCTGTCTCACCCACGAGGCCCAATCCAGGTGACATTCTCAGAACAACCCTATTGCATCAGGCCTTGCAAAGAAGTTATCTTTTCTGCTTAATCCAGGGCTATGAAAGTCACTGGGCAGCAGAGTGGCTGAACAGAAGGGCTGCAGTCCCAAATCCCCTTAAAGATTTAGCTCCTGGCTGCTGCTTCTTCCCTCTAATACTACTGACCTGCTTTGTGCCCTTGGGCAAGCCTGTTGTCCTCTGTCTTTTTGCTTGCCTTGCCTGGTTAGGCTGCGAGTCTGCTAATAGTCCTTTGGCAAAGAGACAGTTTCTTACCGTGAGTTCATGTAGTACTCTAGTTCAATAGGGCTGCAATCTCGGTTGCAACCTCAAGGTGCTACTGCAAGGCGAATAATATTAGTTAAATCCATTGTTGAGGCTTGAAAGAAGAAAATGCCAGTCAGGTATGGGCGCTTGGAGAAAAGAGTGGTGGGAAAAGTCAGGGCATGCTGGTAGGATTTCTATTTTTTTTAAATGTGATATGATATGGGAGCTGTGGGTAATCATCAGCAAGCACAAAGGGTTTCCAAGTCACGGCAACTAGGATGGAGGAATTATGGGAATGTTGTGAGAAGGGAATCCATGAATGAAAGGTCCTCAAGATCTTGTACCATCTACACTTTTCTCAGAGCCTGACGAAGGGACTTTGATCCTGAAAGCTTGCAGAAAAGGACAATTTTCTTGCCATTTCCCAGTTGGTCTAATAAAAGATATCATTTTGGAACCAAGAGTTCTAGTTTTTTGTAGGTCCTCATGAAAACACTCCAAGAACATAGAACATGTCCACATTAAAAACCGAGACTGCTGACATACAACATATTTAAGATGTGACCTGCCTAGATGCCAGAGTAAATATGGTATGGGCACAGGACTTAGAGCCCTAGTATGATATATGTTGTGCTACTCCAGGGCAAAGTTACCCCTCAGAAATCAGGAATAAGTTACATCAGTATACCCATAGTGGACTGTCAGCACTACTCAGTTTTATTCTGGGAAAGCCGTGTGTTCAGCACAACAGGTGATTATTGGTTCCTCCTTAACCTGATGGAAAGGTGCTGTAAAAGTGTCCACTGTGGACAGCTGCCTTGGAAAAACTGGTTTTCTGTCCACTCTGGACACGGATGTAATTTACTTCAGTGAAGTAACACAGGTCCATTACACTGGTGTTAATCTGCCCTGTGTCTACACCCTAAAAGCAGTTTATCTTGGGAAATGGAGGAAGCTACGTGGTCAGTCTCATAAGCAGGACTCTCCGTTCCATGTCTATTTGTGTGCTCTAACAACCAAGGGATGTTCTCCCTCCCTCCCTCCCTATATCACATACCCACATTGAAATAATTTATTAGAAATAACCTGGTTATAGGATTCAGGTCAAAAAGAACCAAGATCAAAACCACTTGATTTTGCTTTTGCAAAGCAAAAACCTGAATTGCTGAGTTTCTTGAGTTTCTTGAATCCCAAACCACTCCCAGTTCTGTTCACTTTCACTGGGCAAGATATATGCAAAAAAGAGCACTGCTGCAGACTTCCACATCTGCTTAGAAATAGCAATCATTAACACCATTCATCATGAAAGCAGTAAGCAAAGGCTATTACCTAATTAGTACCCTGTGAGGGGAGTAGGTAGGTGCCATGATGCCCAGTCTTATGAGGCAGAGCAGGTACAGAACAGGCATCACAGAGGGAGTTAATAACAAGAACTGTCCGGGATTGCTGGTCTGTGCTGAGCCCATAGGCCATGACTCTCTGCTAAACGCGTATACCCTAAAATGCAATTAAGGACACCCAATATAATTCTCCCCCACCACTCTGGTCACATTCAAAGAAGTAACTCCTTACCAAAAGACAGCAGGACTAACTTGGGTATCCATTTATTTTCTTCAAACTTAACTCATGGCTGATGCATTGCTAATCCTTGGGCACTTGGCTAATTCTCCAGCCACACAGACCTGGTGCTGTTTGCAAGAAGTAGAGTGCCCGTCAGGGCAGGCAGTTTGTATCCTCCTACCTGACAAGACATGGCTGAAGGAAAGGCCCTGCCTGAAACATCCCTGTTATTAACTGTGAGACATCTTCTGTTTAATTTCTGAACGTAAAAGAACAGAGATGGTTTAGTTCGTGGTACATTTGCAAAAAGCTCAGACTATACAAATAAGCATCCTCCAGCAACTGCAAGTAGAGGCAGGTTCCAGAAAGGGAAAAAATAGCCTGATGCATGTCATCCTGTGGTTTTACATTAGATTAATGAAAAGCCCACACAGCATAATTATGTTTACAAAAAGCTTACAGAAGTTTTCCCACAAGGTAGAGCAGAGTCATAGAGGGATCAGGTTAAACCAATTATTTAACTTTCACAGAGCTAAACTGGTAAGTGTTTCAGAGGGATGGACAGAAACCTAATTTCCCAGACACCTCAGAGTGCACTTTCAAGTAGTAGCCTCCTTTCTTGCTCCGTTGGGTTTTGAAAATGCCATACGATTGATCCAATTCAGACTCCTTGAAGCAGATTCTTGGATGTCTCAATAATTTCCATAGTACACAGATAGCACCAGTTAACTTGCAACTGTGCTTAGCATAGCATGACTCTGCCTATCCAGTGAGAGGCCTGAGGTGTCTCTTAAAGCTCTTCTCAAATAAGAGAGTGCAGCAACACAAGCTCTGGGATATTAAGCTAGAAGGGATTACAAGGTCATGGAGTCTGATCAGGAAGCACCGTGTTCACTGAAATCAAGGTTTCCTTCTTTGGGATTCTGATCCTTTCAAGGTACCAGTTCATATGTTTGAAATGAGACAGTGATGATTAGAAAACAAGGATAGAAGAATATAGCGCCATTTATGAGAGCTGTCACCATGCCAGGTCTCCATTGTTCTTCATGTAAAACACATGCTTCTTGTAGCTCAGAATTCATTGGAGAGACTTGTGGTTTATCCAGTTTAAATATTAGTCTCTTCCTCTTTATTAAAATCAAGGGTATCTGATTAGTTCAATAGTTGGTATCTACCATTTTCCAAAGGGGTGATGAGATGTTTTAGAGTAGCGCTTGGTGAAATGGGAGTATACAGTCATGTAGCCAAAACTGAATGGGCTGTTGTAACAAGTGGGCTGTCCCAGGGCTGGTCAAAACGTTGGCCCATGCCCTTGTCAAGGGCAGTCTACTACCCGCCTGCCTCGCCTTTCATGTAACTTAAGTTGTTTCCAGGTGTGAGGCTGCCCATTTAATTGACTTGATGCCAAGGACAGAATACATGGCTCTGAACCTCCCCTTATACCATGCCCAATGCCTTGCAGGTGGCATCCATATCCCCCTGCCCCGTAACTGGGCTGCACTCAGCCTCACCCAGCTTAGACTCAGTTTCAGGCATACTCAGACATACCTGGGCCCCCATGCCACCATACGGTGGCTTCTTCTCACACCCCCAAAGTGGGGCTTCAGTACCCTGCTTTTCACCGGAGGCTCAACATCCGGCTCCCTTACTGGGCTTCTACCTTGCCCCCTGGGGCCTCAACATCCCTCGCTGGGCTTCTGGGCTTATGCCCCTGCCTCAGGCCCCACTCACTGGACCTGGGTCCTGTGCTTTTCTGTCAGCGTGTGCTCCTCTAGCCTTTCCCCTCCACTGGGTAACCTGCAAGGCAGCAGGGGCTGAGGCTTTCTGGTGCCCCCATCCTCACCCTGCACTGGGGTGGCACAGGTGTGGCATTTCCTGGAAGCTGCCCTGCCACAAGCAGCCCCACCACACCATCCAGCCTCAGCAGGGGGTAGTGTTAGGTCATTCCCCAGGACCACGACCTCCTGCAACAACTGCCAGCTCTGCTCTTGGGGCCTAGCCTTATACCCAGGCTCCCACTCTCTCCTCCAATCAGGCAGCCTGCTGCCTAACATGTGACCACCTGATTGGGTCTGCTCCCACCTGCAGACTGCTTACTATCTACTCAGGGCCCTTAAAGTGGCAGGCACAACCTGTGCTCTGCCACAGCTGTCTTATGCAGTACATCTGATTAGATAATCCGAATGGCACTCACTAGATAGGGGTGGGCAAAAAATCAATTTTTGCAGCTCCTTGGTAATCTGTTTTCCTTTCTGTGCTGGGAAATGATGCATGAAAGCATGCTGTACCCCCTTTCCCATTCTATATGTACCAAGGGCCAAGAAAATGACATGTAGCCATTTGCAACAGCCAGGAAACATGCCCAAGACTGAATGTGGCACAGGTTGTGCACTAAGCAGCAGCAATTAAATTCTTTTGGAAAAGGATTGAGTAGGTGCAACATATTTTCATGGAGGCACTGGCTATACCAGATGGATTTGGTATAGACAAGGCCTCTAGGTCTACTACTGTGCTTGTCTTGAAAAGCCCAAGTCTTTGCAGCACTTAACAGTTCAGTGTCCATTTCACCCATAAGCCCTGCTGGGAATTACAGTTGAGACTTTCTTCTGTCTGGCCTATGAAACTCAGTCTGGGGTGCATTCTCAGACTGTGCCTAAGCAATCAGGCACTGAGAGAGTCCAGAGGAGAGCCACGCGCATGATCAGAGGTCAGGAAAACAGATCTTACGATGATAGGCTGAGAGCCATGGGACTCTTTAGCCT
>NW_017728918.1:2503207-2509726 GCF_001723895.1 Crocodylus porosus
ATCCTATGACCCCAGCTGACTTCCTGCCCTTTGGGCAGGGGGCTGGACTCGATGATCTCCCGAGGTCCCTTCCAGCCCTGATGTCTATGAAATCTTGAAATCTGCTGGAGGAGGATGTGGCCACTTCTCCCTCTCCCCACTTTATTCGATATCTCAAGACCAGCAGTGTCCCAAGGAAATGGGATACCTGGGTTCAATTCCCTCCTCCACTCAGTGGGATTGAACGCACACCTCCTGCCTTCCAAGAGTTCCCTAATGCCCAGGCTATAGTGAATTGCAAAGTGGGAAGGCTCTCATTCACTCTGCTTCTGCTGTGCTTGAGATATTTTAACACCTCTGTTGGACTAGAGAGATTGTCATCAGCAGCAATCCCTTGATAAGAGGGTAAAAGTCTTCCAGTAAATATATAAGGCAATGATGAGTCCACAGATGACTGAGGAGGCTAATCCAAGATCCACCACATTTGACTGTGTTTGTGGCAAATAGTTCCAGAAGAAAGAAGTAGATGCTGGTGATGTTGCCCCAAATGATCACTATGTTGTCAGATATCACAATATTTTTGGGGCAATTCAGTGATTGAGTCTCCCAGGTATTGATACGAATATCAAATTTCTTTAGATTGGCCTTCAAGGTGACCAGCCATGAGTTGGGAGTATAAGACATGTAGATGCAGAAAGAGTAGTGGACATGGTATAAGTGATATATGTGGGAGCCAGCTGTCAGGCATCCTTATGACATGTCCTGTCCAACAGAGCTGGTGCCATATCAATGTGACTTTAATGCTGGTAGTGTTAGTTTGAGCCAGAAATGCTAGCTCTGTCCTTCCTTGTTCATTGTCCTTCCAGTTGATATGGAGGATTTTCCAAAGACATTGCCGATGGTTACATTCCAAGGTGTTCAGATGTTTGCAATAAGTTGTCCAAGTTTCACACGATACAATAGTGTAGGGATAACAACAGCCTAGTAGATGACAAGTTTGGTTCGGGTCCTGATGTCATAACTGTCAAAGCCACAATTTCAGAGAGGCCCAAAAGCAGCAACGGAAGATTTTATCTGGTGTTGAATATTGTCATCTGTGCTTACTTTTTGGGAAAGGTGGCTACCCAAGTAGCAGAAATGCTCAACATTGTCCAAGGATTGCCCTCTAAGTGTAATATGCAGAGAAGTAGCTGGAGGATTTGGGATGGGTTTGTACAAGATATTGGTTTTCATGAAATTGGCCGTGACACTCTTCATTGTAGCCTATATTCTATCCTAAACCATGAGAAAGAGAGGGGAGGGGGAAGTATTGTGCATCATGTATTTGGAATATTGGGGTAGATTTTGTGTTCACATGTATCCAAGCAAATAAACTATAATCAGTCTATTATAGGTTGGGCTGGGATCATTTCTGATCATTTAAGTAACCCAACACCTCCCATTTTGACCAAGTGTCTCATGACTGTCAAAATTCCATGTCTGGGCTGAAAATGTCCATGCTGCATATTTGCTGAGGGCTACATTTTATGGTTAGAACATGTTAGTGAAACATGGTTTGGCTATTTCCAGCAAGGGAAAAATACGTTGCCTTTGTTAAAAGAAGTTCTGGTGATCTTTCTTTGAACAACTCTAGTTACCCGACAGGTTTGAGTAGAAAATAGTGCAATAGACTTTGTATCAGGGATATGCCTTTTGCATTCCTTAGTCTTTCCGTGTGCTTTGAGCACTGCTACTATTTCTCTGTTAACAAAACGTAAAATATTAACCCTACAGATGACCTGTGTGGGAACCAATATTATGCCACATGACGGAATGGCTGGGGTTTTTCAGTTTGATTTCTAAAAAAAAAAAATTCAAACAAAAAAGGAAAAAGTGCCAAAACTTGCATAGTACCAGGATCACGGCTGTCTGTGCAGCCTTAATTGGGCCACTTCTACAAAGCATTACAATACAGTCTTTAAGTACATGGCTGCATTTGTTCTTTCCACAGGATCCTTGCCCCCTTTAGTGCCAGTAGTGTAACTAGAGGTGGGCAAGGGGGCACCTGCTTTGGGCACCAAGTTAGCCAGGGGGTGCAATCCCCACACCTCCCTGAGCCCACGCCCTGGCAGCATACTCATGTCAGGGGCTCCAAAACAGTCCCCTCCTGCTTTAAGAGCAACGGCTAGGGTGGGCAGAAAGCATGGTGCTGGTGGCAGCAGCAGCTCAGCCCAGGGCTGCAGTTTCCTGTAAGGTTTGCCTCGGGTACCACCTCTGCCTGGAGTTTTTACTGAATAATAACCCCCTCCCCACCCACAATAAACAAATCCCCAAGTAATTGAATGAAGTAAGACCCATCAACGGTGCACTAAATGAGGCTGGGGTCTTGGGGATAAATTATGCATGCTCATATCTTTGAAAGCAAAGGCAACCTTAATTTGGTTTTGGTGTGGGAAAATGAAGGCTGCAATTTTTGTATGTGCATGGACATTGCTGTGTGTTATAACCCAGTAAATCAGGGTAGAGAAGAGAGCTTTGTGGTGTCACTCGCTGGTCATTTCTGTAATGGATAATTCATTACCTGCATATCTTTCCAGGAAGTGGCTGCATGTATGTTACTGATGGTTTATACAAAAAAATAATTACAGAAAGTTGTAATGCAATATTTATTTAAAATCCCTGTTTTGGGAAATCATTGAATCATGTCTGTCTTGAGGCATTGTGGTTCGGTTTCTAAATACTTCTTGCTGAAGCCTTTTCACTTTAAAACAACCCATCTCAGAGCTGTCCTTTCCAAAGCCAGGAAAGAATGGTTTGCAAGCAACTATCATCCCCTTAAAAACAGAGCAATACTCCTTTTAAAAAAAAAAAAAAGCCCCCTTTCTCTTTAAGAGCTCAGAACTTGTTGGGGGAAATGGAGACATAATTTCAGGGATTTTCAGAAACACATATCCTGAGTACAGCAGGCTTTTCTTACTCATGACCTTGGGCACATGAAGTCTGTCAGGGCCTTTTAACTGAATTAAATGGAATTCAAGGCTCCCGAGCAGAGCTGAATCCCTCACACTGATCCCTCTTACAGTCTCAGACATGGGCAGACACTACGGAAACAGAAAATTCATTGCTGAACTGTTAAGCTGGCACACAATGAACAACTCCTAGCTGGAAATGGCAGAATACCAACAAGAGGAGCCTTGCAGGGGGCTTGGAACTGCGCTGCTGAGCAGAAGGCTGAAGAATTAACCGTGGGGGCCATTTGGAAACAATGCTGCAGAAAGTGGGGGAGGAAACACTGATTAAAGTGTTAATGCTTCTCACATGCATGTCAGCTGCACAGAGGGAAAGTGTCAGGCAAATGCATCTCACGGAGAGCAGAGCCCAAAATGAGCCTGCTTAAATTGAGCCAATTGTCTGATCGGCAATAAGAGGAAGGGAAATATTTTGAATAGGCACTGACTTTAACGGGCATTGGATTGTACCTCCATGTCAGCAGCTGACTTCCTCTTTGGTTACGGCCTGGCCACAAGAGCGGTATAGAGAGACAGACAGCTGGGGCAGCTGTGGTTTCGTGGATAGGACATGGCGCTAGGAGTGAGGAAAACTGGGTCTTGTTCCTAACCCTTAATTACGGATCTGTGTAAACTTGGGCAGATCCGTTAGGCCAATGGGTCAAGTTCTCTGTCAGTCTAAGTGGACTGGGTAAGTGGTCGGTGGAACTGTGCCTTCTTTCACAGGGGCGAAATGTGGCTGAATTACTTGCAAGCATTGCCGCTTAACATCGGGCATCTCAGTCATAATTTCATAGTTTCTAGGGTCGAAAGGGACCCGAACAGATCATCAAGTCCAACCCCCCCTCCCCCATGGCAGGAAAGATTACTGGGGTCAAACGACCCCAGCAAGGTGTACATCTAGCCTCCTCTTAAAGACCCATTTTGGGGATCTCCAAAGAGAAGGGGCCTGGTACTGGTCCTGAACTCCCACTAAGCCACCTGAAGCCAGTGTCAATTCTGTCTGAAAATGCTGACCTTTCACATCATTGACAAAAACAGAGTTTTCCATCTATTGACTCCTCTGTGAAATCCTATGGAATATGAACTTCCATTTCTACCCAGGAGAACTTTCATAGTATTTTCTCCGATGCCTGATGAAGGGTGTTTGTGCCTGAAAGCTTGCAATGAAATTTTTTTTTGCAAAAATCTTGTTGGTCTAATAAAAGATACCATCTCTACAACAAATCCTGATGACCTTTGACATCACTGTCTCTGTCTCAGCTGTGTCATCTGCTAAGTGAAGATAAAACAGCCCTTTCCTAAAGAAAGGCAGGAAGGAAATTACCTAGTATTATAGGTACTTCAAAAAGGTATTTTAACAGACATAACGGGCTGGGTCCTCAGCTGCTATAAACTATTCCATTGACTGAGGATCCAGCCCTACATTTCCCAGAGTAGGGGAAAAGCCCTCTTCCTTCTGGTCTCCTCAATTTTGTGTTTTTCTCCTCCTCTTCCGTATTTCTCATTCCCTTTCCTGAAATAAACACGGGGCCATTTTCCTGAGCCTCCCAAAAGAGTTTCAAACAGTCTTAAAAGTGCCACTGAAGAGATTGCAAACACATCTATCATTGGGATTTAACTAGCAGAAAGAGCCGTACAACCTAAGGTCCAAGAGGGCAGATACCCATGCACATCGAAAGCAATCTGACTGCCTGCACCAAGGTGAAATCCAACATGACAGTTCAGGTCGGAGAGAAAGAAAGGGTCTGGACAGCACCTGAGCTATTAGATGAGATAGCCAGAAAAGGCATCAAATGGTGTTTCCCTTGGTGCCAGTTCATCAGTTCTTTAATTAACTAGCCAAGGCAGCAAAGGCCAACAAAACTTTAATGCAAAAATGTAGTGCTCCCCCACCCTGCAGCTCGCTTGCTCGCTCTCACTCACCCTCTCTCTGGGATTGGCTTATTTAAAAACTATATTTCTGCCTAGGCATTCAAAAATGCTGAGTGCCTCAAGCAAACTAGTAGAATAAGCATGTTTCTCTACCATTTTTTGGCAGGCTGTGCAGCCTGAGCCCTGCTTTAAATTAAAGAACATGTGGCTTGAGTTTAGCATTATCATGAAAATGAAATTACCACTTTAGAAAAGTCAAGTTATTTTGGAAGTGAAAACTGCAGGTCAGAGCCCACCAAAATTCCACAAACTTGCTCAAGAAGCATCTTGCTGAAGGTTGAGAGCCGCTGCGCAGGACACTGCAGCCCTTTGGGAGCTGATTTATGGCGAGCTCTCCTGCACACTTTCCTACATTTGTTACATGCCCTACAAACCTCAGCTCATTGTCACTTTGACTCCATCCACAGCTCCCCCATAGACGGATGAAAGAAACCATCCATCACATGTCAGCTAAATTGACTGAGGCTCATCCTGTTGTTTTGAAGCCCTTTTGAAAATTGCTCTGGCAGCGGTAACTGTGGCAATACCATGCAAGTGCTAGCGGTTTGCTCAGCTGAAAACCCTTGATGTTGTTACAAACAAGTTAATTGTCTTGCCAGTAGCCTAATGTTGCTCCAAGAAGAGACAACTGCATGTGCTGTCTCAAAAGCATTGGGACCAGTTCTCCCGTGCTGTCAATCTTGCCCCATGAATTTCAGCGGATGGTAAAGTGTGCGTGCTGCAGCAACACGGTGGTTTTGAACAGGAGTTGATTTTTGTATCCTTTCTTGTTTAGTAATTATGTCCACTAACTACTTCTTGCTCTAGGCTTGCACAGCCGGATGCCTGGGACTGCATCTAAAGAGATGAGTCCCACTGTTGTTGAATGAAATGCGACACGAGTCAATTTTGGGTCATGACATAATAATAATAGATGTGTGCGCACTCATGTACATGTGCACTCCCATGTGTCAGGTAGCCTCTGCATCAGACCATACCAGTAGTGCAACGTAAGTCTTTCACGATCGAAAGCTGTATCTGCAAAGCAGGGTTAATGTGATCATTATCGCACGCATTCAAGAATGGTGTCAGAAGGGGCACTGTTAAAAATGATTTGCATGATTTCTAAATGTTCTGAAAAGTTTTTTCATTAAAAAGAGGAATGTTTTGCAGAATTAATGAAACCATTCCACCTTGCAAATCCATCCTCCGTATTCTGACTTAGGAGACCTAAGTCCTGGAGGGAAATCGCTCTAGCTGCTGGAATGCAATGGCCATGTCCTTTAAAGTCTATACTGAACCAATACTGTGATGATAGGAGAGGCTCTCCTGCTGGGAGTTTCATAGATTTCATAGATTTTTAGGGTCAGAAGGTATTGTTGTAGATCATCAAGTCCGACCCTCTGCCCTGGACAGGAGGGAGTGCTGGGGTCAGATGACCCCAGCTAGGTGCTTGTCTAGTCTCCTCTTAAGGACCCCCAAGGTAAGGGCGAGCATCACCTCCCTTGGAAGCCCATTCCCGATATTGGCAACCCTTACCACAAAGACATTTTCATAGTTTCATAGTTTCTAGGGTCAGAAGGGACCTGAGCAGATCATCTAGTCCGACCCCCTGCCATGGCAGGAAAGAGTACTAGGG
>NW_017728918.1:2510281-2576820 GCF_001723895.1 Crocodylus porosus
TCAGCAAATTTGAACAGGGTGCTTTTTACCCCCTCATCCAAATCACTGATGAAGATGTTGAACAGTGTGGGCCCGAGGACCGAGCCCTGCGGGACCCCACTGCCCACGTCCCTCCAGGTTGAGAAGGACCCACCCACTACCACATTTTTCCTAATGTCTAATCTAAATCTGGTCTCCATCACTTTATGGCTGTTTTTCCTAGTAACCCCAAGGGGCTCCTTGATAAACAGAGTATCCCGTATTCCTTGCTGCCCACCCTGATGAATTGGTAGATGGCCACAAGATCCCCTCTAAGCCTTCTTGTGCAGAGGTTGAAGAGATTCAGGTCCCTCATTCAGTTCTTTTGAATCAGACCTAATAGCAGTTGAGACTAAAACTCCCGTGCCAGTTTCTAGTCTTGGTACCCTACTTAAAGTTCTCCAGCCGTTTCATTCAGATTCAGTATTCTCCACTTCCTATCCTTGGTTTTGATATTTCTGTATGCTGTGTAACTGTCGCCACGTCTCTTCACAGAAGTGGCTGCATATAGATAGTAGCTAAGGAAAAGTATAGTATGTCAAGTGATTTATAACATGATGATAAACTAAAAAATACGGATGATTCCTATGCATCGTCCACCACTGCCCAGGGGTTACTTTGGGATTTACCAGATGAAACCAAACATTGTTTTCATGCAAAGTTTCATACTTGGCCTGGGAAACTTTTTTTTTTTCATAGTTCAGTTCTGGTTTTGACTAGAGCTGGGATGGTTTCTTAAGCTGTGAAAGATCCCACAGGTCCCAGGCTGTTCCTGTTTGGGGTTGGGATGAAGCAGAGCGGTTTCAGAATGAGTGTGAAAGACTGAAAAACATACGTCGCTGCAGCCCCCTTCGCACCCCCCGGTGACTGCCCAGTACTCTACGTTAGGCTGCTTATCTGAGAAGGAGGATCTCCAGTTCAAACCTGTGGTCCGAATTCAAAACAAGGCCTTCAGCCTAGCTCATCTCAGGTCAGTGTCCTCAACCCTCTAAGTGTCACAGGGCGTAGGAAGAAGGGACTCTCTTTCATTTTCACCATTAACTTCATCCTGGACCTGAAATATGCTCCTGTCAAAATGATTATGTACTTTTCTATGAAAAGTTTGGTTTTTGACAAAAAAATTCCACTCAGCTGTAGTTTTGACACTTTCCTAGTGAACTTAAGATGACGCTATGTCCTGTTGAAGTAGGAACCGAATCTGAATGGTGTTTACAGATGGTTTTAAATGTAGTTTCCTTTGCAAACATAGGCGGTGGCTACCATGAGCTATTACACACTTTTTATTATTATTCATATGACAGTATACATACAGGTTCCACATGAGATGAAGGTCTTTTTGTGCTAGGTGCTTGTCAAACATATAATGAAAGTGTACCTCTGCCCTGAAAAGCTTACAGTCCAAGACCCTGATCCTGCTAATATGATAACCACTCAATCCCCTCTGTCCTCTCTGAGTCTGAGGTCTCGGACCCCTGAACAGCTACTTGCCTTTGATAATATAGAAAAGTAGCTGCAGAGAAAGATGATGGTATTGCAGACAGTGTTTTCTGCCATAGCCACTTGCTCTTTTTAAGCATGTCACTCCACGATGATAATCAGTTTGCAGAATGTCTTCCCATACTGTTGGCTACATTTTCAGCAGCAAGCCACACAGATGTACAGGGAAAAATGCCCATGAAGCCATTTTTGCAACCAGGGAGAGATTTGGAACTGGGTATTTGCTCTTCCAACAATCCATTCACATCATTAAGGACCTGTTTACACATGTAGGTGTGTAGGTCAGAGATGAAGGTAAAAGCAAGGCTGCCTTTTGGGCTCAGTATTTGCCCCTTCATGTTTAATTCTTTGCAACTAGGATGTGCTTGTGCTGCCACAAGAGAAGATAGTAGATGCCAAGATTCAGCGCAGGAAACCTGCTCAGTTCACCTAAAGCACATTACAGTCGATCTCTGGGGAAAAAGAGACATATGAAGGGACATTGCTGTTCCCTAGTCACGTGTAGCTCTCTGAGCATCATTACAGGAAGCCTCTTTATGAGCAGCCCTCACGCAAAAGGGAAATATGGGAAACCTCCTGGGAACCCATGCCATAAAATCAGAATGGAAAACAAAGCAACTGCCTCAAACTGTTGGCTGTTCATAGGAATTAGCAATACAAATATGAGATGGAATAATTAAATGTTCTTGCTATGTCGGGCATGCTTCCCATTAGACTCGGGCAGCTGGGTGTCTCTGAGCAACACTGCAGTAAGAAAAGTGACCACCAAATGCCTGATTTAACATCCTCCAGTCTTTCCATTGCATTTAATGGGCACTGGAGTAGGTCTGATGTAGAACGGGAACTTTTTTATATATCCCATCTGCTGGATGAAGGACGCTAAGGAACAGGGATGAAGACCCTGCTGCAGTATCCTCAGGCTGTGTTTTAGAGCAGTGTTTCTCAAACATTGTAGACTCAAGGCCCCCTCGTTAGATGCAAGGCATCCCTCAGAAAATGCTAGCTGTTAGCTTTCACTCGTTTTTTGATTGTGGAAAAATGATGGAGCAATTCTCCTGTCATGAAGAACTCACAAAGACCATGACAGGACAGGATGTTTTTTGACTCTTGGGGTTCCTATTTGAAATCTCTGGGCTTATCTTGCAAGCCGTGCTTAGGTGCTGCAGCACCCTGCCTGACAATCACTGTTTTAGAAGGTCTTAGCGCCTAGCACCCTGCACCATGCAGCCCTGAAAAGGACTTCCTGGGTTATCGAGTCCAGCTCCCTCCACTGGAAAGCAACCATTTACCTAAGGTAGGGGGGTTAAAATGTTTCAGGGATTTAATTCTGCTGCCACTCACCCTCCTTTCCCCTTGCCCCTGATTTTTAGTCATCCGGGTGACTAAAATGTCTGATTTCAGCAGCAGGTAAGAGGAGGGAGAGGAATGGCATTAACTCTTTGAGTGCTCAAACAGTGGGGAATCATGCCATTACCAGGGCTCTGGCAGCCCTTCTGCCATGGCCCACGGGTCAGATCTGGCCAGCAGAGGTGCTTGATCCAGCTTATGAGTGTCGGGGACGGGCTCCAAGGTCACGGTGGGCCGAGGTACGAAGCGAACAGGCGGGATTAGCGGCGAGGAGTCAGAGCGGTTCGGGACACATCCGGTTTCAAAAACAGAACAGATTTTATTTTACTTACACCATTGATGGTGGTGTAGCGTAGGCAGAAGAGCTGGCTTGTTCAGTTACAGTGCATAAACAGCAATAACAAAAGGGGTCTGTTGGTTCACGGGGTTCCTGAGCCGAGCCCTTGCTTTCTAGCCCGAAGGCTAGGTGCGGCTGCCCGACTCAATAGTCCCAGAACTGGTCAACAGCTCATACACGGGGAAACTGTAATGCACTTTCGATCGGAGAAGAACAGATGAACCGGTGATGAATGAGGTGCGATGAACGATCGATGAAGGGAACGAAGCCAAAGTCGGTAACGGTGGTGAAGAAACGTGAACTGGAACATGAAGAACTGGTCGTAGTCAATGCCGGAAGAAGGTTCAGTAACGGGCGATCAATACGAAGACGAGTGTTAGTTGAAGCAGAAGTATGCCGTGAGTTCACAGCAGCGGGGAGACCAGCGGCGCTCTAGGCCTAAAAGGCTCTCCTCAGGCAGTCTCTGCGATAGCAGTCTCTGCTCTCAGGTCGGGTCTGGTCTCCCCGTGGGCGGAAACTTACAAGCCTTTTGTATTAACTGGATAGCCAACCAGGTAACCTTTTCTGTGGAAATTTCTAGTCAGATTATGTCATGCTTTGAGCAAGACTGGGCATGCGCATGGTAACAAGTCAGGTTACCTCATGGCAGAGCCATGACTGACAAGCCTGGGGTCGTACAGGGGGCGCGTGCGGGGCATGCTTGTCAGCCCTTTGGGGATTTTCCATAGCTTGTCTGCGCATGTCAGTACTTAACCCTGTTTTAGCCGGCACTTATCAAATTTGGTTCTGACAATGAGAAGCCTCATGGGCGGTGGATGACACCTCGGTGGAGTTTTTGTTTGATACCGCCGACCTAAATAATCCCCCAAATCACCACTACAAGCCCTCTGGCACAACTGCCAGGCAAAACAACAGTGGAGGCACTGCCGATGACTTGCCATGGTAACAAAAGAAGTGCGCAGAGGATCTGAGGAAGAGGACCAGGCCCTACGCTACAGAGGAAGGCAGAGCTCCCTAAGGTCCTTGCCAAGCCGACCCTCCCTAAATGTGGTGATCAATGTGATGCTGAGTAGAAGAAGAAAGCACAAACTGGACATGTACACACAGAGGGTAGGTTTGATTGTCAGGAGAGTCAGTGCAGGTTGGTCACTAGGAAAGTGCAGGGAGCCAGCTCAAAGTAGAGACGTGTGATCTGTCTCTCAAAATTGGCTCTGCCTGTCCTTTTATCCCGGTTCATCACAAACACAAGGTATAGCCCAGAGATTCTCAACCAGGATGAGGGGTGCCTTGAGTCTAAAAGGCTTGAGAACCACCGCATCGACACATGAGCAAAGTACAGCAAGTTAAAAGGAGACTTGCCGTGTGCCAGCTTGTGCTGGCTCTTACCATGGACCAAGTCCGAGCCAGCCCAGGACAGCTTACCACTGAAGGAGACAAGGCTAAGCTGCCCTGGTTCAGCTTCTGTATACTCCATGCACAGAGGACACGTTCAAGTACGTCCCTGCCTGCTCTAACTTGAGGTGTCCGTGCTCATGGTGTGCTGGGAGCTGTTCCTTTCTTCAGTGTATGGGAGTGGAGCTGCCATGACTCGACTTTCCCTCTAACAGAAAATAGGCAGCAACTCTGAAGAAGTTTCCGAGCTGGATTTTGGACTCAGGTACCAAAAAGCCACAGTGAAGTCTGAGGTTCCTTTATGGATCTAGTGCTCAGTCCCTCTTTGCTTCAGTTCCTCATCTTTAAAACGAGCTCTTTACTTTACTAGGGAGGGTGTCTTGAAGCTAAACATCCCAATACTGTGATCACCTTGGGCAACCAGCTGACAAATCCCAGGTGGCAAATGGCCAGTGGACTTCCTGCTGGCCATACATGGTTGCCTAATGGCTCTGGTACTAACCTGTTGGGTCATCTTGGGCAAGTCACATAACCTCATGTTCTTCCTCTGTAAAATGTGGCTATTAGCAAGTTGCTTTTGCTTCGTCAAATGCTACTGACAGCTATGGAAAGACCACAAGTTGTAATGGTTCGTGGAAAGTCCACAAAGGCCAACAAAAAAGTGACCAGACAACCAAAAAACCTGGAATTTCCCACATCTTTACTTTGTCACCCTTACGTAGCCCTTGAGCAAACTGCTAATAGCATTAGCTCAGTGAAATAGTTGTATTAGCACTGACAAGATAAAGTGAAAGAAAAAAATGTGCACTCATTACCATGAAAAAATTCGTAATGGTGTTCATCGGCAGGCTATAACCATTGCTTCTGATGTGCTAAGAATTACGCACACATTATTTTTATAGTCCTGTCTGCTCCCCACTTCCCAGTTTAGTTGTGTGTCCCAATCTCTAGTTGTGTGTTGGATTTTTTTGACTGTTGGCCTTTTGGGGTAGATACTGCCATCAATTATGTGATTGGCGAAGGGGACACTGACCTGGTTGTTCTGTGGCTGCTACCATAATACAAATGCTTGATTAATCATCAGCATCATCTCTGGAAATATTTCCTAAGCGAAGAGACAGAATCCTCAATTTTACAGGCATGAAACACTGGCCTGGGCAGACAATAAAAAATATCTTAACCCACCAAGGGAGAACACAATGGGCCAGATTCTGAGCCACCTATTCAGCCTGTAAGTACACTTTGCTGCCTCAATATTGTCTTATTTCATCATGCTCAAGGCCTGGAATAACTGTTACTGTACAAGGTAGTTGCCCTCTTCGCCTCAGTGCTTTTTATGTGACTGTCTCAAAGATTAAATGGCAGCTTGTTATAAAAATAACATATTGATGGATTTTCCAGGACTGGAGTAGCCTTGAATTTAGGTGCCCAAAGCCCCCCAGGTAGATTCCTATGTGGAACAGTGTTTGGCTCTAAGTGTTTAAGCCAAACCTACCTGAAGTTATTGGGAATCTCTTTCCCTTTACTCCATTAAATCAGGCCTAAAAAGTAACCCTAGTGTTCAGTTGGAAAGAAATAGGTTGAGAAAACAGCTTGGAAGAGTAGTTTCATAGGAATCTCAAGCTGGGCAGTAATAGCACATGTTCAAATTGCTTAGGGCTCTATCAAAATGTCTCTTGCTGTATGGTGAAACTTGTATTGCAGTTACTCAAAGGGCCGATACATTCACTTACTGGAGGTGATCTTTTCTACCAAACGTGGGGACGTGATGGTGTGGTTTATAAGACAGGAAGAGTGGCCTTAACAATGTAGTCTCTTGCATTTCTCTCACAAGAAAAAAAAAGAAAAAGAAAATTAAAGATAAGAAAAATAACTACTTTGGTGCTTATTTTTTGTTTACCTATGCCTCAGACATCTAGTGCCCTGCACTCCCCCTCACTGTATAAATAAAGAGAGGAAAAAGAGACACACATATATAGATTCTGGTAACTCTCATGTGGTTAATGTCCTGTAAGTATTTAAATGAGTCATTTGGTGGCTCCCCGCATCATGATTGGTTAAGCTATCTAACATACTTTATTGCCCCTGTGATTTATGGCCTGATGAGGACACTCAAACAGGGTTGAGAACCTCTCTGGGATTTACTGAGCTGGTACATATTTTATGCTGATTTCAAATAAATCAATGTCCATTACAGCATGAAAAATAGGAGCATTGGAAAGAACACTGAAAAGAACTATTTCCAGAGCTTTGTGTTTTGCTTCATGCATAAAGCATGAGGGCTTCATTAACATGGAAGTATGTGCATGTGAACCCTTAAGTCCTTATTAATCATTTTGGTGACTAATACATGGAGCTTCCCTAAAATGAACCATGATGTACACACTGTGTGTGCGATGTTTCCTCAAAGGAGTGTGAAAAATAATGGATTAGGTAGCATAAATGTGTGTGAAAGTGTCTGGATAGGTAGATAGACTCTCAATGTTAAATATGTGGTTCCCTACCCCACTGACTATATGAAAACCAGCTGCATCAGTGAATGAGGCAGACATAACTCAGGCTCTGGCTCATTCACCCTTGTGTTTGCTCACACTGGACCTGTTTCTGCACCGCTGAAGCCAGTGGTAGTTGCTGTGCTGACTTCAGTGATGGAAAAATTAAGCCTTGAATTAATTTTCTGCCAAGGTCCTGCAAGAAAACAGTATATGCTTGCATAATTCTGTACTTCATTCTGATGTTTGTTCCCAAGAGAGCAGAGGTAAGGCCGAGGCACCCAAGTGCCTTACTTTGAAAGTCAAGATTGTCCCTTACCCCAGACAGCCCTCCAGAAGTGGGGAAAAGGACATAAATCTTTCTCAATGGACTCTGCCTGTCCAGCTTCCCATTCAGAGCATGCAGTTGGTAAAACTCCTTGGAGCTTCCAATCTCATCGTGACGAAGTGTTTGGGGAATAAGTAGAGAGGAATGACTTGATAGTTTCAGAGGTGCATGCCTGTTGTGATTACCCCTAACACAGGGCAAGAAGTAAAGTGTCAGTGTAGCCCTTGTTAGAGTGTGTCTTTAAGGTTTCTGTAGTGACCCCAGCAGTGCTGCCTAGAGGTAAGCCCACCCCACTCACCCTTGTAAATGAGGAAGAGTGCATGCTTGAGCACATGCCTCTGGCTCTCCGTGTCTAGAAAGCCTGAGTGTGGTGGTGCGGGGCACGCTCATGGCTATTGTGATGTGTGCATTTGTTCATAGTATCATAGAAAATTAGGGTTGGAAGGGACCTCAGGAGGTCACATCTAGTCCAACCCCCTGCTCAAAGAAGGACCAGCCCCAACTAGATCGTCCTAGCCAAAGCTTTGTCTAGCCAGGTTTTGAAAACCCCCAAGGATGGAGCTTCCCCCACCTCTCTGGGTGACCTGTCCCAGTGTTTTACTACCCTCCTGCTGAGCAAGTTCTTCCTAATATCGAACCTCAACCTCCCTTGCTGCAACTTGAGACCATTGCTCCTTGTCCTGTCATCTGTCACCACTGAGAACAGTCCAGCTCCATTCTCTTTCAAACCCCACTTAGGTAGTTGAAGACTGCTATTAAATCTCTTCTCAGTCTCCTCTTCTCTAGACTAAATAAACCCATTTCCCTCAGTCTTTCCTCATAAGTCATGTCTCCCAGCCCTCTCACCATTTTTTTCACCCTCCACTGGACTCTCTCCAATTTGTGCACATCCTTTCCATAGTGGGAGGCTCAAAACTGAACACGGTACTCCAGATGTGGCCTCGCCAAAGCTGAATAGAGAGGAATAATTATTTCCCTTGACTTACTGGCAACACACCTGCCAGTACAGCTCAGTATGCCGTTAGCTTTCCTGGCAACAAGGACATGCTGCTGATTCATATTCATTTTTTTGTCCAGTGTAACCCCCAGGTCATTTTCTGCGGAGCTGCTGCCCAGCCAGTCAGTCCCCAGGCTGTAGTGGTGCACGGGATTGTCTAGATCCCCATCTCTTGTTTTAGCTGCAAGGCTATTTCTTGATCTCCTGGCTGTATTTGATTTGGATTATAAAGGCCTTGGGCTGGGGTTCATGTCTAGTCACACATCTCTGAGCAGCGCCATTCACTGAGCAACAACTTTGACATCTAACTCAGAAAGAAAGCTTGAGTTATCATCATCATCATCACCATTTTATTACTGCAGCACCTCGAAGCCCTAATATTGGACCATGAGTCCAGTCTGCTAGGTGCTGTACAGCCATAGAAAAGACTGTCCTTGCCCAAGGGGCTTACAACTAAATATAAAGCCAAAGGCAACAGATGGATGTAGCCCTATAGAGAACAAGGAAACAATGAGACAATATGTGGTAATAGTATCAGCATATCAGCTGACTGTTTTTTGTTGGCATCAGTCATACTTCCCAACACAGGAGATGTGGAGAACACTCGTTATAGATATGGTTTAAAAAAATGTAAATATTTTTACAGAATTATTCACTGAACTGCGCACTCCCCATTGCTATAAAATGCTTGATATGTTTTTCCAGCATTGGGTTGGTACCTTAGAAAGACTGTAGGAAGAGGAGCCGTATCATCATGACAGCTTCCTGAGAGATCCTTCAGCAATAATTTATTATAGTCTTCCTGGAATATTGTTCCTTGGAGATCCATTTTCTGTTCCAGCAGAGTTGCTTCTCACATGTGCAAAAAAGAAAAAAAAAAAAGGAGGAAGCAGATCATGTACCTCTACCAAAATCTGAACCTTCAACTATCTGGAGCTATAGAGTCACTTGGGGACAAAATGGAACAGCATAATGAAATCATAATGTTCTGTTTGCGGAACAATATTTTATAGCAAGTCATGGAAAGACTTTGATGAAATTTAGCCATTGGTCTGGCTTAAGAATATGATTTCTTCCTCTGAATCGACTGGCTGGCTCTTAACCAGAAGGAATCATGTCGAGCATCCTACAACAGTTGAAAATCTGTTCTAACATTAACTGTCTCCAAACTGTTATGTAAAAGTAGCTTTTTTTTTTTTCATTCTGCACAAAAGTTGGTCTGAGGACACAAAGTTCTTATCCAGGATCAGGAGCCATGTCTTGAGTTACAAGAGCACAAGAGAACTGGCAAGATGCGAGGAGCCTCTGTGAACAAGCTAACAATGCAATGGCTCTCGATATTTAATCAAATTCTCAGTGATCACAAATCTTGCAACACATTCCAAAACTACTAAAAAATGCTATACAGAAACCAGCTGAGCCAATATTTAAAGCCTTTTTAATTTAACAGAAACCATTTTTTATAGTATCCAGGATATGTTTCTGGCTTTCCTACTTGTCACATGATCTCCTGTCCAGATGTGCTGATGTATATCTAGTAGCGGACCAGCCAAACCACAGCACTTTCCTCCTGCTTGTAGCTTGTTACTGTAATTTGACCATACTTCTCTCAGCGACAGAAGCACTATATTAATAAGCGGTATAACAACAATCACCCAGGCAGGGATAAAGTTTGACATGCATCTAAAAATAATAACAACAACAGTGATATGGGCTTATTCACATCAGGTTCACATATCTGCCCAGGGAAACTCCGTATGTGGCTGTTTGGAAGCTTCCGCTTTTTCTCACCTGCAGCACAGAAGTTATACCCAAGGAGAAGATTTCCTGTAGCTTTCCCCCGGAAATTAGCCAGCTTCTTTGTTTAGATCCCACAGCTAACACTACGCGTTTGTAGCCAATTTCATGGGCAGCAGCCTGAACTCTTGCTCATTTAACTAGCAGTTTTCTCAATGGCCTGTGTCACGCAGACAGAAGAGGAGATTCCCCCCTCTGTGTGGGGTAATTATTCTTAGGATTAAGTACTGGCAGTCTGCTCAGTGCTAGAAATGACTTTCTGAAGGACTGGTTCTCCTCCTGCTTCCAGTAGCATAACCCCACTGGGCCAGATCCTGATGTGACCAGGCAAGGGGTCCGATCCAGCTCCCTGGGAGTTTCACGAATGAGTCCATAAGCAGTTGGATTGGCTCAACACCAAGGAAACCAACAGAGTTACTCCTGATTTGTAGCGATAGAAGAGCAAGGGAGTATTGAGTTTGGAACTGAATGCAAGGTGCAAGCACTCAGCACCCAGGAAATAGGAGCTGAAGGCACTGAATAGTCTGGAAGACCATGCCTTAAAAGAGCTTGAAGTGGGCCCAGCCAAGTCAGCCATAAGCAGCTAGCAGTACCTGTAACACAGGCGCTTACAAGCTCTCATTGCTGTAGTGTGAAAGCACCGTGCCTCTCCCTTGTGCAAAGAAACGCTATTATCACCATTTTACAGGTAGAGGACTTGGTACACAGAAGGACTAATAAAAACATTGAAACATCCAGTGAGTTTTCCAAAAGTTCTGGAGTAGACAAAGCCCCCAGCTCCCTCTTGAATGTCAAAGCTATTAAATGCCTAACTCATATTAGGGATTTTCTACATCCCACCAGTCACCAATACACCCTTTGTAGATCTGGCCCCAGGTAACTGAGCTGAAGCCATGCTGAAGTCCCTGGCATAATGGGAGTGAAAGCCCGGCCTGCGCAAGCACCCTGACAAGGCATGCCACCTTCCTGTGCATTGGGATGACCCAAAACATAGGCCTAGGGGCAGGCAGAGCCCAGCTTTGCACCTGGCTTTGTGTCCATTAGGTGCATGGGCCTGGATAGGCCAGAAATGGGAGAAGTGCTGTCTCTGCCTCCCCAGAGTATCAGACAGCACAGCTAACTGGGACAAGCAATGATGGAAGGTGCTGCTGCAACAAACCCCAGGGAAGTGTGCTGCGGAATAGGAGGGTTGTACCTCGGGAGAAGGTACATTTTGGTGACCTTCTCCTCGGATTAATCCCCCAAACCTTTCTGCCTCCAACCTTTAGTGCTGCACAATCATCTGGGGATAAGAAGGCTAAAAGAGCTCCATGCATTTGTTTCCTTACTGAAAAGCCATGCGCCTCCATCATGTGGAAGACAGCTTGGCTCTGGGGACTCTGAAATGCAGAGTCACCTCCTCAGGAACATACACAAAGCCCCGAGCCCTGAGCTGCTTAATTCAATTATATTTTTTATCTTCTCTCCCTCCCCTCCCAACCCTCTACCCATGCTCTTCTTTTTTTTTTTATGATTTATTCCTCTGAGCACCAGTCATCTGAAATTCTCTCTTTAACTTCAGCTTCAGCAGTGATAATGAAAGATTTATTCCCCAGTTTTTCTGTGGAGAGTGCTTCACAAAAAAGTATTGTTTCTAGCAGGGATTTGCACCAAAGTATCAAAATAAAGTAAACGTGGAATAAATCCCCATAGAAAGAATGCTGCATTTCTTCTTTGAAATCAGTGCCATGAAAACTCCATCCCCATATCCCATTTATTGCTTTAACAACAGAAATCTTGAGCCATGATAGAATATTAACCTTCACCCAGGGACAGGATTGACTCTCTGCTTTTATTTATTCATTTATTTTTAGCAGTGCTAAAGGACTTCTCCCATGTGCAGTTAGCTCTGCCAGGCTATTTGTGCTTACTAGGGCTCATAACTATATATATGTGATGTGCGTGTGTGTGTGTGTGTGTGTATAATATATGCGCATCGTAATTCTCCTGCAGACCACTGCAGAAGTGGGTTAAACTATATGTCTGGAAGATAATGGGGCTGATTTCACATTGCTGAGATCACCAGGGATATGATATTGGCTTTGGTGCAAAGCAGATTCTGTGCAAAGACGGCGGATACGTGGACTACGAATCTGCAGCATAGCCGTTGCACTGATCCAGTGAAGGGAAACTGTGACCTGGTATAGCTGCAAATCGCAGTCACTTCACTGACTGACTAAACAAGTTCCTGCAAGCAGTGCAGGATCAGCACAGTTTGGGGAGCTGGAGCTGGAGCCTGCTCTGGCTTGTGCATTATCTGTGAACTCATCAGTTAAGTTCCTGAATTGGAATCAGGTAGCTGGACGAGGTGGAAGGGATGTGAAAGAAGCTAATTCTGAAAAACTTTTCAATTTGGGGATTTTGAAATCATTTAAAGAAACAAAGCAATAATTTATCCTTCCCTTATCTCTGTTCTTTATTACAGGTTTGGAGCACTTTCTCAGGGAAGAGAGGAGACTTGTTAGTTCATGCCTGCCGAGCATTTATGAAGCATAGGCCCTGGGGTCAATCATCTGAAGAGACAATTGCTAGCACAGTCACTGGACAAGGAAAAGGCCTGCAACCAAGAGTGTATCTGTAGTTGCTGGAGAAGCATATAAAGGGCTGTGACAGGAAGTGAGGGCTAAATAGGACAGGGCTTGGCAGAAGAATAAATAAAAGGGAACTGAATGGCCATCTATGAGCAAAGCAGAATAATCTCTAAAACACATGGGGTGGGATTTTCAAAAGCACTTCCGTGAGCTAGAAATACCCGTCCCCATGAAAATCAATGGGACTTGAGGTCTAATGCAGACACCTTTGACAGTTTTCCCCACAGTGTTTATGATCTTTATTCATAGCACTATACGTGAGGTTGGAGCCCTGCGTGCAATGAAGGGAGCTTGCAGCAGGATCAGAATGAGGCCTTTCCGGCAGCTGATGTGGGATTTCAAGGAGCAACATGGTTGTAAGAATCAGATAATGCAATGTCTGGAGACATGCAAGAGGTCTGCCCTTGTTTAGTCCATTTGTTGGCAGCCAAAACCTGGATGGTCTGAAGGCAAATGTGTTAAAGCCACTCTGTCATTGACAAGAAGGTATTTTTCACGGTAATTTGCAATAAAGGGCTGATCCAAAATACAGTGGAATCAGGGGGACTCTTTCATTGACAGCAGTGGGGTTTGGGTCTGGCCTGAAGCTCACAGTCTCTACCGAAGATGAAAAGCAGAAGGGCCTCTACCCATGTGCCTTTCTAGAAAAGCTCATTAGAAAATGCCCAAGAACAGCTGCCAGGGTGTAATATGCACAGTCATTCTTCAGGTGCCATTAAATCAGTTGACATCTGCTGGCTGATTGGTTATAAACCGCAAGACCTATGTTTGACAATAGCAATATGCAAAATTGAGATCTGACTCCCCCAGGAAGGCACACAACTCCACCTCAATTAGAAAGTCAAAGGGAAAGAGGATCCTCCTACCTTTTAGCCCAATTGACTAGTGGTTAGGGCAGTTACCAAGGGCATAGGTGCCAACTCCATGGGTGCTCCAGGGCTCAAGCACCCACTGAAAAAAATTAGCGGGTGCTCAGCACCCATGAGCCACAGCCATTTAGGCTGCTTGTAGAGGTAACCCCCCCACCAAAAAACTCAGCACATTCCCATGCGGAGCCCCACGCATGCCCAGAAGAGGCAACGTGTTACTTCAACCTGGCTTTGCAATGTCTGCAAAGATCGAGCGCTTTAGTGGGGCTTTTTGGGTGCTTTTATCTAATTGCCGATTGAATCAGCTTTAGCTAAAAGTGCTAAAAAGCTCCGCTAGAGCGCCCAATCTTTACAGACGCTGCAGATCTGGATTGAACAATGCACTGCTGCTTCTGGTAAAGCATGTTTTGTTTTTTGAAGTCAGCTTGTTTTTACCTGTTAGGGCTCTGTACAGGCTGCTCGCAGACATTAAAATACAAGTCACGGGAAGAAATGAATAGAAAGCAGTGGGTTAGCATTTGTGCTATCATGGGGTGGGCACCCTCCCCCCAGACGTCCAGGATAAAGGTCCTTACATTGCCCTATCCTGGGCTTGCTCATCTTCTAAGAAGGCCAAGGGCAGAAGTAGGATATAAATTTGTGTAAGTGGGCATACAAGGCAATTACCCTTCGACAGGGGAGTTGGTGTGAAGCCGTGTGTATTACATGATGGTTGTGCAGGATTTTACGTTGTGAAATGCAAGCAAGTTTTCAGAAGGGGCAGAAAGAGGCCTTCACCATCCAATTTGTGCCTGTTAGAGGAAGAGCCAAACAATTCCCAGGATTCCTGGGACAGCCTCTATCACAGCATGTCACCCTCTCTTCTTTCAGGATACCAGTCATGGTAATGGGGCCATGAAAGGGGTGCCAGATCAGGGATACATCTGTTGGATACCCCATCCAGGCAATTAACACTTAAGCCCTCTCTCCTTTGACCTACTTGCCATGCCCCGAGTCTTTCCAGCTACAGGCTTAAGGTGAGCCATCGTTATGATTAGAAATGTAGCACCGAGGACCGTTCCTCTGCTTTATTTAACTATTGACAGTGCCCTGTTCTTTACCTGTGGTATACCATGAGGGTTTTATATGATGCCTGTATAGGATGTGGCTGTACAGGCCAGAGGAATGGGAGTGGATGTTTTTGCGGACCCACTTGAATAAATGGTTTCTTGGAAATGCAGGGTACTGGACTCAGTGGCCCCGGGCCCCCTTGCAGTCCTATGTTGCTACCACTGAAGTGTATTTTTGTGCTCCTGGAACCATCCTCATTTTAAATTATTTTGCAGTTGTGTTACTTCCTGTTCAACAGTGAGCACAGGTCCAGGACTCAGAGAGAGTACGGAGTTTCATATTCCATTATAGACATCTCGCAGAGTCAATCCCTTGTCCAAAACCTCTGTTATTTTTATGATTATTAGTAATTACTTCAATGAGTACTGCAGCAGATGCCAAAAGCATAGTCCTTGCCCCAAAGACTTGATAATCTGAGTGCCTGATGCAGCCTGGGACCTGGTTTCGGTCCACCTGTGAGGTCTGGCAGAAACCAGTAGAGGCCTGGCCACGTTCCTCTTCCCTGGCCAGACTCCACAATATATACCCTCTGCTTCAGAATCTGAGAGAAATTGATGCCGAACCACCTGGGGACCCTACAAAGACAGTCAGGCTGGGTTCAAGGTTGTTTTGCATGGCCAGCATGACTGAAAGCAGCCTTTGCAGGGGTGGGAATCTGGCTCTGAGTTTTAGGAGAGATTGGAACAAGGAGCAGGAGGCCGCTGAGCACAGAAGTTTTGGGAGAACATCCCATACAGGGAGGCAGCATGGGAAATGGCATAGACGCTGGCCTAGAAGTTGCTGTTGTCTCTTGCTGCTTTGTTCAAAGGAGGAGAAGAAGAGTGGAGTGATTCACAGAACTGTCTTTGGACGCTCACAGATGATTTCTTCAGCTGTGATTGTATTAGGATACCATAATACAAATACATAATAAATCTAGGCTAAGTGGACGTTTAGAGAACTGAACCAACAAAGCCACTTCTCTCAGATTTGAAAATACAACCCAGTGCAAGGCTGTCACTGCCCGCTCCTTCCCCCACCATCCTTTGTAAGGACAGGCTTTACTCCTGCCCCACACTCCCTGCGTGAAGGCTGTTGGAGTTATTGGAAGGAGATTCTTTCTAGATTATACAGATCAGGTGTCCCGGTATCTGTGACCCTTGCGCTAGCAAAAATACCCGCCGTGCTCATTTTGTTAAAAGATTCTTGCATTCCAAATATCTTCACAGTAGACAGATGACTGAGGAGCCCTCGAGGTATTTGGAGTGCACCAGGACTCAATATTTAGCTGTAAATAGACTGAGAGAAGGATAAAGGGGAAGTGTGAACATGTTTCTAAGAAACTGAAGCAAGGGTACGATGTAGGGTATTCACTCAAAGAATCACCTGTTCTTCTCTGAAATGGTCATAGATCAGGAGTTGACAACCTATGGCCTGCAGGCCAGATCCAAGGGGACACCCCCAGATCCTAGAGCCTGTCATGTTCTGTTTTTTCTCTCCACCCAGCCCTCCCTGCCCAGGTCCATCACTGAATGTGACCCCTTCCCATGACTGTCGGACACTTGAATCAGGGGCCAGAGTAAATGCTGGTGGCTCAGATGCTGTCTGAAGGGTGGAGATTTGCAGCCTGTGGCTGAACTGCAAGCAGCAACCCATGGCCGCAAAAGGTTGCTGTCTCCTGCCATAGACTGTGTCCAAAGAGGAACATCTCTGCTGGCTTTATCTCTGATCTGGGCTCTACTTAGAAAATCTGCTTTTCCTTTTTTCACCCTACAAAATGACAAAGGGGCAGATCTGGTAAAGGCCTGGCTGAAAACCAGACTCATGGCTTTAAGTTTGCTCATGATGTATGGCGCAGGCCCAGAGCTAGAACTTGCCATTCAAATCGCAAAACATCAAGGAAGTCTGCTTACAAGAAACATGCTCCTGGTTACATCATTCCAACACGGCAATCAGTAGTGTTCAGGGGGATGCTTAAGTCTAATCATCCAAGCTTTGCAAAATGTTTTCAAACAATTTTGACAAATGGCTTTGAGATGGAGGGCATTTTACTTTTAATGGGCATCATCAGACAAATCAGAGTTTATGCATGAGAGGAAATATTTTTCGGTTATAAAGAGTAACCATTATCCTGATGAATATCGCTCACAAGATGACATCCAGGCTCCGCTTCCCCCTATCCCCCTCCCTCTTTAGCAGCATGATCTCACTTCAGTGTATCAACACTGCAAGGACTATTCTGGCTAATCTGGCTTCACTACAAAGTGCCATTCCCTTGTGATCTGCACGCTTATCTAACTCATTTATCTGGCTCAAGTTTATCTGGCGGTTAAAACAAAACCAACTTGAGAGCCGCTCTTTTCTGCAAGGCGGCAAGGTAAAAAATGGCCCTGTTTCATGCTGCACATCTGCTGCGGCTGCTGATTTTGGTGACAACATGTTTGTCATTCCTGGGAGCCCAGCAGAACTGACGCAGGAATCCACTCCTCCCTGTGCACCAACCAGGGTGTGATAAACGGCAGTGTTACTTGTGGCACGTGCAGGTGCGGCTGCCAGCCAAACATGTTCCAGCTCATACCGTTCAACCTGCACTAGCCAAATCTATGGGAGTTTGTGGAGTGGGGAACCATTTGGGAGAAAAAGAGCAGTTTTACCTATTTCTGAGCAGAAACCAGTTGATTTAATGCAAAATTCATATCTATCTTCATCAAGGCACCTACGTATGGTGCCTCGCTTTTGAAGTGGTTCTTTTCTTCCTTCCTCAGCGTACACGGCAGGTTTCTCTACAGTCAAGAACATATGTTTGCTTAATTGAATTCAAAAGGTGGAAGCGGATAGGCAGGGTTTAAATTTCAGGGGGCAAAGGAGTCTGCAAACTTGGGCCAGGGCAGTAAATCCAGTTTACAGCCCCCAGCTCCTTCCACTCTCCCCCGCCAAAGTTTCACTGCTCCTGGGCTCCCCCCACCCCCTTGCTAATCTAAATTTTGGTGCTTACAATACAAACTGCTCCATCCAGCATGTATCAGCTTTCCGTAGAGAGCCCTCACAGCCCCAGCAGCCACTGCTCAGCCAAGCTACATGTACTGCAGCCTTCTTATCCCTGAAAAATCAATGGAAACCATCTCTCTTTTTTAGCATTTGCATAGAAACGGCCATTTCCAGTGCTGCCAGTGACCCACATCCTTCTGTTAGCTCTTCTCCATGGCCACGAATCCAGCAGAGGGAGGCATTACACAGACATGGCTCTTGAGCTAAGGAACTATCTCCAGATATTTAAGAGTCAAGAATATGAAGCAAGATCACAAACAACTATGTCTCTGTTTATTTTGATGGTTAGGGTGGGGGTGGGGGTTGAAAGGAAAATAAGCTTCCTCCAACAGAAGAAACAGATTGCTACAAGGATTTAAAGGCATTTGAGAGGCAGATTGAATTATTGCAAGAGAGGATACTTGGAAAAAATACGTTAGATTTAGGTATTTGAGAAAATGTGAGAAACAAAAGTTTTCCAGGAAATCCATGTATTAGGCCCATGTTCTCACTGTTGATTTAGCAGATGTAACTCAGAGAGATTATTTTCTCATCATGGTCAAATGGTTAAAGCTTCCACTCACTGTGGCTGTTTTTATCTCTGCTCTTACCAACTTATTCCATCTGTCATAGCTTGGGCAGCAGTGAAAGTTATTGTAGTTAGGGCCAAGATCCTGCCATGCGGATGGCAGGCCGCTGCCAGCACAGCCAAGGTCTCATTATAAGCCCTAATTCAATTGCCCTGGCTGTCAGCTTAGGAAAGGGAAGAAGTCCTTTAGGCCTGCAAGTGTGTATGGTTTTGCGTTAGGGAGAATGGGATTATTTTTATATAAGGTTTCAGTGAAAGGAAGCTTTAATACTGCTAGTAGCAGCGTATGATCTGGGTAACTGCACCCCTAGAAGTCCCCACCAAAATCAGGCCCCCATAGTAGGCATGCGTAATAATGATGGACAGCCCTACCAGGAAGGGGGGCAGTCTAAATCGGGGTGTCAAACATACAGCCCCTGGAGTTGTTACAGGGGATAGGGCCTCCCTCAGACCCTGGACATGAATGAGGCCCACAGCCACTTACCACGCTGGCCTCGCCACCACTGCAGCTGACTCCACAGATCTGGTCTGGATCCAGCCCAGGGCATGGGGTGAATTTGACAGCCCTGGTCTAAATAGACAGGGAGCAGGTCGACAAAAGAAATGATACTTCCCCACACTTGCTGATGGGAAGATGAACCAAAGAGAGATGAAGTGACTTGCTCACATGGCCACGAATGGAGGCCAGATCTCCGAATTGCTGGTCTGATGTTTTAACTGCAAAACCATCCCCCCTCTAATTTTGATGTTTAGTTACCTATGAGGATGTCTGCAGCTTCCTTTTGTCAAGCCATTCTTTCTTCGGTGATGACATTGTGGTTATTCCCCTGTAAGGTATGTGGATGTCTTCCAACCCCTATCTTATCAGCTCTTGCAGTCAAATTAATGGCCTACAATATCTTAACTCTTTCCCAAGCCCCTTCTTCAGTATTGAACTGCATTCTGCTCTCAGCATACCCCTCTTCAGGGCCGTGGAGCAGTGATGGTGCAACAGGACTGAATTTAGTGCCGAAGAGAGTTTTTTAGCCAATTTCTGCAGCGGTTTGTATTAACATAAATGATTTCACCTGAGGCGCAGGTTAGTACAGACCCTGCTCCAGTCAGTGCATTCCTGTTTCCTTAAGGATTTTAAATGTCAAAGCTAAATTTTCCCTCTCTTCTGCCATTTCCTTCTGAGGTTGGAGATGAATGCTGCTTGACCTTGGAGTTTTTTTAGCTGAAGAGCTTTCAATTTCTTTTTTGCCTGCTCTGGCACAAACTTTATTTTTTTCCAAATCTCCTTCTTCCTTACGAATGTTTACAGCTTAGCCTTTCCCCTGCCTTTGTGGACATCAAGGAAAAGTTTGCATAAGGGATTTTTTTTTCCCTTGTCCACTTTTACTCTTGTTAGAAGCAAAATTAATTCAGCGACTCTGACATGAGGACTGATTCGAACCTAGTTGGACTTTTGTCACTGACTTCAGTCTATTTTATATTAGGCCTAATGGACTTCACCGTTACTTAGATAAGCCAAAGGTGCTGCAGTCTGGTATCTTGTATCTGCCTTCCTTTCCTACAGTGCTCAGTGTTGTTTTCTTGATTTGATTGCAACTGCCATGAATAAGCTTGTCATACAGGGCTCAAGAGGGAACCCACTGTACCGTCTGTTGGTGAACTGAAGAGGGAGACAGAGTAAGTAGTCTTCATTTTCATGGCCAACACATGTCAGTATGAATTTGGGTCTGCTACTAGTCACAGTGTTTATTATTCAGTTTGGATACGACTCATTTAAGTCTTGGACCAAGGAGTAACGAAACGTTGCAGTGTTTCTTGTGTGACTAAATAGCAGCAGAACTGTGCTTTGTTTGAAGGGGCTCCCCAACCACTACCTGAGTCTCAAATTATTTGGTACTGAACTGACACCAAAATGAAGAGGTAGTGGAGAAGGTGGACAGGAATAACATGGCACTTCAGTTTTGGCAAAGGCCATTCAAGGGTCCTCTATGCAAGCTCCACTCTGGGCCTACAGAGTATAACAACAGAGTTGAATATATTCTGCGAGGGTTTCTCCCCTCCATAACCAAGCAACCACCAGAACTGAAATCATAAATAGTTGCAAGGCAGCAGAGCCTCAAAACCTGGATTCATCCAGGTGATGTTGCAGTGAGGGTTCCTCCTCTTTACCCAGAGGGGAAAAATCAATCCACACCATGGCCCTTCAGGGCTGAGATGTGGTAGCATGGCCAGATACAGTGTGGAGGTGAGAGATGATGCAGTGGACACAGTAGTGCAGAAGTGCCCCATATACAACAACTGTGCACCTCTGATCACCAAAAGCTGGGCTAGGTAGTGGAGATGTCATGGGGATGGGACAAACAGCTCAAGGGGCAGCAGCAAGATGAGAGAGGGCAGTGGGGCGCAGAGAAGGCAGAAGAACAGTGAGACGAGACCGTGCAAAAATGGTCTCAAGGTGCTTGTTCACTGAAGCCAGGCAGCACTCAGCAGACCATCCTCAGGGGCTGAAGATATGGCCGCTAGGACTTTGTTAACCTCTGACAGCAAATCATTCGGTTGGATGAGTGAAGGGAAGGGGAGATGAAGGAAGTGCAGTGATTTAGAGGGATGATCACACCAGCATGTGGGAAACAGAGCTGAATGACTACTGCCCAGGACACTGGGCACAGGTGTCCTCTGCATTATTGCCATACGCAAACTCTTTGTCCCTGTATTGTCCCAAAGCCTTACTGTGTCCCCTCTCCCCCTGAACAGATTCAGTGCTAGTAAATGGAGTTATTGCCCGCTTTGCCATGCAGTTTTAGGGGGAACCCCAAGATATTGAGCCCAGGCTTTTGTTGCCACTGACAGCACTCACAGCAGGGCTCCACATGCCCTGAAATCCTTTCTATCATCAGGAAGGAGCCCATCCCATAATCTTGACGTGGGCAGGGTTCCTGTAGGGAATTTTGCCAGAGCAAGGAAGGCAAAATTAGGTTCTAATTTTGTCCAGATTCACCTCCTCTCTTACGTTATATTTTATGTCTTTTGACAGTAGATAGGATTTGCCATACTCCGGGAGACCATTTGACCAACAAGACCGGTATCTAGGGCTGGTGTTGGCTAGCACCCAAGGCTTCAATCAGAGCCAATAAAAACAAGCAAAAGAGAAAAAGAGAAACAATCCCAGAACAACCATCATCCAATTGTGCAGTGTGCTAGAGAGGAATAAAATTACTTCCTGATCCCTGCAGTTATCAGGTTATACCCTGAAGCATGAGATTCAATTACCTTTATCCTGTGCTGCGTTACTGGTCATTAAATAATCCTGCCCTTTCTAACCCTAGCCAGAGCAACTGACTCAGTGGCCTGCTGCAGTGCGACTCCTTGTGTCTTTCTTTCAAGCATGATTACACTTTTGCGGGGGGATCTGCTGCAGCCACAGCTTCCCCCCAGCAAGGCAATGCCCATAGCAACCTAGCATTAATTGGGGGTTGGACTTATTCCTTTTCCCTCCACCCCCATCTGCTCCATTGCTTTGTTCCATCCAATTTCACCCAACACTTCCCGCAGCGAATTCTTCCACAATTTCCTCCTCTGAAGCTCAACATCCTAGCGTTTTGCTTTCGGGTCTCTCCATAGTTCTAATTACAAAGCTGAAGGATTTAGCTGGAATTTTAATGGTAATATAATATTAAGTCTAGAGCCAAAAAAAGTACTCAGTATTTTGGAACTATCATGAACGGAGCGACAGGTCAGGAGAGTGCTTTAAATTCAAGTGTGCAAAAAACATTTAGGGAGGCTTTTATCCTTAGCTTAAATTCATTTGCTTTCCCCACCAACTCACTTTATTAGGGAACATTTAATTTGTGAAACTGGAAAGTTCAGACTCTCCAAAGAGAAGAGACTCCAGAAATTTAGTGCATGTCTCATGCCAAAATATTATTCCAGAGCTTGCCACCCATTTGTGTTGCAGGAGAAATACTTGCCTCCCACTTCTTGGCACTGAACCAAAACCTTCTTTCTCAAAGGAGGTGCTGAAAAAGCATCTGAGTATTAATTTGTCTTTTGTGGGAGGTTTTAGTGCTGTTATAAATCATTATAAATCACAAATCAGGCTGTAAATGGGAGACTTCTCAAGCTGCTCTCACTGTGTACAGCCATGAAATGAAAAACTTAAAGCAAATGTTATCTGGAGGTGTTGTATTTTAATTGCCTTTAGCAGGCTTTGTGGCCCGGATTTTTGGATATCTGACCTTTCCATCCAAGGACTGAAGGGCAGTGTGTTGGACATCTCTTCACGTGGTGATGAATGCAATTTAAAGCTCTGGTCTTTCAAAAGGTACCCATTATAAATTTTGAACCCTAGTCTGCTGGGCTGTCTTAAACATGTGGAGGGTCCCATAACAACTGTTGGCAATCCTTAATTGTAATATAGCCAGTGTGTGATTGGATTTTAAATGTCTAAGTATTTGGAGGATTCTCCTATCATGATATTAATTATTTTGGTCTGACCCAAAGGAGGAACCTTATATGTTGTTCTGAGTGGTTCAAACCCCACAGAGAGCCCTAATGCTATCTAACATTGAGATCACATTTTTCATGCCAAAACCTTTTTCTGAACCTGATATTCAGTCTAATGCACAACCTTCACCAGGTCTTATCCTTGCTATTCATTAGCTATGCTAGGCACCCCTGCAACAGAGACTGAACGCAGCTCCTCATGGCGACACGCCGCTTGAGGATGAGAAGGGAAGAATACATTCATGAAGCCGCACGGGGAGTTTAGCTGGACAGCGCGTTCCAAGTTGAAATTTGTCCAGGGCATCAAAGTCATTGCAAGAAATCATGGGATCTTTAATGACCACAAGTGGTCAAGACCCCCTCTTAGTTTTTTTATGAGCGTAACATTTCATCCAAAGAACAACTATGTCAGTTGCACAGTGCCCCATTTTATTACATTGGAGCATTGAATCTGTACTGGGTTCAGGGTGAAGAGTACCATTCACTGAATCAGTTGAGTCCTTCATTCAGCCACCCCAATTCCCCTACTCTCTTTTATCCAAATACTTCAGGCATCTTAGTCCATGATAAATGTCAGACTCCTAGCAGGGTCGGTGTGACTGCAGGCCTTCGGACAGAAGCCTTTTGCTTCCGAGGCGATTGGTGCAGAGTTATGTAACTTGATAAAGGGAAGCCCTACCCACATCCATGGGTGACTCCAGCATGACTGCTAGCATCTCAGGGGGTATTCAGTCCAAGCTGCTCATCCTGTCATGTTCTCCATGAATCTCACCGATGCAGTCTTCTGCAAGGAGGATGTCCTGAATCACCACATCCTCTTGCTGCTTTGACTGAACTTCTCTATGGCATAAGGGCCCACTTCTCAGGTGACATTAGCTGTCTACTTACCTAGGAGTCTGCTTTTGACCTTGCAACCTTCTTGCCACTCCAGTGGATATTGCCTGGCCAGGAGTTTCCACCAGGATCACAGACTCTGAATTCAGTCTTATGAATGTGAATGGATAGCTTATTCATAGGACAAGTAGTCTGTATAAATGAATACATTTTATTATACAGGCTTTTGCCCTGACAGGCAAACAAGCCTCAGAGTCCTTATGCATCACCCTTCAGCTGCTTTATAACTAGTTTCTGCTAGCAGCCAATAAGGCTTGCAGCAATTCTCTGCAAAGAAGAGGAATACAACTGGAAAATAAGTGTGCAAGTTAAATCTTTGAATATGGGCAGGATCTCATAGCTATCGTGACAGCCACAGGACTATTTCAACTGCTTACTGCATTGTCTTGTAACTCTTGATCTGTTTGTGGGTCTGGGAACAGAAGGCCAGAATGACTATTGTTTCCCACACTTTGACGTTGAGGTGCACCTCTTCTGTTAGGGAAAGGTTTTGTGTGGATGGTATGCCCTCAGGAGGTTGATAGAACCAGAACATTTGGTCCCTCATGTCATGTGGCTGCTAATTCAGTCTAATCATTTTTCAGCAAGTAATCTTGCATACTTGTTTGGGACTGTAGGCAATGGTGTGGTGAGGCAGCTCTGAGGGCCTTGTTACACAGTCATTTCAGGCAGCTCCTGGAGCCCTTAACACAGCAGTTCCCAAACTGTGGCTCATGACCCCAAATGGGACCACAACATCAGCGGATGCAGTCGCAGGGGTGGGTTGGGTGTAAGGGGCCATGCTGATGAAATGGGGCCATTCTGTTGAAAAGTTTGGGAAGCACTGTCTTAACATCTGGATTGTCCACACATTAACACCTGTAACTAGTTTCAAGCACCCTTTAGGCAGCTTAAAGTTATGCCATCCAGCCTAGGTTTACCTCTGATCCATGTTACCCAGCTTGTGTTATGCTAAGGTGTAGCCACCCACTCTCCCCACTTCCTCTGCTGATCTAGGTCAGGCCCACTGCCCACTCCCTTCCTCCCTTCCCAAACTTGAGCTAACACTTAACACCCATCATTTGTACAGCTCACATTGTAAGGTGTGTAACAAGGCCCTCAAACTACCTAAATCAGCTCTTGGTGATGGGTGAATAGCTGCCATCAAGGGGATGATCTTGCTAGAGATATCAGCTGTTTGTATCATTTCCACCATGTTCTTTGTTCCCAGACAGGGTGTTAAAGGGGGTTGCAGACATTGATCTTTATTCCTAAAGCGGCTGTTGTGTGATGCTGCACCTGCATGTGGGGCTGCTTTGGGGTTAGTAGGTAGAGACTTTGATGATTTCAATGTGCTGATATACTTCACTCTATCTCTCCTTTTCACCCAACCCAGTCCAATCCAGTTTGAATGATACTGGGTTCTGGATGAGAGCCAGCTGGCTGGACCTCTGCCTGGCTATTATTGAGATGATATTGGCAAGGTTTGGAAGAAAATAATGAGAGTATCTGTCCCTTTTACTGAGATAGTGTGTGCCATTTGTTTCAGGAGCATGCTCAGGAGCTTTCTGGAGCATTAATATTGATTTTTATCACGAAGGCTTGAAAATTTTTTTGAAAATGCTCAGAAAAAGGTTCTCCTGCAGCATCTCAGGAAATGGAGGGTGTCAGCTGGGAGCCACAGCTGCCTGTACACTAATGCCAGGAGCATGGGGAACATCCAGGAGGAGCTAGCCCTCCTGCAAGGGACTTGATTGTTATGGGCAACTTCAATTACCCTGACACAGATTGGGAGGACACTCAGCTAGGTTGGGTCGGTTTTGTAGCTTCTTAACTGTAATCGAGGAGCTCTTTCTGACTAAGGAAGTGCAAGAGCCAACCAGAGGTATCGCTCTCCTAGACTTGGTCTTGGCTAAAGGAGATGATCTGGTGTGTGGCTTGAACATTGAGGATAGCCTGGGTGACAGCAATCGTGAGCTCAACAAGTTCACCACTGCAAGCCTGACAAATCAACTAGCTGGATTGAAATCCTGGACTTCAAAAATGCTGACTTCAGCAGGCTCAGGGCATTAGTAGGGGAAGCAATGCAGGACCAGGGATGGACAATGAAAGGGGTACATGAAGAGAGGTCATTCCTCAAAGACACGATCCTCGAAGCACAAAAGAAAACTGTTCCCATGAAGAGGAAAGGTAGCAGAAGGGCTGGCAAGCCCTCTTGGCTCAGTAGGGACATTGTGGTCCTCTTGAAAAAGAAAAGAGGCATACACACAGTGGGGACAAGGAACAGTCCTCAAGGAGGACTATACAACAGTGGTCTGCACTTATAGGGAAACGATTAAGAAAGCTAAGGCAGCAACTGAGTTTAAGTTAGCCAAGGGAGTCAAGGACAATAAGAAGTCCTTCTTTAGGTATGTAGGGATCAAAGGAGAAAGCAAATGGCAGCATGGGGCACTTGCTTAACATCTCAGGACAGCTGGTAATGGACACTCAGGAAAAAACTGAACTCCTGAATGCCCACTTTGCTTCAGTATTTCACCAAACCAAGGAGAAAGACAAGCGAGATTAGGATCACAGGGGGCATCGTGGGAATGATAGCCTTCCCTCTGTGGATGCTGAGCTGGTGCAATACCAGTTAGACATTTATAAGTCAGCAGGACCAGATGGACTCCACCTGTGAGTGCTGACGGAGCTGGCTGAGGTCATTGTGGACCCCCTGGCAAAACTCTTTCCAAAATCGTAGCCCTCAAGAGAGATCCATGAGGATTGGAAGAGGGCCAGCATTGTGCCCAGTTTCAAGAAGGGGGAAGAGGGAGAACCCAGGCAACTACAGGTCAGTCAGCCTTACCTCCATCCCAGGGAAAATCCTGGAAAAACTCATTAAAGAATCTATGTGTGATACACTCGTTGAGGCTAAGATTGTGAATGACAGCCAGCACGGCTTCATCACGGGTAAGTCTAGTCTTACCAATCTCATCTCCTTCTACGAACAGGTCTCCCACCACCTGGACATATATACATAGACTTCCAAAAGGTTTTTGATCTAGTATCCCACAATATCCTTGTGGAAAAATTGGAAGATTGTGGGCTTAACTGCTCAACAATTCAGTGGGTGGGAAACTGGCTACAGGGTAGGACCCAGACAGCGCTCATGAACAGATCTGTGTTGTCCTGGTGAGACGTGGCCAGTGGTGTCCCTCAGGGGTCTGTGCTTGGACCGGTGCTTTGCAACATCTTTATCAATGATTTGGATGTGGTAGTGAAAAGCTCGCTGGCCAAGTTTGCAGACAACACCAAGTTCTGGCATGGCCACGTTACCCCAGAAGGTAGGCTGCAGATACAGACAGACCTGGACAGGCTGGAGAGTCAGGAGGACCAGAACCAGATGAAGTTCAACACTCAGAAGTGTAAGCTGCTCCATCTGGGGGCAAACAATCCCCAACGTACCTACAGACTCAGTGGCAACAATTTGAGTTGTACCATGGCTGAAGAGGACCTAGGGGTAGTGATTGACTATTGCATGAACATGCTGTTCACCAGGGCACCCCTGGGGAACACCAGGACCAATGGATACAAACGCCTGGAAGGCCACTTCAGTCTCAATTCCAGGAAAAACTCCTTCCCCATCAGGGTGTCCAGACTGTAGAATAAACTCCCTCCAGAGGTGGTGCAATCACCTACCCTGGAAATCTTCAAGAGGAGACTGGACAGTCACCTTGCTGGGGTCACTTGACCCCAGTTGTCTTTTCCTGCGTAGTGCAGGGGGACTGGACCTGATGATCTACAAGGGCCCTTCCAGCCCCTAACAGTCTACAAATATTCCGAGGATTGGAAGAAAGTGTCTTATCCCAAAATTTTAAAAGGATAAATAACCTGATTAATTACATGCTTATCATTCTGACATTGATCACAGGCAAAATAATGAAGTGACTCATATAGAACTCCATTAATAAAGAATTAAATGGGTTTAATGTAATTAACATTAATCCATACAGTTTTATGGATAATAGGTCTTGTCAAACTAAATTGATGTAATTTTTTAATGAGATTTAAAATTTGATGGATAAAGGCAATAGTGTTGATGTAAGAGACTTCTGTAACATGTTTGACTTTTTACCACATGCATTTTAATAGATTAACTAGAAGGATAGGAAATCAATGCATCTCACAGCAGATGGATTACTAACTGGCAGTGACGGTAAAAGGGCATCCTCAGTGAGTGGATGTATTTCTAGAGCGGGTTGCACAGGGATGTGTTCTTGACCCCACAAATAGTTATCAATGGAGAAGAAAACATCAAATTATTACTGAGAGATTTTTTTTTTCTAGTGATTCCAAAATTGGTGGTTAATACAGGTAAATAATGATGATAATTGATCATTGATGCAGAGATCTGGTTTCTTGGTGACTTCATTACAGGCAAATAGTAGGCATTTCAGTATGGCCAAATATGAGGTCATATATCTAGGGACATAAGCATAAGTCATACTTACTGGGTGGTGAACTCTATTCTGGCAGGCAGTGACTCTGGACAAGACATTGTGGTCATTGCTGATAACAGGAGTTTCCATTGTGATGGGTTGATCCAAAGAGTTAATATAATCCTTGTTTGTACAAACTGGGAAACCTTAAGTAGAAGTAGAGAGGTGTTATTGCCTCTGCATTTGGCAGTGGGACACCTGATACTAGAATGTCTTGTCCATCTCTGGTACTCACACTTCAAGAAGGAAAATTGTCCAGGGTTCAAAAAAGAGCCACAAGAATGATTATGGGTATGGTTCTCAGAAGATCTTAATCTATAGACCCCTGCATGGCTTGAGACTTAGCCTGGCCCGGTGCATGTCCCACTGCCATATTGCCGCCCACAGCTTCTATAGTTAACAGAAATGCTCAGAGAAGTCCCCTCCATACAAAAGAGAAGGGGCTGCCAGTTTGTGTGATCTATGAAGGGTACACAACTTTGAAAGCTTAGCTTGTAACAGCCGGACTGTCCGGCCGTGCCACACAGCTTACCTGTCTACCCTGTCTTTTGGAAACCAGGCTGATAGTTGAGAGAGGGTAAAGGGAAAGGAAGAGAGTATTGCTGGTTTGATTTTTACTCTGTTTTCTTTTGGTCTGGTGTGTCGTGTGGGTGATAGAATCACTCCTGCCTTTATGCTTCATTTTAGATTACATTTTTAGCCAAAGCACCTGGGGCTGACAATAGAAAATTTTCAAGGGTATATTTTTATGAATCTAAAAATAAAATAATGAAGCAAAACAAAACTAGGTGTGTGGTTATCTTCAGATGACACCCTGAGGCCTTACTATTGTGTTTCCAGCTGCATGAGCCTATGAACCTAGTCATAAATAGGTGGGCATGGGGAACACAAAGAAGCATGATCTCTCCTTCTCTCTCTCTCTCTCTCTCTCTCTCTCTCTCTCTCTCCCCTGCACAAATGCTTTACAGGGAGATGAGAAAATTCCTGTGGTCTTTAAATCCAGTAGGACTTTTATCTGAGTAAAAATTGAGTATGTAAAGACTTCGGGACAAAAACAGTGTCCACTGCTGAGTGATCCTGCTTCTGCTCACATTTCTACTAGTGCAAACAAGTGACCTGTGAAGTCAGTGGAATTAAAGCAAAGTGTTTGGCTTATATCTTTGTCACTAGAGTTTAAAAAGAAATGCTGCTACCCTAATATTTTAGCACCAGGCTGTGTGCTACCTAAAAATTTAAATATACTATATGCAAGAATAAACAAGAGTTGGGCAGCTGGCTTTAATTCCACAAAGGTATAATCTTATGAGAAATACACTTGCAGTAACTTTTTATATCCTTCCTTTTTCATGTCCTTGTAACAAGGGATTTAGCAGAATTCACAGACTTGGTGGAATATGACAGGCTGCACCACAAGCACTTTGGCTATGGCTTCAAACTTGCAACATCTGGCCTGTCAACTGTGTACCTTAGTGCCTGCACCACCCTAGCCCCCTGCTTTATATATAGATATAGATATAGATATACATAGATATATAGCTATAGCTATATCTATAAGTATATAGCTATATATCGATAGGTATAGATATCGATATCTATAGGTATAGATCGATATCTATAGATATAAATCTATATATAGATAGATAGATGTGTGTGTGTGTATCTATGTGTGTGTATATATATGTATGTATGCATATGTATACACACATGAATATAAATGTTATTTCTATGAAGTTTTTGAGGAGGAATTTTCAGAGGTACAGAATTGCTGCCATTTAAGCCATCCACAGACCCAATGTGATTTCAAAGATTATGCAGGTTTTTTGTAGTGCTGTGTTAAATCCATTGGTCTCTGCTGGTTAATTCATGGCAGTAACTCACGTCATAACACACCAGCGAGGTCAGAGAATAGCATATACCTTCTGATTTGGAAAATATCATGCATTCAATGGCTATAAAAGATATAAAGTTCTCTTTCACTTGCTCTCACATGATCATTTCCTAGAAGAGATAAGGGGTCCACTGTAGATTTGCATTGTACAGCCTCCCAGAAAGTGGAAGGGATGAATGCTTTGTTTACTGAATTGTTTTTGAAGCCATGTATAATGATGGGAGGACGTTGCGACAAGTTGTCACTGCCAGCTTCATTCCCCATGATACAGGCTGAGGCCATTGCATGGTTTTGGTCATTTTTTTTGGTATGCTATTTGTGGTACAAAGAAAAGGGAGGTTTTTTCATTTTTAAGTTCAGCAGGGTGCTTAGATTAATATGGAAAATGAACTGTCCGATATGAGGGCATCCTGATACCGGAGCACTTGCACTCCTTCATTAGTGGGAGGTGGCGTTTGTTTCCTGATCAGCCAGGAGGGAGTCAGCTGGTGTCCCCAAGCAGTGACTCACAGCCCTAGTCTTTCTTTTTCACTTGTAACAAGAAGTGAGTGAGATTTGGGAGAAGTGCAGCCTGTATCTAGAGCAGGTGCAACAACAGGAAGCACCGCCAGAGATTCACTTGCCCAGCTGAGTCGGTGCTGATTCTGACTATGCCCATCCTGGAGTAAGGGGGCACTGCTGATGCCACAGGTGCCTTCTTTTAGCCAAGACGGCCAGCAGAGATCCTGGCCCTCTGTGGTGTCATAGGTAATTCCCATTGGGGAAGGATTGCACTGCCTCTCTGTCTAAGCAGAAAGCCAATTGGAATTACTATGCACACATTTCTCGCTATCAGCTTTGCAACGTTCATGTCCTGCCACTCTGCCCAGTTAGTCCTGCAAGGAATGCCAGTGGAAACTGTCAGCTGCTTCTGTTTGCCTATTCAATTTGGGGACTCAGTAATGGGTTTGAACCCAGCGGAGAACAATTGAAGGGACCCCATGTGAGTCCACTAGATGTATGCCAATGTCCACACTAGAGGTCACTATATTTCTTTATCATCCTCATCACCATCATTATCAACTAGTTAATTTATCAAGAGCCAGTTGTGCTAGGGGTCCTGCATACTTCCGGAAAGAGACTGTCCTGAAGAGTTTATAATCTAGAGGCAAAGCAACTGGAGAGTAAGAGATACAGTATGCAAGCTGAAGACTGGGCACTGAAGCATAGGGACATCAAAGGCCAGTACCTTTAATTCACCTGGAACAGAGGATTCTTGATTACCGCTCCTGCTCCCCAGAGCAAATGCAAATGGACAACCAGGGCTTGGCACCCTCTTCAGCTGAGTGCCCTAGCCACAAGCCTACAGAGTCATGCACGACTGGTGCTTTCTCTCTCCCTGCCCCAATATGTCTTGAATTCTCTACTGCACGGGGCTTGGTTTCAACAGGAAGGTGGAGAGCACTTGCACGCACATCAGCCTCCGAGCCTGGAGTGCTCTTCTCGGAGGGGTGGGTTTGGATGCACCCAGGCCCCCACTTCCCAGGACCAATGTATCAGGGCAGGTAAAGCATCTTGCTATGGTTCTAAAAGCTAGAAAATGAACCTTGTTCTGGGCACCTGCCAAAAGTTGCCTCTGAGCACCACAAACATAAAGGAAATCTGTCCCTTCAGAGTGGGGAGTCAGAGGTTGCTGGATGCAGTGCTAGGCTCATCCCTGGCATGCTGTAGGCCAGTAAAACTGGTTTTTCAACCCTTTTAGGCCAATGCATCCATCTTCCTGAGTGAGGAGCCTGTCACTGTGGGTTAGTTTTGTTCCGGTAATACCTACTGCAGGGGTGACCAACCTGTGGCATGTGCCACAATTGGCACAGGTAGCCTCTATGTGGGGCACATGGCAGATCGCGGAGGGAACAGGCAGCACAGCAGCAGACGGGCCAGGTGCAGAAGGCAAAGCAGCAAATCAGGCAGGGAGCCCAGGGAAGGAAGCAGAACACAAAGCAGCAGAGCAAATGGAGCATCAGGCTGGGAGCAGAAAGGAGAGCAGCAGTTCAGGCAGAGAAAGGAGATCAGAGTGGCACTTTGGGTGGATGCAGGGCTAATTTGTGGCACATCTGTCAAAAAGATTGCCCTGGTGGGTCCTGAGTCCCCCTGTGGGTATAAGCAGAGGACTCCCCAAGTGTGCAGAAGTCCAAACCAGTGCCCACCCCAATCTCAACTTGCCTCTTCTTTTGGGTAGTAGGCAGGGAGCTTTGAGCAACTTTATGCTGGAATGTGTCATAGAGATATAAGAGTTCACTTGAGTCCCAGCAGGGGCACAACAGGCTTTCTTGTTCTCTGCCTGCAATGTCAAGACTATGATCTTCTTCTAATGCCAACAGTTATGTGCAGGACCCAGAAAGAGAAAGAAAAACACGCCCCTTGAGGCCTCATCAAAGGCTGCCATCTCAGAAGAAGGTGAAAGGGCTGTCACCTAGGCCTTTCACTCACCCTGAGCCCTTAAACCACTGCTACAGAGAACAATCATCTGTGTTCGTTGAGCTTCTCCATTCGTGGTTGTGTGATTCGAGAACATAGTTATATTTGGCAGCAGGGGGAGACGGCAGTCTTATCTTATGAGGCTGAGGAAAGACCAGAGAAAATATCTAGACTGATGGGGGTAGAAGCTCAGTGAGAGTCAGTAGCAAATCCAGGGGGCCACAGTGGTGCAGTTATACTCGCCTTTCCTTCCTGCTCCACCCAACGTTTAAAACCCACTGCACAGGAGAGGCAGCAGCATTTCTATTCAAGCAGCACTGAAGGATTGAGTTGATTTCATGTCTCATTACAGTCTACCTGATTCCTGCTAATCTCTCTTGACTTCAGAGGTGTTAAGGATCCTTTCTCTCTTTTAACGGTCTTGATGTTCTGCTTTTCTTTTGCATCCTTTCTTCTGTGTTTCTGCTGTCTGCTAGCCATCCCTAGTAATATCTGTCTTATGTTTTGTAGATCTGTAGACTGTTTTTAGCTCTAGCTAAGAACATAAACTTAGGCATGGTAATATTAACTCCAGTGTAGAAATGACTGGCACTGAAGTACTGGAAGCACAGTCAAGATGCTCAGTAAAACTAGACTTTGTTTTATGAATCAGAATGAGATGAGTGACGACAGGACTAATGACACAATATCGTTTGACTATTTTTTGCCTAGTTCGTGTTTGTTAAATTTAATGTATAATTTAGCAAATTTGGTACCCATTCCAGTAAAATTATATTTGTTTTTGCTTTGATCTTAAGCTGAATAATGTAGCACTAGGCTTTCAGCATATTAGTAAAGCTTTTAGTTTCTGTTTAACTAGAGAAAAATGTGCTGTGTTGAACATGATGCTGTGCCACACCATCTACACCCCCTCCCCCACTTTCAAAATCCTAGATCTGCCCATGGCAAGAGTAAATGTTTATAGATCCCATTGGATCAATGGAGCCAATTTGCATCAACTGAGAATCCATGCAAAGCAACTTAGGAACAGATCCTTGGTGTACATCGGCACAAGTACATCGATTACAATGGAACTGCACTGACCTAAATCAGCTAAGCATATGGTCCCAAATATTTATTGCTCCTCTTGACCACTCCAAGACATATTGCAAAGGCCCCCTTGCTAAAAATAGAGCATCTTCCTCCCAGGAAACAGTGAGAGTACAAGCAGCCCAGTGATGGGGCCAGCTAAATAGACAGACCTTTACATGATGATAATAAAAAATAAAAGAATTATGACACTGGAAGGGCTCCAAGTTATATTTTCCTTCCCAGAATAGAGATCTGGGATATTTTAGTTCACATCTTGATAGTTTTTATTGGGCGATAATTTATGAAGCAGCTGATGCTGGCATAATCAGTTTAGTACTACTCCTTTTTTCTTTTTCTGCTCAGTAGTGTTATATTTATTGGCTTGTTAAGCTTGATTTTAGCAAGGTGCCACTTAAGCCAATGGGACCGGACTTTGAAAATCTTTTGCAAGTGCCATTTCACTGCGCTTTTCTCCTCCTCAGTCATGCTTATAGCCCCTTCTATTTAAGGGGTCCAGTGTCCTCTTCTAGCTAAATACCCATATTTTCCCCCTGAAAGTCCTTGACAACTTTGACTTTTTAAAAACACGTGTGGCCCTCTCTCTCTCTCTCTTTTCTTTGTCTGAGGAAATGACAAGATGAGGGAAAAGCCAGAGTGACGAGCACACATGAGACCTTTCACAGCTGCAGAGGCACAGTTCAAATATTGTTAAACTGACTACAGAGGTCTCAGCAGAGTTCAACAGGTTATCATTTTCCTCCTGCTTGATTTGTGGTTATTCTGATTCAGTAACTGTAAAGAAATTAGTTCCGGACTAGACAGGAACTGGTAAGAAAAAGACAGAGGTGTTACTAACAAGTACACTTAATTTTCCTTTCCTACAAGGGAAATTAGCTCTGTCTTGTCCTAATATGTCCCTCCTCAATCATTATTTACTAATTGCTGCCAAGGCTGTTTTTGAGCACGGGCAGGAAAGAGGTTCATTTTAGAGCCTTTTTCAGCAATTTCTCCATTGTGTCTTCAGTCATCTTCCACTGAATACACAGCTGATCAGCTGCCTGCTTTACGTTTCAATCTTCCACCAAGCTGCTGCTTGATTGCTAGGTATGAGTGGGTACGTATGTGCACGGGAGGCACAGAAGAATTAGGTACGAATGAAGCCGTCAGGTCTGAAACACTGCTCAACTTGTCTGAAAACCAAACATCAATCCCAGCTGCACAACTGATCCAACCACAGGCCCAATATAAACTAATGAGCTTCACTAGTTTAGTTGCGCCCACTCACAGTACAGCAATAGGGAATTGGTCCTCCTGCCTATATAAAAGACCCGTTGTACCTTCCATCATGCTAACTTCCAGGGTCTGGTTCTCTGCTGGTATAAATAAACTGGACTTCAGTAGAGCTACAGCTATTAACATCTGCTAAAGCCCCAGTGTTTGGGTAGATGTAGACTAAGAAAGAATGGGGATGAAATCTTTGTATGAGTGTAGCATATCGGGGTCCCAGGGGCAGCCGTGATGGCCCCTGGTGGCTACATAACCATGCCGCCTCTGCCTCTAGGGTGCCTTCCCTTCTGTCCCACCCACCATGCCTTGATGTGATAATATCAAGGATTAAAAGGGAGGCTGTCCACAGGCCTTAGCATGTGCCCCAGTCAAGCTGAACCTGCACTGGGGTTCCCTAGCACCCTACTGGTCTTGACTACACTACTCCCAGGTCCCTTACTGGGCCTCTCTAGACCATGCCACCGTAGGGTACCAATAGACTTAGAGGATAATTGCATGGCTCCATTCCTCCCCTACCCCATGCCCCAAGCCTCGTGGGTGTTGCTGTCTCATTACTCCTGTTGGGGCTTTGGCCTCCTTGGCCACCCCCACCTTTTTCTTTTAGCCTGCACACACTGTATTAGACCTAGCTGTAAGGCACCAGTTCTAGTTTAGCCCTTTTGGGCATTGGACCCCTATCCAGCTGCAACCCTCTCGGGTGCCAGACCCCTGCCTCTGTCTGGCTGCACCCCTCAAGCGCTGAGCCCCTGGCCCCTGCCTGGCTCTGTGGCCTCATGCTCTGCCCTGTTCCAAGCTCAACACTCACTTGGGTCTTGAGCCTGCCCCTGGCAGGGAGCAAGCTGATCACGTGTCTCCAGGGTACTAATGGGACCTCCAAACCCCTCTTTAGACCCAAACCCAAGCCACCGGTGCTAACTGCAACCTAAACAATAAACCCCCAGGTTATAACATAAACAGTCCCCTCCATGCCCACCAAGATCACACAAAAAGGAGAAGCAGCCCTATTCCCCTCTAAGAGGGAAAACGTCCCTTTGCCCCAGGTGCTCGAATAGCTTCCCAGCTCTTGGGTTATACCCCCGTGAGCTCCCCAAACCTCACTGGGGATGCACAGGCAGCACCACCATCCCTCCAGCATGCTCTGGCAGCTCCCCTGGCCAGGAGCTCCTACCCCTGTGGCTTGCAGGGCTAATCTATCTTGACAGCTCAGGCCCTGGGCTTATATGTCTTCCACGGCCCTGCCCCTTTCCAGTTAGGAGGCTACCATGGGCTGCCTGCAGGTGCCTGCTAATTGGCCTCATTGCTATGGCACCCTGCAGCTGCTGCACCCTACCTGGCCTGCAGTGCTTCCTCTCTGGGCTGCTTTTCTCCCTGAAAGAAAAAGAGAGCTCCAGGCTCTCTGTTGCAAAGAGGAAAAGCAGAAAGCACCCTTCATGCTCTTTCCTCCATTTTTAATTAACCCCTATCCAGTCATCAAGCAGAAAGCAGAGCAGTTGCAATATCCTGTGAACATTTTTGTGATTTTGAAAATTTTCCCCATCCCACATTGGGACAGATATCCAAAATATCAGGGGGAAAACTGAAAACAAAACAAAGCAAACAAATCCTGCATCATTCAAGCCATTTTGTTCTGATCATTTTCAATTGTTTCTATGCTGATTGAGTTTTATTTTCAAATTTGTTTTACCATATTAGCCTACATTTTGAAGGGAAAGCAAATGCACAAAAACGACAGGCTGGGAATGCACAGAAAGAAATAGTGCAGGAACGCATAAGTCAAATTTGATTGTATAAGCACAGAATATGAAGCACATGGTCAAAGTCCCACCAAGAGTATCCTGCATATGATGGGACGCCATGAAGGGTCTAGATGTTAGAGTACAGGTATCTTTCCCAGCCTGACAATAGGCTCTGTGGAAGCTGCCCAAGGCAGTGGTTGATGTGGCAGAGTGCAGTAGTCATCTACTGCACAATACTCCCATGTATAAACTGAATCATGGAAATTAGACCTGGAAAATACTATTAGGTCATTTTGACCATTCCCCTACTGTTGCACGGTTGCTCCCTACAATATGTTCTTCATTGCTTTGTCTAGTCAGCTTCCCCCATTTCCCTGGGGAGATCATTCCACAGACTAGCAGACCTCACTGCTAGGAACATTTTCCTGATGTTCAGCTTCAATTTTCTTTGGCTCATTTTCATCCCACTACTTTTGTTAAAGCCTCCTGTGCAGCCCTACACAACGTCTTCCACTCCTTGGGTTGTATTCTCCAGACCCTGAATGAATGTAAGGCAGTCCCATTGAATTGAGCCCCGTGGGTTTAGCAAATTATGATGGTAATACCTATTATGGTAGTGGTAGTGAAATATAAAATAGCAGTGACCATGAACATAGTGAACAGATGCAGTAAATTGTGAATACAAAGTAGTGACTTAGGTATAAAAGTAGGGGTAAAACATAAAAGTTGTTCCTAGTGATATAAAACATAAATAAAAAAAAAAATGTTTGCTTCTATCACTTGTCAGCAGACTTGATTTCATGAGCCCAACATTATCCATGGTGTTTGACAGATAGCATCTGTGGGGCCTGATCCACATCTGGTATACAGTGGCATACCTCCACTGAGGTCAGCTGAAGCCAGTGGTGCTATGCTGATTTACATCGTCTGAGAAAATGACCCATGAGCTCCAGATTTACCTAACAGAGCCATATTTGACCTGATCAGTAATGAATGGTGCAGCACAGGAGACCTATGGGCGTCAACAATTTCAAGACCTTTGCTTTAGCCCCTTACAGAAGCTGGGGGAAGTGTTGAGACTGGGACTCCTATCCCAGGTACCCATCCTATGATGACATTTTCTAATGCACTGATTTAGTCCGATAGACATTAGCTTCGTTATTAGAAGTTCTGTGTGAATAACTGGTTTTTCAGTTGCACTGCAGTTCTAAAAAAAAAAACCCCAAATTTTTCCATCAGTCTAATAAATGAGTTGTCAAAATGTCTAGGGAAAGCACCAGTAACAAAAAGTATTTCCTGTCAAAAACTGATAAAATGTTTCATGAGCTTTTAAAAACACCGCTAGCAATTTTAATAAGAGTAAGATACATTTCTAAACAAGGTATCCTTCTAAATTTAAACAATGGCAGAACTGACTATTTTGACTTTTCTCATTTTTTCACGAGTTCTTTACCAAAACACTTTGCCATGATCAGCAGAACTTTGCAAAATGTTTCATTTAACTCAAATCTACATTTTTCACAAAATTTCATCCAAAAATTCCATCCACCTCTAGTGACCAGATCTGTCCAGGGCCATCTGAATGAGACCCATGTTAGCATAAAGTGTAGATTGTGCTAGCATAAATCCAAATTAATGAGGAATCAAAATGGAAGAAAAATGTCAACATTTTCCCCAGAGTTACAAGAAGACTGAACTAGCTGTAGAGGAGCAAGTGACTTGGAAACTGTCTAGACAGAGCACCTGACTGAGCAGTACAGATCAGAGATTATTGCAGAGAAAATGCAGTAATTAAGTGATGTGTACAGTCTCATGTAACTGTGAAGCACATCTACAAGCAAGAGCTACAGAGAGAAGTTACTATTTCTGGCTAACCTATTTCTGAGATACAGTTTGAAACAAAACCCAACAAGTGTTTGTGGTATCTTCCTCCGAGCTGAATTTCTGTACCACTGAATTCTTGCTCGAGATGAATGCACTCCCAGGGTTCTCGTTAATTATCATCATCATTTGTATTATCGCAGCTCCTAGGAAGCAGAGTCAGGAACCAGGACCCCATTGCACTAGGCACTGATCAAATACAGAACAAGAAGATTGTTCCTGGCCCAGAGAGTTTACAAATCTATATGGTAGTGTCAGAGCGATGTTGTGTCTATGATGGTTCATAAATTATGTGAGAGGCAAGGATTTTTTGGGTGCTATCTTTTATTGGATCAACTGTGTTCTTGAAATAAAGTTAGAGGTATTTAGCTTTGTTAGCCTGAAATCAGTCAAAAGGCAGGGTATATATGCACCCTTGTAGATTAACTAGAAAGAGATAGAGAGAGAATGCACCATTTTGCAAACCCAAGTTCATTTCATAAGATGCATTTATTTGAAAACATTCATTTGAAAACTTGCCAAACTTGATCCCAACTTGATCCCAAAGAAGTCACCCAATATCCTTGCAATTTACTGGGTAAGGCAAAACATAAGCAAACCAACAGGGAGCAATTCCTAGAGAAAATAAAACTGGACAGCATGATTGTAAGTTATCTTAATGGAAAGACAGCCTACCAAGGGAGTCTCACCTACTTACTGCCTTATCCACCTCTAGTCCCCTGGTCCGCAAGCACCAACTGACTTATTTCAGTTCATTTTGTCTTGCAGCAGTGGTGATGAGACCATTGGTTTAAACAGCACATGGTCTATGGCCAAGCAAAGAGGAGAGTTTCATTATCAGGTGATCTAGGTGAAGCATAAAGAAAGGAAATCACCCCGACCAACCACCGAGGCTGAAACTCTGAAGCTCTTTCATGGAGTCCGAAGAGCTCCAGTGGGTCAAGTGCCTCCTGTTCTCTGCTTCCTGACTACCCCACAAAGTGAACTTGCTCCGTCGACGCCACATAGCCGGAGACCTCCCACTTCTATAATCGTTTAGATTGCGTGCTCTTTGAAGTGGCATCTGTGCACTCAGGGGCTTAGACACACATAGGTAAACAGTGAAGCTGGTGGTCCTTTCTCTCTTTTTTCAGTGGGACGTAATGTCAGGGGAGGCAGTGGAAGATGGCACAGACAGGGTGAGGAGGGGTTGACTTCTACATGCTCCAAGATGACTCTGTGCTCCCTGGGGTCAAGGTGGGACCAGACTGTGGTGTCCCTTCTGGCTGCAGAGGGACCTCCTGATCTGCCATATCCTCGGGGATAAAAACTACTGTGAAAAGTGGCCAGAGGGAACCCATTCAGAAAACCTGTGGGCCTAGGCTTTGCTTAGTATCCAGGATTAGTCCCCAGGGTTGTGGATAAGGCTAATACAGTGCTCTGACATGGGTGGCCTGGCCAGCAGCTCAGTCTGAAATAAATTAAACAGAAGCTCAAATGATTTTGAAAGACGCTGTGGTAAAATGTCTAATAGGAAGCTTGGAGGCATGCAGGCTCTATTACTTTGTGGGCTGGGAGAGGGCTCCACAGGAGCATCTGCAGACTGTACCTGCATTATACTTCACAGACAAAAACACACTGAATAGCCATCTTATCCCGAGGACTGAACCCGCTTCCAGGCTGGATGTGCTGCCAGTTTTCAGCTGGGCTAATGCAAGAGGAATGCATCCCCAGCACTGGTTCTTGTTTTAATTATTTTTATTGGAGGACTTGAGTGCAGTTATAGGGAATGTGTATACAAATATTAGTAGCACAATGCACGCTGCATAAAACAAAGTGAAAAAACATGCCTCCTGCAATTTCTTCTTGAGTAAACCTGTGATTTCCCCCACCTTCTTGGGTTGCAGTCTAATACGCTACGTACAGCCTCCTACCTCCTTGCAGAGCTCCCACTGGAATTATGGGAAGCTGAGCACATCAGTCAAGCACAGCATAGAGCTGCTAAGTGTCCAGTTCCACTTTTGAGAACCTAAACCCTAAAAGAAAGGAAAGGAAGAGGTGGCTTTTGGCGTCTCACCACAGTAGCAGAAGTGCTCTCTTGGCTCATGAGAAGGGGTGAGGCTGGACATTTGTTTTAAGCACAAGTTTTCACTTCCACTATCAGTTCCATCCTCGGGCATTTTCAGTTCTACTATCCCAGCAGACGGGTCAAGGGTCTCTGACGTCTCGGTGCTGTCCCAGTCGGAAACACCATAGCTCTGTTTGTAGGGGATGCATGGAACATGAGATCACCAGTTTTTCTTCCAGAAAAAAGCATTGATTCATAGGTTTTTAAAGCCAGAAGGGACCACTCTAGTCATCCGGCCTGACCTCCCACATAACACAGTTTAGACAAGTTGACCTACATTGAGTCTGCACGTTTTTGCGGAGTGAGAATGTATCTCGGTTTCTTTGCAGGACGCTTGAGTCCTGTGACTTCTTGAGCAGAAAGCAATGCCAATAGCAATCTCAGTAGCGATCGCCATATGGATTTATTGTGTCACGGTGGAACAAAGAGTGAACGGCTCTGTGGGACTGCTGGGGAAGGAACCTCCCCAGGAAATGTCCAACGGGGGGACACTGTGCTGGGCTGAGACCATCAGTTCATTTTACCCAGTCTACTGCATCCTTGCCAAAGAGCTGTTCTTAAAATATCATCTTGGAGGTGAAAGGCTCTGTATCTCTTTGCCCATCCCTGTAGCCATCAATTGTGATGCTGTACAATCGTGTATAGGACACACAGACCCAAATCCAACTCCACTTATGCAGATTTTGGAGCCTATTTTTCCAAGAAGGAGTGGGGGAGGATGGTCCTCACACCGTGTAGCCCAGTAGTCTAGTTCTTAGATCGCTTGCCCGGGGGGATGGCCAGTTTTAGCCCCCATCCCTCACATAGACGGCACTTGAACCCGGACATGTTACACTCCTCAGCCAAGTTCTCTAAGCACAAGGACATGGGCTAGCTGTTAGCAAGAGCACCCACCACCGCTCCTACTTAAGGTGGCTCAGGAGGAGAGCCGGCCAAAGAAAATGTGGCTCTGATACTACGCTACCGTGCAGCTGCTGTAGCGTATAGTTTAGCCTGAGCTACAAAACCAACCAGACAAGGTGAAATATAAAATCATTAGAAAATCACTGGACTGTACTGAGCAAGGCATGAAATAACTCAGTCTTGTTTATGTGAGCTGTAGTCACTTCAGCACAGAGACTCCCACAGACTAATTTGCTGTATTATCTGTTGGCCATTGAGGTATGAGTTTAACACCCTGGACTGTTTCCATGTATCGTCTGGGAGTCACTGGTTCCCTCTAGAAGTTCTGGCCCTGTTTGATTTTCAGCAGGTCCCTGGAATAAGCCTCTACGACTTCAGTCTGTTTCTTGTTTATCTGGTTGGGGCACCTTGAATTTTATTTCTTTGGCCATGAGACTGGAGAAGCCTCACTCTTTTTGGAAGGAGCTTCAAGATATACTTCCCTTCCCCCTCCTCCACCACTCTCCCATAAGGGCACTCTAATGCATGTTGAAGGGCCATCATATAAAATGTATATGCTGAAGAGCCAGCGTATAAAAATCACGGGCAAAACTGACACCTGCGTTAGACACATCCAAGTGGGACATACACAACTCAGAAGCTGCCGGGATCTCAAAAGAGAGACAAAGATTTCTGCTGACATCTAAAGCCAGGGATCAGGCTAAGCCCAAGCTGTGATTCCAGCAGAACCAGCTTCGATTGCAATGCTTGGAGACCAAGAATGGATGTCGTTCTCTGCAGTACCGTAGCCAAGCTAGTCACTCCCCGGCCTGTGTTGGTGCCTGTGGCTTTTTCATTCCAAGGGCAGGACTTTGCACTTCTCCAGTTGAGTTTCATCTGGTTGATTGCAGACAATTTCTCCAGTCTATCCTGGTCACTCTGGGTTCTTTTGCATAAGAAAATTAACTTAATTATACATTTCAAAAGCTGAAAATGTTGTAGTTTTTGTCTCTATTTTGTCGCTCTTCCCAATTTTTTCAGTGGAAATAAAAGGGAAAAGTGGAAATGTTAAAGGGGCATGGGGTAGTCTCCCTCTTAATTTCTTTCCCTTTTTCAGACAATATAATAAAAACCATGTTGGACGAGCCAAAAAGAAATATTCCATTTTTTAAAAATAGAAAAGAAGTTTCTGTTGTAACAAAAGGAACATTAGGAAGAAAGTAGAAGTTTTCTCGGGGAAATGATTTTTTACTCTCTCTGGAAAAGTCCCCCTCAATTTTTTCATCAAAAATCTTTTGGAAGAAAATGTTTCAGAGCAGTGGTAGAGAAAAAAGATAAACCACGGCAGCTGGTTTCTCTCTCATGCACATAGACACATACACACAAATATATGGATAGATTTATTTATAAATATGTACACAGTAACTGAAACCTCAAATTCAAATACACCTGAGCTTTGGGGAAGTTTGTATCTTCATTCAATCTTTGTGGCTTAGGCTCATCTGTAACAGAAATATCTCGAAGTAGACAGTACACTTCCTCTTCAGGCTTATCTTTCTGTCTGTTTATCTCTGTTTTTTAATACGATGCCTTCCCATCAGGGGCACCTCACTGTTGAGTATCTAAATTAGATTGGTATGACAAGTTCATGTTAGCCTTCACAAAGGATCCTTCCTTTCCCCTCAACCCTTCCCAAGGAGTTGTTTCCTTTAAATATCAGATGTGATGGTAAAGATTGATTGGTCGTGTAGTGTCTAGTGCAAAGAACAATGCTCCATCTAACCTTTCGTAACTTGCTCCATGTATGAACCCCTTGAATAAGAGCATTTTATCTTCACTGGGTGCATCTACATGTTCATTAATGCACTGTCATTACTGCGCATTAAGTTTAGCACTCGGTTAACCAAGTACTAAATCAATGTGCAGTAGCTTGCAGTACTGCACGGTGGTGCTGGTGCATGGGTTTTTTAGTGACGCTTACTGCCCCGTAGCCTAATACTACTGAGCAGTAGCGTATTAGCATGGGTTTTGCCCAGCACACTATTGCACAGTGTTATTAGACTACTGTGCAGTTAGCATCTCATGTAGATGTGCCCACTGTCATGCATCTTCTCTACAGGTGCATTAACACTGTGGAGCATCATTTTGCTGGGGAGAAGTTATGCACCCGCTACCCCATGGCTCATGCACACATGTGAACCCCTATCCATCTCAAACCATCCACTTTACTGATGTTGCCAAGTGCCTTTTATGTCTGGGTCAGCCTGGACATCACACAGCCCAACACCAAACTTTGTCCCTTGGAGATGTAGATCCTGACATAGCAGCATGCACAGCTAATTCCTTTCCTCAAAGGCAAAAATGCAGCAAAAGTGCTTATCTGCCACTTCTTGCTTTGGAAACTAATTTTAGACAGCATGGCAATAGGCTAGAGAGGATGACATGGCACGGATCCCAGGATCTGTTTGCACGTAGTGGTCTAATTGCTGTAAATTGGCTTAGTCTACTTATGCCCTTGAAGAATCCCTAACACAGTATTGGCAGAAAAAATGGGTAGGGTCCTGCAGGTACATTTAACATCCCACTGCCTTTCGTTTGCACCCTGTAGGGGTAATGAGGCTGTTCAGCAGCCATTTAGGCTGAATGCTGGTATTGCTTACACAACTGGCTTGCATTGTTTTGCAGCTGTTTATCACAGGCCTTACCTGTGTCTGCAATGATAATTACCTCTTAAGTTTGTGAGCTGGGAGGAGTTCCAAGTTCAGTGGTGCTGTGCTACCCGAGTGCTGTTTCAAGGGAACCAGCAAGGCAACAGGAGAACTAATCTCCTCTCTGCGTTTGTGCTCTGTTCTTTCTTGCCTTTCTGTTCTCTTCCTTGTTCAGCAGTTTTCATTGCCTCCCATGCAGCTAATCACTAGTAACTGTTTGTCACCTTGGATTCACTCCTTGTGCCTCCTGTTCTCTCCACATTCTGCCTCCCCATAATTTTTGCGCAAGGTCTTGCCGACTTTCAGGTCCAGTGATGCCCATGATGGCAAAAAGGTGAAATGAAGGGAGTGACTAAGCATGAAAGGTATGTAAAGAAATATAAACCATTTTATTAACTCCACAAAACAATTTTCCATATGCAGCAATTTACAAAGAGGAGGAAAGAACCATTGCCGGGGAGACATGATAAGTACCAGGACATGATAAACAGTGACAGACCATTCAGATCTGCACAAGCCCTCTCTACTATTCCTCCCCCAGTGACACTTCCTGACCAGCTCATTCATAAGAAACTCTTGCAAGGACAGTACGATGACATAGAGTTCAGTACTAGGGAGCTGGGGCATCTGTACAGTCCTGCTGCGGTGCTAACGAGGAGGCTAGCTGGCTAAGGGCTCTAGCGATAATGGAAAGGTGGCTGTTCATTGTCCGCAACTCTGTCAATATGTCTCCTACGCTTGGAGGTGCCTGCCCAGCACTTGGGGGGATGTCGTGGGCAGCTGGTGGTGAGCAAACTGCCTCGGGGGGCAGCTCCTCCATTGATTCTGCCTGGTCATTTCCCTCCCCATAAATGTGCAGAGGTGGGTTCACGCATCTTTTCACGCTCTCTGTGGGGCCAGACCCTGCAGACGGTTGTTCTTCCTCCTTTCCCTGGGTGGTGGCTGATGTTGCTGAGGTGAGGTAGGGCAGCCAGTCAGGGAGGTGGGAGGCATTGCCAGGTGAGTAAAGACTTGGGTGAAGGGCTGAAGCAGAGACAGGCAGTGGGGGAACAGGAGGCTGTGGAGTGGCTACGGAGGCAGCTGCTGGTGGTGGTGGTGGGACCGTAGGCAGTTCAGGCTGGAAACCTGAGATGCGGGTAGATAAAGGTGGTGAAAAAGACGGGGCACCGTGGTCATAGGAAGAGGATGGTGATGGTGGAGCTGTGAAAAGTCCGGGTTCTTCAGACGTCGACGGCGAGGCCGTGGCAGACGGGGTGTCGGGAGTGCAAGGTTCGGAGTCTGCAAGAAAAATCAGTCAGGAGTCACTTGGCATACCGCGTGTGAAACTATAGGTAACAGTTACCAACATGTACGACTGTACACCTGATGTACATGGAGAACCAAGGTGAATCGACATGAGTCCAGCACTTGAGTAAGCACAACTTAATTGACTTCCGTGGGACCAGATGCTTTGGTTTCAAAAGCGCGTATCTGAACCAGGAGAGCTGAACGAGGATGTCTTTAACTATCAGTGGAACAGATTTCGTTCCCCTCTGATGTCAAGTCAGGAGGGGCAGTCTTACATAGACATGCAGGTAGTCAGTGTATCGCCCACTCGGAGGATGAACTACTGCTCGTTCTAACATAAGCAATGCATTGTGGTACATGTTCAAGACCTCTCTCTTACCTTCCTTCCCCAAACTCATGTTCTGGCCCAACGCTCTTGGTACACATCCCCTAGTTAGGTATTACAACTTGTGGATGAGTGAATGAAAATGTCTGTGCTGGGCATGATGTGAATCTCTGGGTAGACACAGAACCAGATCATAATGCCCTCACTCATGCAAAATCCCCTTGGAGGTTTGAGTGCTGGAGGGTTCGTTTTGGAGCCAATCTTCACTGCTGCTGGGTTTAAAAAAAGCTTGTGGAGCCCTGGCTTGAATGGACAAGTCAGCAGCAGAAGCAGCAAAAATGAGTTTGAGGATTAGCTGTTCAATGATTACTTTCTGCCTGGAGACAAGGCAGACTGAAGAGTTTACCACTTGAAATTGGATGAAGACTCCTGCTGGCTGATAATGAGTGGTTTCAGCTGTAAAAATCAACACAGAATAAGCCAAGCAGTCAAGTCAGCTTGACACACACATCCCTTTCTGAGAGCAATCTCCCACTGCTGGGCCATACTGCTTAGCATTCGGACTGCGCTCCATGGAGGGTGCCCAGGTACTACAGGGCAGCAGTATAAAGCCCTAAAATAGATTGGTCCCCGCTACCCCATCTCTCACTCGCGTCGCCCTGAGCTTCTTTGCTGTTCCTTCTCAACCCATCCACTTTGCTCATGTTGCCAAGTATCTTTTACATGTAGGTCAGCCCAACCATGTAGCCAACACCAACCCATGTATAAATCTGCCTTCGTTGAGTGAAATCGCCAACGTTAAGGATCTGCTCTGGATGCAAAGACACAAAACAATAAAGATTCATCCAGTTTAAGATACCGCAGGGTTTGGCTTTCCCTAGCTTAACACCATCCTATTGTTATTTCTGACATCTGAAAAATTTGATGCTGTAAAAAAAATGGGGGGAGGGCTGTATTCCAGTGAAATTACACTGAGTAAATGAAACCCCTCCCTAGTCACTGCTATGGTCAAGTAATATGGAAACAAGTAGTCATTTGGCTCTTCAAAAGTCTGCCTGTTCCATCTGAGAACGCCACCATTTTCCCTAAACAAGTAGCATGTGGGGATTGAAAGGGGAATATGACACAAAAATGCAGTGTTACCTTCATGATTCACTTGTATCATTTTTTATGGAAAGTTACAGCAGGTTGCTTGAAAAGTTTCCCTTCATCTGTGCATTCATGTCCTTTCTAGCAGAAAGACCTGGTCTACTGAGGTTCAAGAGATGGGCTGAGGATGCTAGGTTTGACCTTAACCCACAATGTGAAGTTCTGGCTTTGCAAAACCAACACCAGAGGCAGTTCGATTTCAAGGTCCATTTCTGTCCAAACCATCAGAGCTTGTGAAGGTTAAGATGAAAGGTTCGGGTTTGGCCTGGCTGTAGCGTTAACCAGAACAGTGTTTAGGACCCATATATAGCACAGTTAATCCCCATATGCACCAGCCAAAGAAACCTTGCTAAGTGTTATGTGTTTCCATACACTGAAGATCAGAGAAAGGATTAATGCCACAACCCTTGAGGCAATCTGGTTTTGAGCAATGGCAAATAAGAATTACAAATGGTCTTTAAAAGGAAAACAGGCAACCTTTTATCAAATACAAAGGCTACTAACCAGTTCAGACACAAATCTGGTCACCAAAGGCACCTCACTTCATTAATATTTTAAAACAAATCTTATCCTCCCCATCAAAAGCCACAACCTTGATATAGTTTGTATCTTTCCTTAAGGCTACCTCTGCCATGATGCCTATAAAATTCAGCTCTCTGACCTTGTCTAGGCAGACGGCTAGCTGAGACAATTGCTTATTATATACAGCATGGTCATTTTATTTTCCTTATACTTCCCTTCCTCACATGTTGCCTGTTTCTTCTACCTGTTGCATCTTGTCAGAGCCCCTAGATTATAGCATGGGCTGTATTTTTTTTTAATTTGTCTACACAGTGCTTAGTGCAATCATTTCTGATGCTTCATTGGAGCCTTTGAGTGCTATTGAAGTGTTAATAATAAATCAAAGTAATATGCTAAACACATGCTAATTCCAGTTAAAGGGGTCAGGCTACACCCTAGGGCACGGGAACAAGGAGTAGAGAGGGCTGTGGCTAACGGGATCAGGGTGCAGTTTCCTTAGGGGAAGGAGATCAGACTAGAAAATGAGTATGGTGGCCTTCAGGAAATGTACAGTGCCCTGGCCAGGGTCTGTAAGTATTTTCCTGTGTGCCCAGTCTACACCAGATGGGAGTCACAGTTCCCAGCTACAGAAATTGATTCTTCTGCTCCAGCTTTTACTTCTGGGGGAAAGATGATCCAGTGATTCTGTTAGGCTTCCTATAGCTACTTAATATCTTTGTGCCTCAGTTCTCTGTCTTTGAAATGGGGACAATAGCACTCTCCTAGCTCATAGTTTGCATGGGGATAATTACACATGAGATTGTGAGCTGCAGGGATAGTACAATAATTGGAGGCTTGCAATCACTGGTAGATAAGTCCTTTGTGTGTTGGCCAAGACAATGGCTGCCAAATAAAAATTAATGAAGTAAAATATAACAAATTTTGAAAATTTGGGTACAGGTACAGTAGACCAGGCCTAGCTGGGTGAACTATTTTGTCTGACCTAATTCAGCTTCCTCTGAAGCAACTAATGTAGCATAGTGTGTGAGCAGAGACTGTCACCTTTCAAGCAGATAGCTCTATTGAGTGTTTGCTTTGTCTGTTTTTGTTTGATCGTTATCTCCTGCAGCCAAACCACTGCAAGCTGTGATCTCTTTGGGTACAAACAGACATTGGGGCTCATCCCGGGTCTGATCTGGGCAAAGCAGACACAGGACAATCCTTTACACGGGCAACTTGAATGGCTCTTACCTCAAATTAGTCCTGATTTTCCAAAGGAAAAAGTGTTTGGATACTTCACAGGTGCTTAAAGTGGAACAATAGGTTTATATGTTGTAGGATCCCAAAATAAAAGGCTTTGTCCCAGGAGAAATCCAAGTCCGCTTTCAGTCTTTCTCTCTCCTAGAAGGCTAAATTCTGGTGGAGGGGAAACTTTGAGGGAAACCTGATTTTGATTTTCCATTGCCATGCTATTTTCTTAGCTAGGGGCACAGCCAGGAATCAAACCTGTATCTATTTAATATGACCTCTTCCCACTTTTACATGAGTTTGACTGATGGCAGAAGGCATACAAGTCTAAAAAGAGGCTTGCAAGGAAGTGGAGAATTGTGTCTTCTTGAGTGTTTCGAGGCAGAGCAGTATCTGCTGCTGAGCTGTCCAGGTCAGTCCTGGACCATTGCTCCATTACAGTATTCAGTGGTGCTTTGCTGTAAGGTATCTCTCAACAGAGTACTGAAATGAGTAACACAGTCTCCCCTAATAAGGTAGCACATTACAGGATGTCTTTTTGTCCTGTGGCCTCTGCTCGTGCTTTTAATGTTAGTTTGAGCCTGCCCTGTGTGCGACTGCATGTGCATGCCTACATGCGCTCCTGCTTTACACAGCAGCTGCTCCCCAAGAATGTCTAAATATACCACAGCCTCCTCTTTCTGGCAAGAAGTGAAACCAAAGTCCTCACTGCTTGTGGTAATTGAAAATCCCATGCTATTTTTTGCATAAGCAAAGGTGCTAGTTCTTTGTCACAGCCAAACCCCAGCATTGGATTCGGCTTCTCCAAACCTCTCTACCTTGAGCCATTGTAGTTTCAGGTGAAATACAAGGCTCTGTGCATCTCAGGGATTTTGTTTTGCACTGTTAACCAATTGGTGGGCTCCAAGGGCTTTCATTTCAGCAGTAAGCAAAATGATTAGTGAAGAAATTTAAAATAAATATTAAAATAAATAAGTGAATGTCCCTCAACATGTGCATGTGTGTGCGTATATAAGAGGTTTGCAAATGTACACAAGTGGTACAAGATCATAAGCGTGCAGTATCCTTGCTAATAGCATGAGTTTGTGAACAATGAAATCATTTTGACCCAAGTTTGTCATGCTCCTCTAGATAAGGGTTTCTATATTTCACGATACTGCGATATATTACATTTGTGTTTCTTAGATATTTAAAACTGCCCTCTCAAAATAGGGGATTTATAAAATATCCACCCATATGAGTTAGGCCAAAATTCAAAAAATGGCCCCTTACTCCAAACTTTGAAACTCAAACAGTCCTATCACTCCTACACAAAAACACCTTTGAAATCAGATGACCTTTGAGACTTGCATAAGGGTTGTGAGAGCCAGGCTGTGGTCAACCACCAGGTGAGGTGTTGCTCACAGCCTTCACCAAAATACCTCCGTCTTTCTACCATTTAAACTAGAATCACCTCAACTAGAATTTTTCCTTTCTGCTCTCACTGTTTTGAGCAGCGCCAAGCAATGTTGTTGGTCTTTAAAATAAATCAGGAGCGTGTGAAGTCCTGCGTGATGGAGCAGTTTGCATGGATTCCTGCACTTGTGCACCTCTTTGCAATTCTCCCTGCGCTAACTGTGCTCTGCTGCCTGCTTTCCTCTCCCCAGGTACACTAGACCAGGCCTAGCTGGGATGAATTTTATGTGACTAATCACATTATGACTCCTGTGGAGTTGTGCTCTTTCAAAATCTCTTGAGTAATAGTCTGTTATGAGTAAATACTTATTCCCATTTCATGTGAACAAAATTGTTCTCACAGTTTGTCATGGGCCATCTGCTATTTCACCATTATCCCTGGCTTAATTTCAATTATTTTTTTTATTCATTCACTGACAATGGAAGAATGTTTACCCAACGGGGGTGAGTTTCTCCAAAGATAATATCCCTTTGGCACCTAAGAGAAATAGTTAGATTTTTGGAAGTGCTCAGCAGCTCCTGTTACTTTCAGTACGAGAGCTTACACCTGAGATTTCCTGACGTCCAGATACTAAGGAGTATCAGATAGGCAATGCTGGCTGATAACAAGAGATCCCTTCCCTTTGTTACACAATAATATAGAATTGCTATTTCATCCACAGAGCTCAAGACACTTCACCCAGTAAAATGAATCTGACACAGGGAGAGGAAATCACTTGCCCGAAGTCACACAGCAGATTCACGATGGCGCTAAAAGCAAAACCCAGGTCCATCTGCTTCAACTTCCATCGAGGCTGCTGTCCCCGCCTTACACTTGCCGCCACCCTGTGTCTAGTTCCTTTTCCCAGCAGGATGCCAATATGCACGTCAGAAGCTTCAGACCTGTTAAAAACTAGAATACATCCTACTGCTTCCTATAAACCAGCAGCACCAACATGGGGTAAAAATCCCACACAAGACCCACCACACTGGATCACACCAGTGGTCCATCCAACCTAATATCCTCTCTCTGACAGGGACCAGCACTGAAGAAAAGTACCAAGAGACCCTGCAGTACCAGTTATGAACAAAGATAGTCCACACACCATGTTTCCTTTACCTTTAATTAATTAATCAAAATTATTTCATTTTTAATGCCAGAAAAGACCATTCCCTCACCTTCTCTGTCCTTCTGTAGACTACAGGCTATAGCATTTCACTTGGTTACTCCACTATTGAGTCTAAAGTTTTACCTTGATCTGTGGAAGTGTACATATACTTTTCAAAACTCTTGTTTTTATTACTGTGACTCTGAATGTTCTTATTACACCTAGAAATATCCAAAAATACCACTCCTTTCTTTTAATCCTGCCAAGCTCTTGGCCTCAATTATATCTTGTGGCAACAATTTCTTCAGGGTAATATTGCATGGTATTAAAAAAATATTTCAGTTCCACGCCCGACTTAGAATCATAGACACTGAGGGCTGGAAGGGACCTCAGGAGGTCACATCTCGTCCAACCCTGCTCACAGGCGGACCGGCCCCAACAACATCATCCCAGCCAAGGTTTTGTCTACCTGGGTCTTAAACACCTCCAGGGATTGAGAGTCCATCACCATGCTGGGTAACCTGTTCCAGTTGTCCTGGAACCCTCACCCTCCTAATCAGACAGTTTTCCCTATTATTATTATTTCCTAATTTTAACCCAATTAGCCAGATAGCAGCAGCTTCTGCAAAACCTCTGTTGGGGACCACTCTTGGTATTTCTGATTTTAATCCTCTTTGTGCATGGAAAGTTCAAAAGAAAGCAAGCGTCAGAGATGGTGGAGGTCTCTCACCAAGGAGATATACCTTTGTTACCTTCCTATGGCCCCAGATTAATTCAGTGATCAAAGGTGGGACTGTGCATCCCTTGACTTCAGCATCTGAGTCTGAGGAAATCTGTCTTAAGTCAATCAGCAAGCATCCTGTTTGAACCTTCAGGAGGTGCTGCTTCTTTGACCTGATTTGTTTCTTAACCCGTTCCTCTTTCAATACACAAAGAAGATAAAAATGTTGATTAACTCGATGCAATGATATTCATATGTGATTTTTTTCCAGGAAAAACATGAGAGACACAGTGCAATTTTATGGTTTTCATACCCAATGAGTCAAGGAAATACAGTACACATGACTCAATGAGATTCCATGCTCTTCCCTGGCATCAAAAAGGACATTATTTAGTAAATGGCTTGCCTACTTCTCAGGCCCTGTTCTTCTATCTCTTCTTGCATGGCTTATTGAAGCAAGCTGTGTCTAGAACCCCGATTCTGCCATAGATTAAACAGTGGTAGCTCTCTCAAAGTATTGGTCTACCTGGTGTCTTACCTAGGGTGCAATGACTATGCCCTTCCACTCTTACTAACCTGCTGAGTACACAAGTATAAGGAGATCACAAGTGAAGGCAGCCTGGAGTGCTTTATTCCTTCCTGGATAGTATAACTTAGATGCTTTTCCTATTCACGCCATGGTCTAATCCCTTTTGAAACTCTCTGCACTCTTATCCTCAGTAGTGGTGAATGCCAAAGACTAATGACACACTGCAGATAAATCCCGTTTTTCCACTTCTGATCCTTCTGTGTTTCATTCACTAAGGGCCTAATCCTATTTCACCTTCATGTGCCTAAAAGGCATTGATGTAGCTGCAGCTTTTGGTACTTGTGCATAGTTTGGCTTCTAGTTTCACCTGTGGCAGAACAGGACTGCCCAGCGTGCACACCTGCTGGAAGTGAAATGGAGATGGACCCTCCCACTTTTTAGCCCAGTTTCCCAGTGGTTAGGGCACTCACCCAGGGAGACGGTGACCTTAGTTCAAGGCCCCTCTCACACAGAGGGGGTTTGAACCTGTCTTCCACTTCCCAGGAAAGTGCTCTAAGCACTGGGCAATTGGCTAGGTATTGCCCAGAGCACTCTCCAGCCCTCCTCTTGAATCTGATGACTGCACCTTGTATTTAATATTCATTGGACAAAATGAACACACCACAGTGGGATGCTTCTAGCCCCCTGGGAGCAGGAGCTGAGCTTTTCTATCCCATGGCAATATCCATCTCCCTGAGCCACCCTCCCTCCTTGTGGGTTCTCCACTGGGACCCACAAATTTTCTCCTCCTGGCTGCCCAGCAATGGCAGCGTTATTCCACATTAGGGGCAGGAGACAGGTCTAGAACCTATGCTCCTTTCTATCTCATTGACTCAACCTCCTGTGGCATGCCTGTCTCCTCCTGGCTGCTCAGGGCTTCAAGCAGAAAGCACTCTGGGCACCTGTGTGCACAGCCTGGGGAGTGGAGCACTTTACTTGAATGTGCAGATTTAAACCTCCTCTGGATGAGAGGGGCCTAGTACACAGCTCTCCTTCTCCCCAAACAAGTGCCCTGACCACAAGTCTGTTGGGCTAAACAGGAGGCGCAAGGGCCTGCCTCCTCTTTTGGTACCTACTGCTGATAGCTTTTATTTTTCTGCAAGGAAATTTTCAGGACTCACCCAGAGCAGGTGATCCTATTTCACCTGGATACCTATACAGCCATAGTGCCAACTACTGAGCATACCTAGTAGGGAAGCACATAAACCGGTTTAAGGCTAGGGACAGACATTACATATAAACCGGTTTAAGTGATCAGAAACTGGTTTAGACCTGTAACAGACCAGATGTTCAGTGCACATAAATCAGGTGGAAAATGGCTGAGACTGGTATGAGATAAACCTGGTTGAATGTAGTATCAGACTTAACTGATTTGGCTCAAACCAGTTGATGCAATGTCTGTCCCACACCCCTTGCCAGTTTAAGTTCAATCAGAGTCCCCCAGCATCCCAGCATGCTCTCTGGGCTGGGCAGGGCTCTCTGCTCCACAGCGAGGCTAGCCCCTCCCCTCTGCTCTCTGGCTGGAGCTCAGCACAGACTTGCAGGCACAGCAGAGTCTGCTGGCTTCCCCGTGCCCCGTCTCCCCCCACCTCACTACTCACTACTTGAGCAGAGACCCCTTCCAGCTCTCTGCCACAGCACGGACCATAGCCAGCATGTGCTATGCTACCTAATGCTGAGAGGTGGCTGTGTGTATGTCTTTCTCCAATTTCACTGGGATAGGCAGACAGAACAGTGACCTCTTCAGGCTTTTGGAGCTAGTCAACAGGTCGGCTTGTATACTGTTTAAGAAGTTTAAAATAATGGGGAGAGAGGCTATTGTTTTGCTAATCCAGTGATAAAGACTGTTATCAGCCCCCCCAGTAGGCTTGCTCGCCTATCAGTTTGCTGCAGACAGTATGAGGAAGCAGGGAGGGAGATTGAAAAGCTCCATATCATCAACAGACGCATACACTGCACACCCCTCCTTGCATCATAGTGCTAGTCTGGGGCTAGGGCTGGGGGCTGGCAACACTCCTGCCCCTGGAGCAGCCGGTGGGGAAAAGCCTGGGACTGTGTAGGCAGACATCCTTAATAAGGGAGTCCTGCCAGGGCCTGGCCATGCCCCACTTAGCTCAGCTCCCTGCAGAAAGGAAGGGAGGGCTGCTCTAACGCTCCCTCCCCTCCCCCGCTTCTAGCTTGAGCCACTGCAGGCACGTGCCTGAATTTCTATACACAAGCAGCAAGGCTACTCCAACACACTGTAATTACAGTGCAATTGAAGCAGATTTAATTAAGCGAGTCAGCTGGAGTGTGGTAGCTATCACGCTCCAGCAGACTCCAGTGTCTCATGTATCAGTGTGCCCATGCTCAAAAATGCTGGCAGGGCCACTTTATTGAACAACCTTTAGTTAAAGCGCCCTCACCACCATTTTTACCCACAGGGACACTGATCCATGAGATGCTCCGGGTGCTTTAATTAGAGCAGGTCTCAGAGCCACTCTAATTAAAGGACCGCCCTTCTCCCCCAGAGCACGTGTATCAACTCCCTAAGTCAGGAGGTCCTGATCTCCTAAGACACAGCTAGGGCAGTAAGTGGAGTGTAGGGTCACCTTTTATAGAGCAGCCTAGTGATTAGAGGACAGGGCTTAATGGCTCAGGAGGCCCCATCAAATCCCGTGTTCTTCACTTAAGAAGTGGGATCTTCTGATCTCTACTCTTGAGCACTAGGCTACAGAATCAGGCTCCCTCCTGCTTCCTCTCCTTATGGCCCCATTACCTGCACTCCTGACTGCCTGCGAACCAGCTTCACCAGGAGGGGTGCAGCGTGCTCTCAGTTCCCCTCTTCTATACCTTGGTGGTTAAGACACTCTCTCGGGGACTGGGTGATGGGGATTTGAATTTTCTCAGGCTGAAGTGGGCTTAGGATCGAAGTTTCCCACCTCCTGGACAGCTTCATTCCCCAAAGTAAATGCAGCGAGGATATTCCTTTACAGTTTGTATCTTAACCCCCAGAATATGCCTTTGCAGCCACACAAGAAGCCTCATCAGAAGTACTGCGTCCAGTTTTGGGCTCCGCAGGACATGGACGGCGTCCAGCACGGAGCAAAAAAATGATCGGGGACCTTTATGGGAAAGGATGGAAGAGATAGGGTTATTTAGTCTGGAGAAGAGAAGACTGAGGGGGAATTTGACAACAGACTTCAAATACCTGAAGAGCAATTATGGAGTGGATAGAGATGGGCTTTTCTGTGTGGCTGGAGGGGACAGAATTAGGAGCGACTGCCTTAAGCTGCAGCAGGGGAAATTTAGGTTGGAAACTAGGAGGATCTTCCTGACGATGAGGGTGGCCAAGCATTAGAACAGACTACCTGGAGCAACTGTAGGAAATCCATCCTGGGAAGTTTTCCAGAACGGGCTAGACAGTCACTTGGCCAGGATGTTTTAGTCAGGGATGATCCTGCCTTGAGCAAGGGGCTGGACAAGATAACCCTGTGAAGTCCCTTCCAGCCCTACTTTCCTATGATCCTAAGAGCCAAGGAAATGCTTGTTGCACACAGGCAAGTCTCCGTAGACAGATTCATTTGGCACCAGGCTGTGACCTTTTTGTTTAATGAAGATGTACAGTTCTTAATGCTGTCAGCTGGGTGAGCTGCTGTTTTATGGAGGAGCCAAGCCGTATCTCAAGACAATACTATACTTCACTGTCCTCTTTGAATTACAGCCCATGTCATCTCCCAGAGGAGCCCAATCAGGCAACCGCTAAGCTTTGCTTTAAGATCTTATGCCTGATCTTAACAAGACAGAATGAAGCCCTGGAGATATTTCAACCCTTGAGAAATGCTGGCTATTTTCATTGCTTTGTTTGGAACGCATTTGCATTTGTACTGGGAAATGAAAATGTAACAGTGACCACTTTCGTAATCGCTAAGTATAGTGGACAATACATTCGTCAGTGGATGGTGCAGAGAGGGTGCCAGATTTATGTAGCACTTTCCTTCTGGTGACCTCACTGCAATTTTCAAAGCTCTGTGTGCTTTAGTTGGCAACACCACTCTGCAGCCAAAAAAATGTCACCCCCATGCTACAGGCTAGCACAGGGATTTATACAGTCAGACAAGATGTCTATGACAGACTTGACAATAAACCTCAGGCTGCCCAACTCCCAAAGTTACACCTGACCCATAGGACCATCCTTACTCTACTTAGGGTTAAGACGGGGGTGGGCAAAATGCGGCCTGTGGGCTGGATGCGACCCACCAGGCCTTTCTATCCAGGCTGCAGGGCCCCTAAAAAATGTATAAAATTAATATTTAGCTGCCCCTGGCTGCCTGTCATGCAGCCCTTGATGGCTTGCCAAAACTCAGTAAGTGGCCCTCTGCCCAAAACAATTGCCCGGCCCTGGGTTAAGATTACACTAACCCATGGCCTCCAAAGCATTATACTGCCCACCACCTGCAGGCAGTCACTGGACTCTCAGCTGTTCCCTACCCCACTCCTTCTTTACATTATACTATCTCATGGCTTAAGTGTGTTGGAGGTGAGGGCCTGAGTGTGTCACTCAGCCTCAAATCGGCACCAGACGGGCAGCTGACGTCTGCCAGCTGGGTGTTGTGATGCCAGACTCACTATTAACATAATGGAGATATTATCTCCTATTTAAAAAAAAAGAGAGAGTGGCAGAAGCACTGTTGTGCCTCTTTAGACCCTATGTATAATTTTACCTCCTCCTCATCTGGTCCTGTGTCCCTAATTCCCCTTGCCGAATAGGCTAACAAGGGTGGGCTTGGTCATTAATTGGCTAGGGGGAGGTACCTTGGTGCTCCAGGCAGTGGTGAGTCAGCAAGTGGCACTTTTCTCTCTGAGTCAATATTGAACCAGCGTCTCGGCCCGGTTTTGGGGACAGCCGTCATTCAACCAAGCCTCAGTATCAGCTTCCTGGCTGTGGTGTCTGTAGCAGTGAGACTGAAAGAAGCATCATTCGGTTTTCTGTGAACTGCACCTTCCTGGCCGAGAAGTTGCCTTCCCCACAGTCATTTTGAGGTGCCAGGCAAGGGCGCGGTGTTACAGTTGCAACTGCTGCTCGTTACTGCTGCCCGTTATCGCTGCTGTTTGCAGCTTTCCTGAATCAGATATAAAGGTCACCAGGACTGAAAACATGTGTTCGCTTCTCTGTTTATTCTCAGACGTGATACTGCCCTCACGTGACTCCATCCCAGCTGGGGTAATTTCATTTTGGTTGACTTCACTGGTTGTCCAGCTGTTTGACACCTCTGTGCGGCTCAGACTGGGAGCTCCCTAGGCAGACTCTGCCTCCTTTCTTATTACCCGGGCACACAGGATCCCTGACCCTGGACCGGGTGCTAATGTAAAGCAAACTGGCAATAATACTCACTTCACTTGAACACTCTCAGACTGAAGGCTTGTGTAGGGTTCTTGTGCCACGTTAATCCTATTAGGCATATTATCAAGTTCCATAGATTGTGCTCAGGACTCACAGTAGAGATGATATCTTTTATTAGCCCAACAAGATTTTTGCAAAAAAAATTCTTTCTTTGCATGATAGTGCTGGCAGATGAACGGAGGCCTGTGCAGAAGTGCGACTAGTAATCTGTGCACCCTGGACCCAGATGCCACAGACTGGCGGGGTGGGCACTGGAGAGTCTTGCCTGACCCTAGGTGCTGCTGCCATGGTGCAGGCTCCTTGAGGGCTGCCATACATGCGACCACTCTGACCTGGCACCAAGAACTAGTATCCCAGTCGCCCACTCCTATTGTGCTCCTGGGCCTCTAGAGTTTATATTTGTTTGCACCTTGGGACCCTCTTCAGCCAATGGAAAATATACATCTCGACCTTTTGCCACTATGGCTTTTTAAAGAGGTGCAATGCACCCCAGTGACCTGACCAGGTTCTCATTTACACTGGTATAAAAACCAGGAGTAACTCCAGGGGAGTTAATTAAGTTACTCGATTGTAGTAACGGGAAGAGGTGGGACAGGCCAACAGTCTTTGGGAACCTGGCTGGCTACAAAACCACAGCAAAACCATTTTTAATGGAGAAAAATCTTTTAAAGATGTATCAGCCCCTTTCAAAGAGAGACGACTGGAATGTCGGACCTCAGAAAGTCCTGTGGTATTTGGGAGCCCGGCAGTTTGTGGATAAAGAAGAGGTGGAATAGCAAACGTTGTAGTGCTAGTGGAGAGGAAAGACGTACGCATTGCTGCATGCTGTCATAGCATCTGTGGGACAGGACTGTGCAGACAGGTATATGCTCAGAGGGTGCTTAAAGAGCTCAGTAGCATGGGAACATTTAAACCTCAGAGAGAACCATGACTAAACCTGAAAAAAGAAAATGACTCTGCCTGGAAATGTTTAGGGGATGGTTTTGGTTGATTAATGAAACGAAAGGCCACAGCCTATAGCATGAGACCCAGGAGAGAGCACAGAGATGAAGTCAGAGGGGAGGGGATCATTTCTAAAATAAACAGAAATGCAGCAAAGTTTGCCCTGAGCCGCATTTGACATTGATTTTGCAAAGACGATAATTATTGAACGGAGAAAGCGTGCTCTGTGCGCCGTGCTGGGAGGGCACGATTACTCATACTGCCAGGTTCCGATTTGCCTTTCGCTTGCGGGGTGGGTATGACAAGATCTGGGATTCTTAGTCATGTCGGCAGATTTTTCTGGCCAGCCCGCAACACTTTTCGCGTTGCGCGACACAAAACAGGGATGACCTCCAGCCAAGCCGCGCACATCCAGCTCCAGAGCGTGGCTTTGACTTGCCCCACAGTTTGAGCGCACTTAAATGCAAGGTCTGAGTTTGGATTTATCGCTAGTCGAAATATATGCATACATCCCGGGATGTCTTGTCACAAAAAAGAGGAAGTTTTATAAGGTGCAGCCCAAGCGCCCCATTGCGGCTGAACCCGACGCATGCCAACAAGCTTCCTTTTCCCCTGCAAGAGCATCTCGCTTTACTGACGGGGCTGCCTTAAAAAGGGGAAGGTGATTCTGGCAGCATGGAGACTCTCCAGCATGCCAAGAGGAAGAAAGACCAAAGGGTCAGCTCCCTTGTAAAAAGAAGGCTGCCTGATTAACTTTATGGAAAGAAACTGAGCTGTAAAAAGACGGCATTTTGTCTTTAACAAGGCCTGAGAGCCAGGAACTCAGCCAGCTGGGTAGGCTGTGCTAACCCAAGAATATTAGCACACCATGGTCAGAAAGAGCCAGGACGCCACCAGGAATGTGAGGAGAGACAGTCTGACGATGTGGCTGTGTGGAAGAACTGAGGTGCAGCTGCTGGGCTCCGTAAATGAGTCAACAAGCGAACGAGGTCAGGATTCAGTCTTGGAAGAGAGGGAATCAAGTCTTGCAAGGCAAAAAGAAACCCCCTGTCTATACATCTGGACTGTGTGCCCACATTGTATCAATGCAGAGACCGAGGAAAGACAGACAGGGTACAGATTGCAAGACAGCCTTGCCATTTATTCTCTCAAAGGGCATTGTGAATGAGGACACACTTCAGGGAAGGACTAGAAGGAAGCCCAGGACTGGGAAGGTAATAACAGAGCAGAGGGCCGGGACATAGCGTCTACTGGACATCCTGCACGAGCAGGGTCCTTGGACATGCTAGGTGTAGAGGGGCCTCTGTCAGACATCCGGTCGGGGAGCAGCCTCCTGCTACGCACGCTGGACTTTGTCACCAGTAACAAAATCCAGACTGAAATCTCCGGGACACTTGAGGATTGTGCATTCACTGCTTTCCTGAACAGGGATGAACTGCAGGAATCTGGGCCTATAAAAAAGGATGAATGACAGCTTGAAACCCATAGAGCCTTAATTCAGGGAAAGCCTGAACCCAGATCTAAATGCAAAAGAGCAGGGGATTGGCTGCTATTAAAGCGAGTGAAAGCCCCCAAATCGCCAAACCAAAACAGATGGCCGTGGTTTGCAATAGGCGTTCAGACCATGGCACAGATACATGAATCCTAGCACTTGGGGCTGAGAGGAGCGAAGCACGCATAACAGCTCCCATCTTTCTCAGAGCCCTTTCCATACCCTTGCACAGCACAGCGAGTTAAGAGGGAAGGCGAAACTTAACTTGGAGTTTCCTTGCTTGTATTAATTTCCTATTTAATGTACTGTGATTTCAGCTCTGGACAGGTAGGTGCTAGGGAGGCAAACAAGAAATTCACCTGATTTTACAGGACGGCAGTAGTGTGAAGCCCGGCTAGACTGCCAGACACTGAGAAGAAGAAGTAGAGGGATAGTAAAGCCCCTCTAAGCTTTAATGAGAAGCACTGTTTCAAACATCAGCTCACAGCCAGAGCTACCCTGGGAAATCAAAAGCCGGGAGAAGCATCAAATACCAATCCACAGCCAAACAATTACCTTGTTAATGGAGAACACACTCTCTCTGTGGGTCATTTCTTTTCATTCCTTGGATTCTGGTGGACTGTATCAAGACTGCTGGGGAGAGTCGCTCTTAAAATCCTCAGCAAAATGAGAAAGCATTATTCAGGCTTTGTCAATTAAAGGCCAGACTAGATGACAGAGAGATTTGAATTCTTCCTGAATCCACAACTCCATGTCTTTTCCTACAGAGATGTATGAAAAGGAGGTATTCTGAGAAGTTTGAGCCATATAAATATATTCTAAATGAACATCATGGCCATCTCTATTGACTGTCTTCTTCCTTTCTCAATAGAAGCATGTTGGAGGGAAAGAGGATTATTTCTTTCAGATTTTCACAGTTGCTTACTCTAAGAAAGACAAGCATCTGGGCTAAAGTCTTTCCTGGTACAAAGGGCTGCATCAGAGTGAAACGTGGTGGCTAGAAGTTATTTATTCTACGCTGGATTCTGCTTCCTCTCGGTGATCTCTCAGTTCTAATAATTTGCTGTAAAATCAACAGGCATAGTTTGACTTTTTTATTACTGATACTGCTTCTTCTGAATGCAGCGTAAGGAATGTCTGTGCTATTTCTTTTAATATTGGTCACTGCATGAATTAGACCCTCCTAGCAGACCTGATGGTTAACCTCAGTCCTTTAAAGTCAGGGGAAAGAGTCTCACAAAACTTCCATGGGAGATGGTTTGCACCCTACGTTTCCAAATTTGAAGCAATATGCATGAGATCTTCTTTTATCAGAAGTGGATTTGTGCCTTTGTCCTACTCCCAGTTCTCTGAAGCAGTGCCAAAGCAATTATGAGATGGGCTGTGAGGCTACCAGGTCTTACGAAAATATACACAGATGGGTCTTACAAAACTGCATGTGGCTCCTGAAAGACATACAGATCCTGGCCCACATTCTACTTCTGATGATATACGTGTCAGCCCAAAAATGCAGTACTTGGTGAGATAACTTAGATCCAATGCAGAGTCAATAGGGTTTCATGCATGCAAATGAGTGCACAAATTGGTCCCGTGGCTTCAAAGCAAAAAATTCCCTAATACATATGGCTGCCTATACATATGCTTGGTATGGAAGATGGCATTTCAATGAAAGCAATTACTGAACAGCTGCTCTAATTAAAATGGCTTACCATCACATGTATTAAGCCCCTGTGGGTTTCAAAATGGCTGTGTGGTGCTTTATCTAAAGCTCATTCGATAAATCACCCCTGCAGCCATTTTGCAATGCGCAGGAGCTTAATACACACGACGGAGAGGCAATGCTGGAGCGTTCGAATGAGAATGACAGCGAGTGCATCTATAGACACCCTAAGTCCTACATATTTCTTGGGCAGAAGGAAAGGCAGAGTGGCACCATCATAGCACCCAAAGCAGGTGGCTGTTGCCTATGAGAGCCTATTCCTCTCTGAACCATCTAGTCTCTATGCCACCAGGCCCTGCTTTCTGCCTGTCTCCATAATAATAACAGAGCTGACTGTCTCTACACCACTTAGGGATTGTTTCTACAGAATGAATTTAGTGTTTTCTTGGTTTTAAGGACAATTTTGTACAGAGCTTACTTAAAAGCAGTAAAAGTTGGAAAGGGGGTTTAACAGTTCTGATGCATCTGATCCAGGCATGAGATCCTGGTTCTGATCTATCAGAGTGGAGGATTGACCTAAGATAACGAGTTAGTGCAACTCCTGCTCTAGTATTTCCCAACTGTTCTGGTTCAGGAAAAGCCACCTTTTATTTGTGTTTTTTACAGCATGTAAAAGTCCATTTCCTAGGTGTACTTATTTTACCTTAGGTACTGAAATATCGCTACCATCTATTTGGCTTAACTACACAATAAAACACCTGAAGAGCCACTCATGACCACTGATGCTGCATGAATAATTTGGAGAAAAATTCTGTGTCTATACCATGCTTTCTGTCCCCTCTACCTCTGCATTTTCATTAAATTGATATTCCATGAAGATGGAGCCTGCTTCATTGGCTGCTGCACCCCATTGCTCACACAAAGTCAAAATAGTCTATCCAGGACAGCTGGTTACACGGGAGATGGGTGGAGAATTATGATTTAAAGTAAGGAATAAACCTTAGTTGCAGATGCCCACTACTATGTCCTGTTTCTGTTTCGTGCAATATGCCAAGTAATGAGGAGGGAAGGGAGATACCTAATAAATCCTGCAAGGTTCAGAGGCTAAAACACAAGCCTGGTAGTCAGGGAATCTAGCTTTAGTCCCGGCCGTCTCACTGGTTGTCCATGGACTTGCATATTTCACATGCGGCCAGTCTCTTTGAGATCACTGGAAGCGTCGTCTGAGTAAGTACTGGGGTTTGACACTAACTTCTCTGTTATCCAGTTTCCCACTTGGTAAAATAGCAATAATTCCTACATTGCTGGGGGGTATCTTGTGGTTTGTAATACATTGTTTGCAAAACAGACTGACTTTTTTGGAGGAAAGAGGTTATAAAACTGGAAAATATCCTTATTCTGTAGGAAGTTGTTGAAGTTTCCCATAAATCCCCAAGATTCTGGAGCGTGAGCAGTTTCTGAAAGGGATCACATGAGGTGGTTGTTGCGGTAGCAGGGACCTGGGTTCAGCGATGCACATCGCCCTCCAGTCCTATGTTCTGCGATATTTAGAATCTCGTCCACGTTGTACCGGTAAAGTTAGAGCTAACTCAGGGCTTGATACCCTCAGAAGAAACTTCCCAAAGAAATGATTCGTGACAGCCACTGTAATAGGTCCCGAAGTCAGGACAGAGAAGGGGCAGACCTTTACATGAAGGTAGGTTTGAGCGTAAGTAAATGTGGGAATCAGTCTAGGAGACCAGGTGAAATATGGGCAGAACCAAGGCAAACTTCTTCATGCCATCCTTTAATCTAGAGATGCCACTCTACCTATGTGGCCCATCCAGAGTTCAACCTCTCTTGTGAAACCTAACCACCAGTGCCTGTTACGATGGTGGTTTTGTGGTATAGGCACCTGTCCATGTGAAACTGGGCTGAGACCACCAGCCTCATTTCCTACAGGCTATTCAACAGCCTGCACAGGATAATGACTTTCTACCACTACCCACCTGGGTGGATTCAAACTGGAAATGTAGTGGTGGAAGACACTTTGATCTTGTTGTCATTGCATAGACGGGATAATAATTAGTAGATTGTGCAGCTGCTTTTTCCCATTGGCAAAAGCACATATGTGAGAGAAATTCTGGTGGTCTCACTCTACATCCATGCCTACCCTAAATGCAAAAAAAAGAAGAAGTTATTCTGGTGTTCTAGTATGCTTTGCCAGCCAAAATGTCAACCGCATGCCACCTCAGAGGTGGCCGCAGTTCAGTGGTTGCACATCAGCCCAATTGATCAGTGTTTGGAAAGTGCTTTGATATCCCGGGATGAAAGCATGCTGTATAAATGCCCCCATTCATGTACATTGCATACAGTAGCAGCAAACAGAAAAATCGTTTCCCACAGGTTTAGAAAGGAGTATTCCTGTTTATTAATGGAAGACCACATAAAGAATGCTTGGTTAAAGTGTCCCTTTCTGAGCTGGTACTTCAGTGCAAGCCCGGTGAATGAAAATAATCCTGTGAATTTGTATGGGCAAAGGGTGCAAATGTGAACTCTGCACAAGTCTTGAGAATAAAATTCTCTTTAGAGGTAGAGTGAAACCCTTTTATATGGGTCCTTTCCTTTTCCAAAGCAGTCCATGGGAACTGAGAGCCTTTACAAGGGCCAGCCTTTACAAGGGTCAGGCCTACAGGGAACTAACTCCTTCTCTACAGGTAAAACACCAGCAAAAAACAGTCACTCTGGGGTTCTCAGTATATTTCACAATAAACCAGGTATCAGATTCAGTCTCTGTAGGTTTCTCTTTTTTCTCTTTTTTAATCCTGAGAGTTCAGCTTTATGGGTATTTTTTTTTTTTTGTATAGTTTGGGCCTATATCATCATTTCTTCCTTCCTTCCTGCCTATGTACTGAGCAGCCTAGTAATGTGGCCCTCTTGGTTCATTAGCAAAGCAATGTCAAAACCTTTAGATTTACCATTTACTGTAAAAGCATTCAAGTGCTAGGCAGATGCCGGGCAGCATGCAGCATTTTTCTTATATCCTAACCAAAAAATCATAAAGCAGAATGGAGATACGGCTCAGATTTAGGCAGGTTTTTGAAGTTTATTAAAACAAACTGATATTTCTTATAATGTGCATGTCACCAGAATATATAATTGCAAACGCTAATCATTAACAGGTACTAATGTTAGTGCAGAACAGGATGGAGTGAGACAGACTAAACCTCCATGCAGGCAGCAAAGGAGATCCAAACTATGATAATTAAATGCAAATAAAGCCTGGGGCAAAAATTCCTGGTCTCCCTAAGATAAGAGAAATGCATTTCTACCATCTATAGTTCATTTATTTCTCTTGAAGCCTCTAATTTGTTTTTAAGCTAATAGATCAAACATTCTTGTCACAGTTCGTACAACTGTCTCAAATATGTGAGAAGTACCCGCCAGGCTAGGACCACCAGCAATTTTTATGATTTCTTTACACTACAAATATTTGGCAGAACTGAAATCACCCAATAAAATAAACCTGTGGATTCATCTGCAGTTTTAGACTCTCTCCAAGTATTCTTTGGACTCCTTCCCAAAATAACTGATGCTCATCATATTCCAATATCAAATGAAAATATGTCCTAATTTTCATGTCTCACTGCCACCATCTGTTATTAAAAGAGTCTTCTTTTTCATAGCCAGCCAGGTGGCTTGGCGGCAGTCATGTGGCCATGAGCAAGGCTCCAGTCCGGCAGCGCCTTTCGATCATGCTGCATAGGCAGGACACCGGGCTGCGGTGGTGGAAGAGCGATATTTCCTGCATCAGCACCTCTCGCCAGCGGGCACCTAAGGCAACGCTAGCATTGGACCTTAGGCGCTGATGGATTTACACAGCATTTCTGTTTGTGCAGGGGAGAGGGAGTTTTAAGTTTAGTTTGGGATAATAATAGCAATCTTGCTGCCAGAGCAAAGAGGGCTGTGATTGTCAACAAGGGTGACGGAAGATCCTTTTAAGGGTGTCGCACAACTGTTAGCCAGCCAGGTGTTCAAACACTTACATGACTCACAATACAAACCCAGAGATTTCAAATAGGAATCCATAGTGCCGAAAACATTCTGGCCCCTTGTGATCTTTCTGAGTTCTTTGCGACCAAAAAAAGTGCTCTATCATTTTTTTCATAATTAAGAAATGAGTGAAAGTTAGGAGCTGGCATTTTCCAAGGGGTGTTGGCTTCTAATGAAGGGAGCCTTGAGTCTAAAAGGTTGAGAACCACTGGATTAGGGTCTTCTCTGGGAAGTTTCAGAGAAGAACGAAACAAGATGTGTGGGACCCAATGGGGTGCAAAGAGAAGATGGAAAAAGAATCAGTTCCACTGTAACTAGATTCTATAATTCTTGACTACATTTTTAATATAAATAAACTCTATTAGTGACCCAATAAAGGGCTATGGGGGCAGAGAAGTTACTGTTTCACTACAG
>NW_017728918.1:2576890-2591109 GCF_001723895.1 Crocodylus porosus
GATGATCTACTCAGGTCCCTTCCAACTCTACCAACTATGAAACTGTGAAACTATGTAAGCTCAATTCTACTCTGCACTCATGCAAAAGGCTGCCCCTAGTTGACCCAGCTGCAAAGGGAACCTGGATGTTCACGCAGGTCCTTTAAAGATAGCTGAGTCTGATTGCTCCACATTGTTCCAGTGTGTGCCATTGGCTACAAAACTTGGCATGTATTCAGCATGTTAGTTTTAGGGGCCAGTAAGCCTGGAAGGGGCACGTAACCTAGCAGAAGTGTTTGTCTGGGGCCTGATGTTCAGCATGCTGCGTATCAGTCCCAGCGCAGTCCCCCATGCAACAACATGCGCCCATTGCCGAAGAATGTGTGCATCCAGGATCAGGCTCCACGGTCACCTGAGGACCCATCAAGCCTGACAGACGTCATCCTCGACTTTGAGCGGCTGCCGACAACAACATGGGATGCTGGACCCAATAGGAAGTTTTGCAGTGATTTCAGTAGCCGTTGGACCCTGACTGTTGCAAGGCTGTTGATACCCCAGGATTTCTGTAGTTTAGCTTCACAAACTTCCAGCTCCTCCCAGCGCTCTAGCCACTCGTGTACCTGAAGGAGGGGGTGACCAGGGCAGCAGCCCTAGGCACCACCTTAGGAAGAGAGCTGCTGCAGCTGGCACTGACCTGGGTCTAGCGCTGTTGTGTTACGGCTCTGGTTCTGTCCATGAGATTGTTAACAGGCAAATCCAGGCCCCCACCCCAGGTGTATTTATGTTTTTATCTTCAAAAGCCTGCAGGAGTGTCCTTTATACCATTGTCCCTGACTGAACTGATTTCCCTTTCTCTGGCAAAGCACGTAGGAGAGCTACCCGTGAAGAGAACAAAGCTGGCTGTGAAACGGGCGTTGCAGAGCTCGTGAAAGCCTTTCCCATTCCAAAGCATTCGAGTGGCACTTTGTTAGTAAGTGCTACTTACAGTAGGCCTTGTAAATCCTATACAAGCCGGCAACATCTGGTAAACGGGGTCAGTTTTACATGCTTTCCAGCAAAAAGAAGTTTGTTTTTTGACCTCCCAGCTGTGTGGTATACAGTGCTCTTGTAGGCATTGACAACCATCCTGACTGTTACAAGGCACTCCTGAGTTTGTCTCGCACCCTGTTAAACTAATTGCCTAGTTTAAACCAGCTGGTAGAAGAAAATCCCCTTGTCTAGGTGATTCGGTGACACTATGTTAAAATGCCATCGTGTCACGTAGTATACAGTGCTATGAAGTTTCGAGGTAGCAGCACAACTCTGTAACATGCACCAGAAACAGTAAGAATAAGAGCTGGCTAGGAATTTTCCACATTTTTTTAATGTAAAATGTGATTCTACACACTCAAAATAATTTTGCTGTCTTCTATTTTATTTTTCCACTGGAAAAATCCAAACAAAGCTTTTAGTTTTGGTCAACCTGAACTGAAAATCATTCAGACTGAGTTTACCCAAAGTGAAAGTGATACAGGTCAAGTAAGTTCAAGTCAGTAATCTGCCTCTGCCTAAGCTGCACTTGATGGAAGTCCCATAACTGCTGTACATCATGGGAAACACACGCTAGCTAGAGACCCTGGCAACTGGGAAGAAAAGCGAGCATGTGACATCCAAATTACAACTCCCACAAGGCACAAAAGCAATCCACACAAACACAGCTTAATTTGAAACCCAGCAAAGCTAAACAGGGTGATAAAACTTTCCGAGAGCTTCTTATTTCATGACGAATTTTGATCTCTGCATTTTTGAAGATGAAGACCTAAATGAAAATTAATGGTGAAGTATCATTAACCACAAGAGAGAGATTCCTAGTTTCAGTCAGGCCTCCTTTTATCTTAACAACTACATTTGTTGACTAGTTAAGAGAGCTGGACCACACAGGGGTTGCCCTAACTATCTATTGTGAATAGTAGATCTTGTTATGTACTTCCACCACCATTTCACAGAGAACTGTGTAACTATGATTGACTGAGATCTGAGCTACATACGTGCACCTCTATGTTATAAAGCTCGTTTAAAACAGGAGGGCTTAAAATGACTCTTTTAGTTCTTGCCGTGAGACATTCATGTAATATTGAAAGACATCTTTAATGTATTATCTGCCTGCCACACCATCCTGCAACTTTCCTTAACTTGTATTGGTAGAAACAGGTTTTGAAAATGACTTCCTTACACGAGGGGAAAACACAAGACTTGCTTCTGGATTCATGTGTTAGCTAATAAGAGCTGCAGCTTCATTTCTGCTTGTAATTACATTGTAATTGCAGGGTGTGTTTTACACCAACAACACAGAAATGCAGACAGGAGCTCTTACGGGTGTTGTCCTGCCCCTCTGCTCCCTAGCAGCAGCTCACGAGGGTTTCGAAGATCCCTGAACTGTTTCTGTCTTTGCTGCTTGGGGACTTTAGAGAGTAGCACATGAGGAAGAGCAAGGACTGTTTGCTACCTATGAAAACAGGTACAAGGAGCTTCTCAGGTGAATTCTGAGTACGTTGATGGAGGAAAATGCCCGTGTAAATAAGCTCTCACAGTCCTGGTGCCACAAACACTGCTAAATCCGGTAGGGCCAGTGACAATAAATACTTACAACAACAGCCTGCAAAAAGGCCCTTCCCTGCTCCTGAAAACAGGTGGTGCCTGACCTTGCCCACTGCTGAGCTTCCCAGATGCACCGCCCTTCTTGCTCCTCTCTTCCCATCACCTGCCTTTCTATGCTCTTAGTGGTTTTCACTCAGTGGGCTCCCATGAAGGTTATCCCCCACCCCATTGCACAGGCATCACCTATGGCATAGCAAGGAAAACTGTCCTACAGATTGATGGTACAATGCAGAAAGCATGTAAAAAAGCACAGGCCTCACCAGATAAGAGGGACACGCAGAGGTCGGCTTTGGTAGATGCTGTCTCTGAGTGAGGTCTCTGTGCCTCACAGGGCTTCTACTTTCCACTAGTCTCTGATACCAGCTTTTTCCAGATGTTCAGCCAGAGAATGAACACCCGCCAGACTTTTGTGCTCTGTGATCCCCTTTGGCTAAACCCCACTATTTCAGAGAGGGAAGACTACTGCCCTTTTGATGGCCATTCCCTTGGCCACCCCGCTGGGATTGAACAAGGGCTTCTGGGGCTAATGGCACAAGCTGTTCCCATTTGAATCAAAGAGATAAGACGTGGTACTTGTGGGCTGTAAAGGACTCTGCAAATCAATACCAAGGGGGACCTATAACACATGCACAATGTATTATGTTGCCACTGAACCTAAGCCTAGCTGTTTATGTATTGTGTAGTACAACGGAAAACTGAGACCATAACATTGATGGGACATGAAAGTGAAGTGGTTTGCCCAGCACCACACACTTGAGTCAAAGGTTGGCATCATAACACGGGTGTTTTCCTCTCTTATTCAGTCGAGGCAGCCGCCTCTCAGCCATATGACGTTGGGGGTATTGTACTGAAATGGGATCAGCTTTAAAGAGGCACGTGTGGTAGAGCAGTCCAAATGAATGGCACTTTCTTCTTTTTCTTACAAAAGGGACTGGATGTATTTTGCAAGCCTGCACTTATCAATTAACTTTCATTAGGCAAACCCCTTCACAGATTCAAAATCTAAATGCCAAGTTTCAAGCCATAAGGTTCCCCTCCTCCCTCTCTCTTTTATTTTTTTTTTCTGGCAATGTCGTTAACCCCTGAAAATAAAGGTTTATTATGGAAATGCTGACGACTCCTTAAACAGAGCATTGCATTTGCAACACTGTAATTATGCCTACTTCAGAATGCTCCAAAGAAAACATGATTTTCTTGTTCAAACAAATCTCGAATGGTTTTTAGACCCAGATTTAAATCGTTCAGGCCAGAAGGACTGTCTGATGGATTCTGAACCAGAGCTGTACCCGGGAGATGTGCAAAGAGATAAATGCAAACTGACTTTGCAGTATTTGGGTAATTGGATCCACATCTCTGCCTTTCTCTCTTGCATGAGCAAAGACCAAATTAACCTTATTATTATGTTTATTTGATCGACTTAGAAATTCCGTCTGGATAAAAGAGAGTCTAGATGTCTTCCTCTCGTCATGCCCAGGATGGAGCCAATCAACATGTCTCAGTAACTAATGAATTTGTTTTATGTCATCTATCAACGAGATACTGTAATATTAGATAGAAGTTTAGCTAAATGAATGAATACGCCTTAGAGAACATGGAGTTTAGATGTTTCCATATTGCATTTTTATGTCCCCACAGAAAACTACTTGTCAGATTTTCCATGGTCTTAAGGATGGTTATAAGTAAATATGTGGTGCCTAAAGTGTGCGGCACATTTAAATTATAGAGCAAGCAGCATTTCAATGATGCTTTCTTGATTAAGGAAGATGTTTGCCCATTTAGAAAGGTTTTCCTGGATCTCGTTTCTGTAGCATACAACCCAGGGCAAAGCTAACTATATGTACACTCATATAGAGAGGACCTTGTAAAGATGACCAGGCCAGACCCAGAGGAATAACATAAATGGTATGGAGGGATTTTTTTTTTTTCCAGGCACTAGAACTGACATTTGTTTTGACTATTGTTTCTAAGTAAAGATTCTTCTTAGTTACCTTCAAGACACCCTAGCCTTAGTGCAGGCAGTCTAAGGCCACAATGTAAGGAGGAACTTGGTTTCAGCATTGTCCCATTTATGAAAAAAAATATGGGTTGCAGAAAGGAGAAACATCTACAAAGTGGTTCCTACACCACTACATAACTTGTAGGGTCTCTTTTGCTTTATTATGTGGCTTTTCTTTTAACTTCTAGGTCTTAGCAGAGTAGTCGCAAACTTTTCCCCTGTGTTTTTCCTATTGGAGAGACATTGTGTAACCTACTGTTTTTATACAATTCTGCCCGCCCCACCAGAAAAGCAAATCTAGGGCCAAACAAAAATTTTGATATTCACAAAGTGCAAACAGCACAGACATTTGTAAACCCATAATCATGTGCTTGGATTGCAGCTCTCCTTCAGGAAAGCAGCAAAACAAAACAGAAAAGTCCCAATTAAACTCCTGGCTTCATGGAGATCGTTGTTCCCCAGTGATTTAGACGCCACATGGAGTTTAGACGGGATGTGACATGCCATCAAACAATAGCGCGCACAGACGTAGATGCTCCCCAGCTGGCTCTCCAGGTCTTTGGCGGCAAGCTACGGAGGTCTGTCTGCACGTAGTCATCTCAGCAGGAAGTAAAAGGTGACTACTCTATGCTCCAGTATCAAATTTGGCAGTGGAAGAAAAGTTAAACAAGAAAGAAAGAAGCTTGAGTGTGTGACACACAGTCATGCTGTATTGCCCTTTCTTTTCCAGACAGTCAGCTTTTGATTCTTTGATGCCTTTTCAATTGTGCAATGCACTGAATAACTGCAGTGCAATTCAGTGAAGCGTAGCCGTGGTTTCCCAATGGTAGATGAGGAAAGCGAGTGCTGGTGCATCAGCTATTCCTGGCTGTTCCTGTTGGGGGCAGCAGGCAATCAGCCCTGGGCGTGTGCAGTCAGCGTGACCTCCGTGTGCATCACACGTGGGCTGTGTGCATACCTTGATGCTTCTCATGCCAGAAAGTCTTGCAATGAGTCTCATTTGGTGTCTGACTGGGATCTAAGCAAATACTAATCCCAGGAGCAAGCAGCGCCCACTTCATCTTCCCCTGGGGTACAGACAACCACAGTTCTGACTGTGGGCCAAAATCTGCTGTTTTAAATGGGGGTTGTATTTAACTAAGATCCACAGGCTTTGGCCCAGATTTGTTCTGCTGCTTGGGAGCCATCCATGGATATACTCTTTAAAGTGCGGCTGTTACTTTAAACAGAGCTTCAGGACTGGCCGCAGGGGGAGAGATTGGGCTTGCCTGGGTTTCAGCGTCCTCAGGGAGCTGGGAGCATAAGACCGGAAAGATGAAAGCCTTGGGGACTCTAGCAGTGCTGCACTGCGCCAATGCAGATTTTGTGTGTTAACTCATTTAATCACCTAAGACACTGAACTCCTTTCTTTCAGTAGTTTCATTCAGATTTACACGCTTGTAGCTTCTGAAATGAAAACCAGCCCTCTCCGTTTCCCCTTTTGCATCCTGGCAGTAACAAAGCTAACACATGTACTTCTCACTGGGGTACAAAGTAGATAAATTAATTAGGGTTTGCACAGTTATGACCATAACTTTCCAAAACCCTTGGCACCCAGAATTCAGGACAGATTTCCAGAAGAGTTCAGCCTCCTTCCCCTTACATATCATAAGTGGTTACATGTTTTAAAGGCTCATTGTACTGGATGCTGTGCTTCTGGAAAAGGCTGACGCATCACCAGGAGGTCAGAGTGCTTTAGAAAAGGTGTCCCTTATTTATGTGCTTAAATAGGAGTTGAACCCTTTTTTATTTTTTTGAAAATCTGGCTCCAATTATGGGCACTGAACCAGGGCTTCTGATTTTGAATTGTCTGGAAAATTTGGCCCCACATCATTGGTAATTACTATTAGGGAGCTCCAAACCTTGACGTTCTTATGCTGGAGCCCACTCGAACTCTCATGGACATCATTATTATTAATCTGCACTGCTGTAGCACCCAGGCTGCCCCATCACCAGGGATCTTGGTTTTCTCTGATAAAAAAAAAAATCCCCAATTTTCAGATTTAAAAAAGTCACCCCAAATCCACATTTTCCCATGATTTAAAATGCAACACCACTGTACATGCAGCTACGTACTAGTGGCATTTCATTTTAATCATGGAAAAATGTGGACTGTGGGTTACTTTTTTAAATCTGAAAATTGGGGATTTGTTTTTTATCAGAGAAAACCAGGATCCTTGCTCATCACAAGGAGATGGTGGGATATAAAGGATTTTGAGTCCAGCCTAAATTGGTAGTGGGAGAAAGTAAAGGTTGTCACATCGTGTTGCCCATTCTGTAAAACCTACGTGAAGTAACTTAGCACTCTCAGTCCAGTCCTGAGGAGGCAGATGTCCACCTAATAAAAACCTCAGCCTTGCTGGCCGTCTCTTAGGCCTTCTCAAGCGGTGTTGTCAGGCCCGCCGCTGTCGGATGCTCGCACTATCACTGCCCATGCAGCGTCAGGTCAGCGGGGCTGTGCGTACGTGTCCTAGTTCTCCAACAGTGCAGAGTATTGAAGATATTTTTGTAAAACTGTTTCCAACAGCCTGGTCCAGGACAAGGCAACCATTTGCCTCTCGCTGTAAGGTAACTCCAGACCTCACAGACCTGAGTTAGCGTTGTGACTGTGTGAGCACAACCGTCCTGCATTGCACTTTGTCAGCCTGGTCTGTTTAGGCGTTAATCTCTCCATAGCAGAGACTTCCTCTTACTACGTGTGTGTACAAACCTCCCATGAATATCTACTTTACTTTACTGCAAAGTATTGATGATAATGCCTTGATCCTGCAAACACACGATCATATTATTAGTACCCACATACACTTGAATAGCTCCAACTGAGGACTGTTTCTGGGCTTTATCCTGCCTGGTGCTGAGCACTCCTAAGAGGTACTGATTGCCCTTCACGTCCATTGATTTCCCAGGACCACTCTGCAATTTGCAGGCTTGTCCCAGTAGTGAGAAAAGCTCCCTGCAGGCATAGGCATTGGCAGGATCAGCTCCTCCATCTAGCCATGGAGCCTCTTTTATACAGATCCTTTTTCAGTAGCAGAAATGGACTTCTGGGAGGAAAGAATCCTGCAATTAGTATTTTATTGGTTAATAGGATATGGTTCAAGATTTTCTGATCCTGCAGCTTCCTGGTTACCGTATTTCCAGTCCAACACCATTGACCTGTGTGATGTTGTGAGGATTGGCTCTTTCTCAGGAGATTTGACAGGGATTAGTGGTTCCCATGTTACAGCTATAAACATACCCCTGCCAATCACTTCATTCCCCCTGTTCTGATGCCAGGAGAATAACACAAGATCCTGTTCACTTTGCTCCTAAATGTCACAATCTCATTCAGATCTTTTTTTCTTTTCCCCTTTTTAAAAGAACACGCAGGGGCAACTGCATAGGTGATTATTTTAACTGCTGAGTGAAAATAGTGGGCCTTGCACAAGTTTGTTTTCTTGCTGACAGTAGACTAAATGGGTGAAGCAGAAAAGATAAAGGATATAATTGCATATGCAGTTGCTTCCTACCATTGCTTAAGTGATGGTGTTTATTTTTTCTAAAGCAGAAATTATAAACTAACGATAAATGGCACTGAAATGGTTAAACTTTTGTAGCAAAGCTAGCGAATCCCTAAGAGTAGGGAGATTTTGCTAAAGGGAAAATGTTCAAACAAAGACTTTCTTGTACAGGCAATTGAATTCTGTTGCTTGTGCAGCTCATTCTAGCTTAAGTTAGATTTTTAAAATAATAGGTTAGTGAAACAAGGCTATTCTGAATTTGAGAATGCATTATAAAGGACAGTTCCACCCAAGAGGTAGCTGCATTTCCACTAACAGCTGAGTAAGTGAGACTTAATGTGACTTATTTTCTACCAGTGTAACTCACCAGCATGGCCCATAATTCTGTAATTTTTGGCCCTCCACATGAGGAGAGGTTGAAAGAGCTAGTTCTGCTCTGATTGGGAAAGAGGAGATGACGAGGAGACGTAATTGCAATTTCCAAACATTGGAAAGGCTGCCATAAAGGGGAGGAGGGAAAATTCTCCTTTGCCACAGAGGGCAGGACAAGAATCAAAAGAGGTTTAGATCCTATCTCAGAAAACACTTCCTAAAGGTAAGAGCAGCGGGACAATGGAATAAACGGCCCAGGGAAGTTCAGACTTTCTTTCACTGGAGGTTTTAATAAGAAGCAGGACAGGAATCTACCCGGGATAGCTTGGAAACAGCAAATCCTGCATCTGGGCAGGGAGGCAGACTATGTGACTCTAAGGGCTTAAGCCAAGTGTAGGGATAGTTATTTTAGTTGTAACTGTAGTGTGGTGTTTTATCCCGTTTCTTACCGGGCACCCCTTTAATCGCTGCAGGACGCATTCTCCATTGGTTCCTCAGCACAGGAATGTGTCTGCACCAGGTATGACGGAGCTGGATTTAAGACAGCGTTATGCTTTACACTTCTTTTCTATCCTGGTCTGGCAGCCTGCTTGGCCCTCAGCGTAAACTAGAATGGCCTCAAAGCAATGTGAGGCATTTGCAGCAGTGGAAACCAGCTGGAGTGAAGTAAACCCTGGCCACCATTCCTCCTTCCCTCCGCATGCGGCATGGAGCTGTTCTGGCAGGTCTAAGCCACCTGAGGAATGCACTTGCACTGCGGCTATTTCCTGCGGGCCAGGTCTACGATGCCTTTGTGCTGCCTCGTAATCGTAAAGGGGCTGGAGTAGAGCAGAAGGCAGCCGTATGTTTTCCTTGCATGACGTAGGACTTCCCCCCTCTAACATGTCAAATGGCCATGCAGGGAGAGTTCCCAACAGATGCAGCCTCTTGCATGCATGGTATTTGTCCACCTCAATGCTAAGAGCACCATCACCCTATCAAGTGATCTCATTCCCCATTTCCAGGCCAGGGTCTCCCAAGTTACAATGCATCGTCACACCCCACTGTCCATTATTCTGCTGTTGAGAATGCGTGTCCCTTTGTGACAAGGGCGTTTTTTCCTGCTGCTCTATCTCGTTATGCCATACAGGCCACACAAGGTAGGGCGGGGGTAAGGAAGGGGCTGGAAATATTCAAGAGAGCAATTAGATCCTTTAGGGACATGAGACAGCAATTGGATTTCATTGTGTAGTAAAGCTAACACAGGCCAAATTGTGCTGCTGGGTAGAGAAACATGTAGTATGAGGACTTGCCTTATCTTGTGAGAGGCCATTCCACGACCAAGAAGAAATCATCATGGGGAAACCCTTCCTTATATATACTCTGCTCATGTTGTCTTTGGCGTAGCATCCCCGGCAGTGTTTTCATGGACTCCCTTATGCATATGTCCTCCTTCCTTTGGCATTCACACCCTTTGAGTAGAACTACGCAATAATCATATTCATATACAAGACTCATACCCTACTCATCATTTCTTACCAATTTATCTATTAGACCTGATCATGATTTCAGTTGAAGTGGGGTAACTGGTCTTACTGAGGTCAGAATCTAGCCCCTTCCACCAAATCCTGCTCCAGAGGAAACCCTGAGCAAAACTTCATTGACTGTAATGCAGCTAAGATTTGACCCACCATAGTCTTTCCATCTTTCCATAAATGTCACAGCCCCGCCTTTATCTTCCCCTTTATCTTTATCAAGGAGATATATTCCCCTTTATTTTTATCAAGGTTATCTGAATACCTTCTCTCTTAACAGATTTCTACTCTCTACTATAACCATTAACTAGTGTCAAAATCAGTGAGGTTGTGAAGCCACCCCCTCTGCAGTCGGGAGATTATGGGCAAAATAAAACCCCTAACATTTTATGATAGAGTGTGGTATATTTATGAAGGGCTTATATGTTACCTGCAATTGCAGGGGACTGGACTTGTGACCTGCTACACTCATTCCAGTGCTCTATTCCTGCAGGCTCATATCCTACTTGCTCCCAACCACCGTTACGAGGTCTTTTGAAACATTATTGCTTTCCAAATCTCTCTCACCCATTAAATATCTGTGTTTTGGATTATTGTTCTCCCAGATTTATTAGTTTGCATTTTTCCAGACAGAATCTCATTCTGTCTCCTGCTCAGATTTCGAGCCTCTGTTCCCTTTGTGCTATTTCTCTGTCTTCGCTTGGTTCTCCGTGCTTTCCAGTTCAGTGTCATCTACACGCAGAGGCAATGCACTGTTTACACCTCCTTCCAGGCCATTAATAAAAAAGCCAAATAATGCTGTGTGCAGCACCTCACTCTTCACTTCCACCATCCTCAAGACAACAGGCATGTATTATGTAGGCCGTTCATCTTCAAGAGACTGGTTTTACAGGTGAAAGTTGTTAACCTAGAAATATAGGGCTAGTTCTGTGTGGAGGCCGCAGGGGGGTAATGTGAGCAGCACGGCAGGAGTGGGGTAAAGGCAGGGCAGTGACCCCACCTCACAGCCACTCTTCAACAGCCCTCGGGAGTGGTTCAATACAGTCCTGTGCAGCATCTTGCCAAGCGGCATAGCAGGGGCTTCTTTGGTGCATGGTGGTCTAGCCCTTCCAGAAATAACACACCGGACCACAGTACAATTCTGTAATCCCCGAGCTCCTGAATGGGGTGCTGCAAAATGGGCATAGCAAGCCCTGGCTGAAGAGAGATGCTACTTGTGCCCACAGAATGATTTGCTCCAGGGCAGGGCTATCCAGCTGGTGGCCCACAGGCTGCATGCAGCCCTCGGAGGCTTAGCTCGCATCCCACGGGCTGCCACGGCTCTTCCCTCCCGGCGTTCCTCCCCACTCCTTCCTCCCTCCTCTACTGCCTCCCCCCCACTCCTGGGGGCAAGGCAACACAGCAGGACGGAGCCCGGGTCTGCAACCCACACCTCCTGCGGCCCCCACGACTGCAGCTTTGCCTTGTGCTCCCGTGGCACTCTCGTGAAGTCCCCGGCTGCCACAAGTTGGACGGCCCTGCAGTAGGGAATAGCAGCACTCTTAAGCGGGAACAAAACCTGGAGAGAGGGGGACTCGGTATGCTGTACGAGACAGAGCTTTCCCATTCTGGTTGCCACTAGGATATGAAATCAGCGCTGAAGTTTGGTCTTTAAGTATCAAAGAATTCTAGCCTGGAATGGCCGATTATCTGGGGACTCAAAGCATTTCTGGGCATATATGCTTAAAGGAAGATTGGCAGCAAGGCAGGAGAGGTTCTTTCCATTCAAATTTCCTCTCTAGGAAAACAATATATTCCCCATATATTTGTCTAGACATGTGGCACACACAGGCCGGTTTGAGGAATGCAGGAAATGCCCTGCTGAAGTAGACCTTCAGTATCTTTCCTCAGATGCCGGCCAACGTTAGATGCCTCAGAGAAAGGTATCATTACCCTGTCGGAGACTAATATGGAAGACACTGTCCTGGACTCTAGTAAGTCAAGATTAGCTTAAGCCCCGATCCATTTTATAGGATTGATTTTGCTGACTGGATTCTCACACTATCCATACAAGTGTTCAATACCATTTGACAAAGCGTTGAGCTCCCAATACTCCAGCTGAATGCAGTGGGAGCTGTTGATGCTTAATTCATCTGAAAAACAAGCCCTTAGATCATACATGGAAGCTAATATTGCCTGGGTATCTTAAGTACAAGGCCCTGGCGGTTTGTTTCTATTAGGAGGAGAATTTGATTAAGCAATTCAGGTAAATTCTGTGGTACAAATCCAATTTATTTACAAAAAATGACCACAAAATCCTATGTTACTATGAAAGCAGTAGAAACAGCAAGTTGTCTCATTGCTCAGGAGCCTTCAAGTCAGCTTCTCCAGTAAGTTTTATGCCCAAGCAGTCATGCCCTTGGCTCTACTGAGGGGTCAGGCTCATCATTCCCCCTCTTGTTTTCTGCTAGCTTTCTCCTTCCAGAATGCATCCAAACATGTCACCCCAAACCTCATCCCCACCCTGCAGCTAAGGAAACCCCTGACAATCTACTCGTGAGTTTTGCTCAAGTCTTGCCATATGCCTTGGGCTTTAGCTTCTTTAGCATTCAGTTTCTTTAGCATTCAGTTATATGTTACCCTTAGACCACACTAAAGTTATTTAAAATGTGAGTGTCTCTGAGCATCTCAAATTTATGCCTCTTCAAGCAAGGATTAACTCTGGGCTGTACTACCCAGCTCATGTTAGGGTAACTTCAGTCTGTTCCACAGTGATAAAATGAGCAATTTGCAGGCCTCCAGTATCCCAGGATGCACTCCTCCCAGCCCTGCTCCCCACACTCCTGCCCTGTGGGCAAACTTCCTACCCTTCTGAACTCTACTGGCCAGAGGCTGGTACTGCTTGCAAGCAGGCAGGACGCCAGCAGTGCCAGGAAGGGGGCTGCAGTGGCAGGAGCATGGCACTCGGAGGTGGAGACACGTGGTGGCATGGGGCTGTGGCTTCCTTCCCCAAGCCACTGCATTCATGCCCTGGGGTAGTGAGAGAGGGCTGTGCTGTGGGGAGCCCTCAGATGACCCCTGCCAACCAGATCCTAGCCCTGCTGACCCAGTCTCAGCCCCACTAGCCTTCCCCAGAGCAGGCTGCGCCTTTTGACTGGCAAAAGCCACCGAGAAATTCAGTTTACCTTGGTTACTCAGGGTTAATTGAAATTTTCCCACATCACCTGGCCTCTTTCCCCCAAGTGCCACTGGCTCTCCCCTGGCCAGGCATCTTAATGAGGGTACTGGTTTCCCTCCGCACCCTCGCTCCTGCCCTGTGGGAGCGGGCCGTGCTACCACCATGAAGTCCCTGAGGTTTAGTGTGGTGGGAGCATGGAGCCACGGGGAGCAGGGAAGCACACTTCTCTGTGGCTCTGTGCTGCTGCCGCTAGCGGCATGGAGCTGCCAAAGGAAGGGGCCATGGGGAATGGCTTCCCCACTCCCAGTAGCGTAGTGTGATAATGGGTGACCAAGCAGGGCATGAACTCTGGACACTGCCTACGGGGGGAAGGGTGCCAAAATGGAGCTGCAGAAGCACCTCACCCTCGGATCCACCGTTCCCCTTTCCCCTGCATCCCACACCTTCCCTGTAGCAGCTCCAGCTCTGGCAACAAGGAGAAAAGACCAGCAGCAGTGCTGCACGGTGTGAGAAAGAAGATGCAGGCAGAGACGTCACCTCCTTTTTTAACTGCCAAAAGTCAGTGTTTAAATGGCCACTTGACACATATCTTGGGTGCATAAAAAGGTGATATCTCCCCCCCACCCCACTCTGCACCTCCCACCCCCAACAGCAACGAACATGCAGCCACTGCCCTGCACTGTGTGGCACCTCTGGAGTCTGGAGCCAGTCAAGGACTAGAATTTATTCCATGTCAAACAGGCAGTGCCTACACCTACATGTACCTGGTCACGATACGCTTTGGTTACAATGTCTGCAAAACCATGATAGCTGTCTGGCTGCTCCTATGCTGTAATTTCATAGTTTTCATAGATTTCATAGACATCAGGGCTGGAAGGGACCTTGGGAGATCATCGAGTCCAGCCCCCTGCCCAAGGGCAGGAAGTCAGCTGGGGTTACAGGATCCCAGCAAGATAAGCATCCAATTTACTCTTGAAGGTGTTCAGTGTAGGTGCTTGAACCACCTCCGCTGGCAGGCTGTTCCA
>NW_017728918.1:2591294-2630654 GCF_001723895.1 Crocodylus porosus
GCCGAGTACAAGGGGAGAATGACGTCCCGGGATTTGCTCGAGAAGCATCTATGGATGCAAGCCAGCGTTTTGGTCGCTTTAGTAGCTGCAGCATCTCATTGCAGGCTCATGTTCATCTTGAAGTCAATGATGACCCCCAAGTCTCTTTCTTCCACAGTGGTAGTGTAGCACTGCTGAGCCTATAAGGATGCTGCCGTTTTTTCTTCCCAAGGTGGAGAACCTGGCATTTTTCGGTGTTAAACACCATCAGGTTCTCATCCGCCCATTTGCTGAGCCTTTTTACTACCTGCCTTGGGGTATGTCTACCCCACAGTGGCCCTGAGTAGCTGGTTGACCCCAGACAACCCTGAGTATCCATCCTTGCTCACATGTGGTCATGTCCATGGTGACCAGTGTCTCATTATCTCCTTACCCTCCCCCCCGTATCCATCTCCTGTTTTATGCTTGGATTGTAAGCTCTTTGTTCCAGGGGTCATATTTGCACGCACATTTGTACAGTGCCTTGCAAAGCACAGTCCTAGCCCTCGACTAGGGCTCTGGAGTATTATAGTGATACATATAAGCAATGCTAAGAGTTTTTCTCTCTGAAGCCAGGCACTGGGCATGAAAAGCAAAGGCAAAAGACATCAGAGAAAATGCAAACTGTCCTAAGGAACTGAAACCATACACATCTGCAGTCGAGGCTTGCAGAGAAAACTAAGCAAAAAAACTGAGCCTCAGCTAATGGGGAATTAGAAGTGATTCCAGGTCCCAGAGGTAACACCCCACAGGTTCGGTCTCGTGTTATTGAGGAAAGAGGCAAATGGAGTGCAGAAACATTCATAATATTCACAACATGCTCAGCTGTTTTGTCAGATCCTTCCTTAACAAACCCAAGCAAAATAAAGAAAAGTTGAGCTAGGAAGTAATTTAGACTTTGTCCATGTGGCCATTGATAAAAAGCGCTGTCAGGAAATACTTAGAAACTCTGAGCACGCATATTTGTAGATCCAGGTTATAGATATCAGAGGGTGTTGAGGGAATTGGCTGATGAGCTTCCTGAAACACCGAGAGTTCATTTTGGAACAATCATGGAAAACTGGGAGTCAGCAAAGAAATTAGGAGGGTGGGGGGAAGCTAAACTAAATTTTTTCATAAAAAGCACTCCAGGCAGCTCAGTAAATTTACCTTTCGCTGCTCAGATTTATAGTGGGGAATGAAGTACAGACATCTGAATAGAAAAGTCAACAAGAAAAGTAAAACACTGGAGCAAATAGTAGAGAATAAAGTGGCTAAAAGGATAAGCAGTAAAGAACATGATCTTGCTATGAAAAAATTACATTAGATGAGCACTTTGTTAATCAAATTTCAGAATTACTAAATGAAGAGACACAAGTGGCAAAAACAGATGGGGATTTTAGGACAGCATTTGAAAAATAATAATGTAAAGTTTTAGTCTGCTTTGTGTCATCGAATCATACAAAATTAAGGGACCTCAGGAGGTCACATCTAGTCCAACCCCCTGCTCAAAGCAGGACCATCCCCAAGTAGATCATCCCAGCCAAGGCTTTGTTGAGCTGGGCCTGAAAAACCTCCAAGGATGGAGCTTCCACCACCTCTCTAGATCACCCATTCCAGTGCTTCACCACCCTCCTAGTGAGAGGTTTTTTTCCTAATATCCAACCTAAACCTCCCTTGCTGCAACTTGAGCCCATTGCTCCTTGTTCTGTCATCTGCCCCCACTCAGAACAGCCCAGGTCCATCCTCTTTCGAACCCCGCTTAGGTAGTTGACGACTGCTATTAAGTCTCTTCTCAGTCTCCTCTTCTCTAGACTAAATAAACCCATTTCCCTCAGTCTTTCCTCATAAGTCATGTCCCCCAGCCCCTGAACCATTTTTTTCACCCTCCACTGGACTCTGTGCACATCCTTTCTGTAGTGGGGGGCACAAAACGACTCAGTACTGCGGATGCGGCTTCACCATGGCAGAATAGAGGGGAATAATCATTTCCCTTGATTTGCTGGCAACGCTCCTCCCGATGCAGCCCAGAATGCTCTTAACCTTCTTGGCAACAAGGGCACACTGCTGGCTCATATCCATATTACTGTGCACTGTGACCCCCAGGTCCTTTTCTGCAGAGCTGCTGCCCAGCCAGTCACCCCCAGCCTGTACCGGTGCATGGGATTGTTCTGAGTTTGCACTTGTCCTTGTTGAACCTCATGAGGTTTCTTTTGGCCCAGTCCTCCAATGTGTCTAGGTCACTCTGAATCCTAGCCCTACCCTCCAGCATATCGACTACTCCCCACAACATGGTGTCCTCTGCAGACATGCTGAGAGTGCACTCCATCCCATCTTCCAGATTGCTAATGAACTTGTCCTTTACGGCAAAGGACAAGCTGGTCAGTGCCTGCTGAGCTCAGATTCAGTAAAACATTTGAGCATATGTACAAACCCTGCTTAAATCACACTATCATCTGCTCAGCAGAGCTTTGGCTTGGGCTTGCGGTATGATCTGCATTTTTTATTTTTCTCTCCCGCCTGACTTATCCAAATCCTGTTGTTTATAAACACTGGACGATGAGCTGAAAATGATTTATCAGCATATTTTTGTCTATTAGGCATGGCCTGTAGACAAAGTATCTTGGGCTGTGGCCTTATCATTTCCCATAAACTAACCTCTCTTGGCTGTGCCCAATGACTGTTTTAATTGGAGATTTTTATCCCAGTGCATTGGAAGTGATGTTCTTCCCTCTGAGTCAGAACTGACCCCTCCATGTCCTCACATGGGGTATTTGAGGGCACTGTGCACTGAAGAGGCTCCTTTTTAATTGAGGTTTCTTAATTGTTGTCATTGTTTGTGTTTATAAACTGCATTTTACCTCTCAAAAATGCTGAGGATGCTGAACAACGATCATAAAGATAACAACTGCAAGAACAGTTGAAACAATTATTTAAATGTTAAGTCTAGCAGTTATGACTTTTGATAGCAGTGCTGATTGCAAGAAACAAAGGTGCTGAGGTTTTTGGGTGTCTTTTCCACATGCCCACAGTGTGATCGTATTCTGCTTCCTCCATGTTCCTGGGTCATTTCAATAACACATTGCAATGGTTTTCCTTTTCTGCCCTAAATTCTCGCACTGTTACTTCTATCTATGAAGCAGCTCCTCATTTCCAACATGCAGAAGGAGGGGAAGTGATCCCAGAGGTCTTCCACCTTGTCCAGAGAGGGGACCACATTTTAAAGCAGAACTAGTCTCATAGACCTACTTCCCCTCTTTTTGGGGATCATAGAAAATGCATGTGACAATGACGGCAATTACTTCTGTGCAAAATCACATTTAGGAAACCATTTTATGTGTTTCAGCTGTAACTGTAATGCAGTGTTGTAGCCATAAGGGAAGAGAAGCCAACATCATACAAGCAGCCAACTCTCCTTGGATCGCTACAGACAGATGTAACAATTGGACTGGTACCGAATGATACAGATTTGAGTTAAGATGTCACTGCCATTTCGGCATGCTCCTAGTGATTCAGTTGAAGCAAGAGCGTTGTGACCTTACCCCTGTGTCATCCGGGGTTAAAGATAGGGCAATCCAGCTCTAGCACCTTAGAAACATGCAGATGTGACCGCTCCACCATCACAAGGGATGGGCACTCCCAAGTTGTGGCCCTCCCTCCTCTTTTAAAGCAGTTAAGAGTTATATCTGCTGGCAGGAACAATTCTCAGCCAAGGTACCAGGAAGCGTGAGGAGATAAACTCAGCAGATAAGCCAGGTTCAGGCTTGTCCCTGCCTGGACCATCCCACACCCCTATTACTCTACCCCTGCGTAAGGAGATAAGCGTGTAATATATGCATTCATTTTTTAAACTTGGTGCCACTATTCACAGAAGTTATGGATGCGTACCCACCATTTCATTACAGCTAGAACAAGGACGAGTAGTGAATAACACAGCTCATCCCTAGAAAAGCTGGGGTAACGTTCATAAATATTTTCTGTACCAGAAAGATTCATCCCATAGAGTTAGGGCATGACCACTACACTGCTCTGACAATTGGGCCCTTGTTAGCCATGGAGGAAGCAGGCGCTCCTTCCCTCACCGATGCTGAAGAAGAGTCTCAGCCAAGCGGATTGTCCTGCTCGACCTGCCGAACAACAGTGGGAATTGAAATCATTTCTGCAGAAAGCTGTCTGCACCTGCTTTTACTGTGAGGCAATATAATGAGGGGTGTGAACCAGCAGTGTAACACAATGTTTCCTGTCTTCCTTGATCTCAGCACCTTCTGGAAAGAGACAAGACTACTGAAGTCGGACATAACAAAACCCTGCACTAATGTCAGAAGCAGGGTTGATTTGGCAATGGCTTTTATTGGCCCGACTGTATCGTTTGGGGAGAGGCTGGGTAAGGTTTGAGGCACAAAATGCCCTCCTTCAGGGTGATTTACAAGGCATACAAAGCAACTGAGCACATCTAAAAGATTTAATTATCAGCCCACAGTGTATCCTCCATGCTAAAACAATATGGTTACAGCTGCATTGGCATTTTCACAGGGCACTAGAGTAGCATAGTGTTGATACCAATACAGTCCACTTCCAGGTACTTCTTGACTAGCCACCAGTACTCTGCCCTCAAATTTGCTGATCTTTGAAAACAAGCGGATATATGAGTAAATGAAACTAGCAAAGCTGAGCTGTTACAGAGGGAGATTTGTAAAAACCTTATGTATCCGTGATCGTTCAAAAATTTAAGTCATAAATTAGGGTGCAAAGAAAAGGGAAAGAAGTGGTTTGAGTCAGGGTGGATACAAACCAACGCTTTTTTTGTAAAAATAAAACTTGGATTTTTTAATTTAAATCAGATTTTTTTATGTAATAGTATTTTTGTTAAGATGCTTTTACAAATAAACCTATATAAAGATAGTTTTAATTTAGTTTTAATTTAAGATATGCTAAAGCTGAGAGATATCATCATGGAACATGACTTCTAATTATATACTATTTGAGACAATATAGTCACGTAAACCTTTTAGAAAAGTTTTATAAATAGGTCAGGACTGCCCATGGACTGCATTAGGGGCCCAATCTTACGGGGTTCCCAGAGGCTCCTCTATGGGTTAGTAAAAATTAAAGAAGACTGTTGTATGCAGTGGGGACTCAGTGCTCAAAGTCTAGAAGATCCCATTGAGCATCTCTGTGATGCTAAGTTTCAGTTCTCAGACTGTGGATTTGTGTCTTCAGAGATAACATTCTTGGAGATGAGATATAACTGCCCTGATCAGCCCTCGTGTCTCTCTGCAAGTTCGTGTACACAGCGCCGAGCCCTTACCTCTCTCCAAAAGTGCAAAGTTTCAAGAAGTTAAATGAATAGAGGATATCAAACAACACAGATGGACTTTTTGTAGAAAGCAGTGATTAAATCTAGGCTTCCTGACCAGTGATTTTAATTGGTATTTAAATCATTATTTAAATCAAATTGATTTAAATCAAATCCGCCCTGGTTTGAGTAGATTTTTCATAACTTTCCTTTAAAAGGACAGTAAAGATATAGCAGTTGTGCTTCCAAGTGCCTTGGTTACTTCTAAATCTATTCTGGAATAATTTCGCATGAGGAACTTCTGTTGCAGTTTTGAGGAGCTTCAAATGGAAAAGTACTGGAGAAAAGAACAACACAAAGCAATTAAAAAGCACTTTTCAGCTTTAAAGCAGCCTCCATCTTAACTAAATAATTCACTAAACCTTGAAGCACTCCTGCAAAGAAGCTCAACGTTATCCCCATTTCAAGATAGAGCAAGCAAGGCTGTGAGATTCTTTGCCTAAAGCCTCAGAAGGAATCAGCATTTAAACTTGTAGCAAAAGTAAAATGAAGTTAACAGGAGAAAAACTGACAAACAGTATTGTCCCTATTTGTGGAAATTTTACATCCTTCAAATCTAACTTTTCTTTCCGCAAGAAAAACAAGCAAGCACGTAAAGTTTGAAAAACCAACTTGGAGTCCAAATGCCGTGCCGGCCAATATGGAAGCATCTTCACTTAGAAGTGAGTCCTGTTCAATAGAAAACAAAGAAAACAAGCCCATCTCCATTCAAAAACTATTATCCCTAGGAAATTTTAGGCTGGTACTGACATGCCCAGAAGCATCACCATCTTGGCTTGGCTGAGTGTCTTCATGCCCATCATACTTAAAGATGTTTGGGATCCACAAACTAGGCAGCATCCCTTCATCGGGATGGAGCCTGATCCAATAGGCAGCTCCGAGCAGACCTAGTATACACCATCCGCTCCGAGTTCAGCACAAAACATAGAAGCTTTGACCACTTTTAGCTTTTCAGCTGCTGCCGGGGGTGGTGGTACCTGCCTTTTATGTTGCATCCTTGGTAGAGTCCTTGCCTGAGAAGAGGGAGTCCAGTCACCGTTTATGCACCGTTGTTAAAAAGCAATTAGATAAAATACATAATCAGTGTTGGGACCAGAGGTCTGACCTGCCCTGTGCTGAGGAGTCGCCCTCACCACTAGACTTGGGAACCAGGCTCCCTCTCGCCACTCTTCCTACAGAGTGGCGCAGTTTCCCGAGGAGGAGTTGAAGCTGACGTGCCAACTTCCAGCCTGCCCTATGGGCTGGCAGTTTGGGCACTGTCCCAGGAAGTGAGAGATATAGAGTTGAATGTCCTCATGGCTACGAACCCAAAACCCCCACTTTGTGGGCAGGTGCTCTAACCACTAGGCTACTCCACCTCCACCTCCTTTGGCCTTGCCCTAAAAGAAAAGAGCAGGTCACTCACAGAGCAATGCCCAGGGGAACCCCAATCTCACGTAGGCACCTGGTTTTGCAGGCCTGAAGGTAGGTGTCTACATGTAGGAGAGAACCAGATTTCAGGCGTAGCCCTTTCTTCAGTATTTCCTATTAGCTGGTTTAGGCATCCCCCATTCAGCCTACTGCCTGTTGTGAATCCTATCCACAGGCACCTAATTCTCTCTGTTTGCTGTCTAAGGAAGTTAGGTGCCTCACCGAGGCTTGTGAATTCACTTCAGGATGCTCAGCCCCATCTGAGAGCCTTTGTGGACCTGGGCCTTAGAGGTTGTCTACATACACTAAACCAGGGGTCCGCATCGTTCTTGAGCAGAGTGCCAAAAACACCTGCAACCTCAACTTGCAAGACGTTGGCATGCCAGGGGCAGATGGTGGCGTATCTGTGAGAGGCCCAATCCTTGTTGTGGCAGCACAGCCATGGTCCCTTCCCCAAGGCACGAGTGCCAAGGAAAATGCCTTCACCCGCTATGTTGTGGCACCCTTGCTGGGGGTTGCCTACCCTGCACTAAACTGATATCTTAGAATTGTAGCTCATAGGATCATAGAAAATTAGGGTTGGAAGACACTTCAGGAAGGCATCTAGTCCAATCCCCTGCTCAAAGCAGGACCATACCCAGCTATATTAGCCTAGCCAAAGCCTTGTCTAGCCGGGTATAAAAACCTCCAAGAATGGAGACTCCACCACCTCTCTGGGTAACCTATTCCAGTGTTTTAAGACCTTCCTAGTAAGAAAGATTTCCCAAAATCTAGTCTAAATTTCCCTTCCTTCAACCTGAAACATGATTTAGCTGTATCACCTTGCCTCCAGCATGAATATAGCTATAGCACTATAGAAGTGTTTGTACAAGCCCATGATGTGTTGGGGTGAGCTGTACTGGAATAAATACTTTCACAGAAGCCTGTTTGTGTGTGCAATAGAGAGTTGTTTATTTAACTAAATCTGTTTTTTTCTGCCAATTTAGTTAAAAACAATGAGGAGGCAAGCTGAAAGGGCAGAGAATTGAACCAACAGAGGCTCCCTATGCCTGAAGAAGGTTTATTGCATCCAAAAGCTTGCAAAGAACTTTTTTCCAACTACTCAGTTGGTCTAATAAAAGATATCATGTCTACACAAAGAACCTGGTGAACCAGTGATCTTAAATCTCACCTTTATTGTTATTTATATTATCATCAGAGCTGCCCCTTTTGGGGGGGTAAATGGAAGGGGTCCTGCAGACAGTGCTGTACCGGCCCCATGGACAGTGCCATTGGCACATGCCCAGGGTGCCACCACTCCGTGCAGCCACTGGCTTCGTACTCTGGCCGCTGGCCACCCCCCCCAGCTTCTCGCCACCCCCCGACTCTGTGCTACAGCTGCTCACTACTCCCCCATCCCCACTTTGCACTCCAGTCACTCGCCACCCCTTTCCACCACACCCACTCTATGCTCTGGCCACTCACCCCTCTCCTCCAAGTCCGTGCTGTGGCCACTTGCCCCCCCCACACTGCTCCCTCTTCCACACAGGCCCCACACACGCCAAGAATCAGCTCTAATTATCATGGTGCCTCGGGGTCCCTACCCCTCTAGGGCCCATTGTGCTAGTCACAGTCAGGCTCTGACCCAAAGACTCTGCAGTCAATATAAACTAATGTGGAAGAAAGAACTGGAGGCACAGATCAGTGATTTCTCAATGTCAGAAAGCCAGTCAGTGGCAGGATCAGGAAGAAAACTCTGATCTCCAGCGTCTCAGGCTCTGTCCACATGAGACATCTGTGCTGATTTTAATTTAAATCCATTTTTAAAGAACTGCAAGCCCAAGTGGACACTCAAATTTCAGTTTGAGTGGCTTATTTCACATGAGCTTAATAACAGGCTTAAGCTGAACTGAAATAAGCCTAAATGAAATTAAAATCAGTGCCCACACATCCTTGTTTAACTGAACCAATTTAAAGATCATTCTTTTAGTTAAAGCTGGTGAAACTCTTTGTCAGAGGAAAAGCATCAATCTAGGGACTTATGCACTAAACCAAACTGCCTCTCCAATTTCACTCAGTTTCTCTTCTCAATAAACTTTTTCTCACCTCTTTATTTGGGAGTGTGAAGCAGCCACCCTGTTGCTCAACCCAGCCGCTACACTGGATAGTGAGGCAGCTGCATGCCAGGGATTAATTGTAATACAGTTCCCCACAGAAGGAAATGAAATGCACTCGAGTGTCGTTCCAGTTAAGGTTAACAAAGAATTCATTCGCTATCTAACAAGTCAATTTGCCAGTGGTACAAGAACAATGCGTAGGAAGTGAACGGGCCAAAGCCAACTCATCATCCAGGTGTAAGCTGAGAGTAACTATTCTGCAATCATTGGGATTATTCCAGATTTTCACAAGGGAAGACCTGAATAATTTGGATTCAGAGAAACAGTTCTTTCTTTAAGCAGTTATTAAAGGCAACATGATGCAATAAACTTCCAGAGATATGTTTGTGTAAATGTACTCAAATTTTTGCATTTGTTTTTACAGTAATAGGATTTTCCTATAGGTTGTATTTAAACTATTCTAAGAGACTTCAAAATCCTCCTAAATGAATTGGTTCTAGGGATGATGATAATACTCTCTCAATGCCTGATGGATCAGACACTGTGTTTATTCATTTTCCTTTGTGGGAATGCCAGCTAAACTATACTAAATCAATGGTTAGGCAGGGCTTTTGTAGTAAATTGCCAAAAGAAATTTGACAGACAGACTAAACAAATCGTGTTTTGTCATCCCAAAATCTATTTCATGGTCTTATCCAGCATGTTAAATTTTGAGCCAAAATAAAATCTTAAATTATTTGAAAAGATAGAGCTTCGGAGTCAGGTGTTCAGCTGACATCATTCAGGGAAACTCAGTGGAGCAACCTCAGTTTATGTCAGCTGAGCATTGGGACCGTGGACTTCAGACTGGCTGTGTCTATGTCTGTGCTTTACGGAGGAGTAGACTAATCAGCTGCAGAGTAAAGCTTCACCGTCTACACATGCGATGCTATTAGGCTTCAGTAAACTAATTTATGCCGCAGAAAGATAGTACTGTCAGGGACGAGCGCTCTCTTATGGCAGAGTCATTTATTGTGCTGAAACACATGTGTAGACAGTGGGCATAAACTGCACCCGATGAACCCAGCCAGACTCCTGCCTGCTGCTTAGCCACATGGCTCCACACTTTCATCACTCCTGTGCCCCAGCCAGCCCCTCTGCCAACCAAAGCCACCACCTGGAGCCCAGGGCTGACTCCCTGTGCCCCCTGCCAGACCATAATTGCTCCACCTCGGCTCAAATTGCTGCTGTCCTGAGCGCCCATGTAGACACCGCACTCGGGAATAGTTTACTCTGATTCAAACTGCTCCAGAGTTGATTGCTTCAAATTAATTGTATGTGTAGATGCATCCAGGAACATGTATCTTAGACCATGAAAGATATTACTTCCCCCTTTACTTTAAGGTACAGTATTTAGATATTAGACTCCTGTCTGCAATGTGCTTGTTCTTGATAAACCAATATATAACATTAGTATGCAAAATGATAAATAGGTGCTGCAGTATCCCAACAACCCCTGTTACTGAGCATTGATTCTCAACCAGGGTGCTGCGGCAGGTGCCATGAGATGCTTTAAAGGGTGTCAGAGGGTGCTGCACACATGATTCACAAGATAAATCCAGAGTTTTCCAAAGGGAATCTAGACTGCCAAAAAATGCTGCCCTGTTGTGGTCTCTCTCAGTTTTTTGCAACAGAAGAATTGCTCTGTTATTTTTGCTAAGCTAAGATTTGGCATTCTTCAAGGGGTGTCTTGAGTCTAATGAGGGGTGCCTTAAGTCTAAAAAGGTTGCAAACCAGTGGTTTGATGGAACCCATGTTCCACTATGTAGTTGGAAGACACCATTTACTAATAGTACTGTGGTCTTTTGGTTGATAAATAAAATTAAAGGTCTAACTGTATTTTTCTCAGGAGCTGGGGGGTTAATTTCAGTGTCCTGGGGCACTGCTCCATCCTGCCTGGTGCCGTCCTGCTGCATGGAGGTGCGGTGTCCTGTTGCTCAGGTGAACTCGTTCCACTTGAGATGTTGTATGTTTTGTCTGATGTGTGAAGTAATCCCTCTGTTTCTGTTTTCTACCTAAACACTTAGTTTGGCTCATCGCTCATAGATCTTCTGTCCACTGTACCAAGGTTTGTGAATTTGTACTCATAAGGACAGCTGTGTCCAGGAAATATTATGTTTAATCAATATGTTAAACACAAACAGGCGGGAAGGTGGTCTTCTGGCCAAAGAATGGGAGTGACTGTTGGAAAATCTGAGTCTGTTTCTGGCTCAGTCGCAGACTCTGTGTGATCTTGGCCAAGTCCTTGCCCTTGCTGTGCCTCAGTGTATGAACGTACAACTTGGGAATAACAATTTCATACCTCACGCAAGTTTCCTAAGGATTTACTAATTAAAGGCCCCGGTCCTGAAGTGTATGTAAGCACATGCCTAACATTAATCACTCGATGTGACAAGGTACATTCATAAGTACCTGTTTGAATCGGGGCCAATATTTATAATACCTTTCTGTAGAGCTTCCCATTTGAGGGCACTTGTGGACTAGCAGGTGGAGCTGGAATCAGGAGGCTTGGCTTGGGCTCCTGACTCTTTCATGCTAACTTTCTGCGTAACCTGGAGCAAAGTCACTTTATCTCAATGGGCTTCCATGGACCCATCTGTAGAATGGGTACATTAATGCTTGCCAACCATCATTTAGTGTCAGGGAAATGCAAAGTAGTAGGCATGACTATTATCCATATGCGCAAAGCAATTATAAACAAAGGATAGGAATTTATTTTAGAAAGTCGTCATAAACATTTAGTGAACTTCACAAAATTAATTCAATGACCAGCTCAAAAGTGTCCCATGAATAGCTTTGCATAAACCATTGGTTATTCCTCCCTTATCTCAGGCAGGACAATAAAATAGAGTCAGTACAACAGTTAGGAAGACAGATTCCTCTTATAAATATTTTCTGCTCTTTCTCGCCCCCTGAGAACATTAGCAACAGCATAGTAAATCTTTGAGATCTATTCCCCATATGAGCCTGATGCTCTGTATTTTGCCATGTTACAAGTAGTATAATTAGGACTCGTTCATCTGACAGATTAATGAGAGGAGCAGCAAAGGCCAGATAGCAGTAAATTAAGCACCTAATACAGTGATCCCTGCACATAATCGAACTGTGAAATAGCATGTCCTTTGTAATGGTCTAAGTCATTTCAGCACATAAATTCTTTAAAGCGTATCATTTTATGGCACTGTTTTACTGGACCTGGATATAAATATTTATACTTGCTCTGCTCACTAGTAAATATTTAGCATTTTGTTCTATATGGTAACAGCCCCAGATTTGTACTCGCAAAAACCTGCATAGATTTGTCAAGTGTTAGTATTTAACAAGCCACTGAGACTGTGCATTTAGCAATAATCATCTTTTGCAAGGGCTAACAAATGGTCTTCAAGCTGGTTGTTAAAATCCCTGCACAACCAAGGGATTCAAAAGAGTTCCTTGGTGGCAAAAACACACTCATCGGTGCGAAGGGCAGATGTTAGACTAGGTTGTGCTAATACACACATAGGAAAAACAGATCCTGGGTGACATCTTTAATCGGATACAAGCAAATCGTTTCAGTTAGTTGAATTATACAATATGGAGTTATGTTCAGTACTCTTACGATAATTCTCTGAGTTCACTATGAGCCCATAAGTGCTCCTGCCGATGTCTCTGGGCAAAATTCTCATAGATTTTATTTGAGGTTAGGAACTGGCCGCATCTCCTTTGTGACCAATCAAGCTGGGCTATCTAACCATATTACAGCAGCACCTAAAAATGCTAATCAGAAACCCAAGCCGTGCTCTGCCAAACACTTCTAGACACATTATAACAAGCCCTAGAGGGCCTCAGCAAACACATGTGCTAGTGCAGGGGTTTTCAAACTTTTTTGGTCGGTGTACCCCGGTCAAGAAGCGGGGAGTGGCCCAGTAGCCAGTTGACAAGTGAAACCCAAAGTGCCAGCAATGAAACTGGAAGTGCTGCTTCTCTGCACCACGAATGCAAACCCCCCTAGGGTCTGCCAAAATACCCCCGGGGTACACATCCCCCCGGATGACAACCCCTGTGCTAGCGGTTCACTCAATACCATTATTCCCGTGGGGTCAGAACTTCCCCTTCTCCCCCAGGAGAGGCATTGTGCTGAAAAGTGCTGTCTGGGGGTGAAATGTGAAAGAGAAGCCTTCATGGGAGGTTGTTCACCCTCAAACGCTGCCACGTTTTCTTGCATACAACACACCCACAGATAAAACCTGCCCTTTGTGTTTTGATGGTGGAACATAGAAAAAAAGATTTTTCCCAAGTCGGGGCCGACTGTGTGATATGAAATAACTCCTTCTGGGAACAGAAGGCACCTATACACATGACAGAGCTCTGCTCCACCGTGTGCTAATTAGCATGCATCAGAGCAGACTGGATCAATCGAGCGTGCTGCACGTCTACTGCAGCATGCTAATTAGCACCCTCCAGCAGCCTCCACGGCACATGTATTCAGTGTCCCCACATTTGAAAATGGTGGCGGGGGCACTTTACCTAAAGCTCATTAGACAAACTCTAGTTAAAGCGCCCCTGCCACCATTTTGAAGCACGGGACACTGAATACACACGATGCTGCGTGCCCGCCCCATCCCAGAGCAGGTGTATAGACGCCCAGAGTGTCCAGAAAGTTGTGACATCCCAGGAGACTGTCTCTGGGTGAGACAGCAGGCAGCACCCGCTATCACACAAGCTTGGGCTTCAGGTCCTTGCAAAGGCAGTAGCAAGACTGATATTTCTTTACTGTAGCTGGTTCTTTATATAAGTTCCTGTAAATTAGGTTTTGTTTCCACATTACGAGCCCCATCAACAGTTCACTTGCTGCTTCAGGCGCAAGCTTCAGTGCTCAGCCAGTGGCTACAGCTGTGAGTGGGTTAACGCAGCTGCCCCGTCAGCTTGGTGAGCCAGACACAAGCATCGGCTGTGCTGGCAGCTGCAGGGCTGCGTACTTCTTATCCAGCCGAGAAAACAGCTTCCCTGCTTAAGACATGCACCCCAATTTGAAGGGGCAGAGGGGGCTGAGTTTTGGGAAAGCTGTGTGATATATTTGAGAAAACATGGTATTTGTGAGGGGAAAATGCCTTTCTGCAGAAATGGGAGTTTTCACAAGGAAAATTCTGTGCCCACTGACATTTTCTGGTTGAAAAACCTAGAAGTTGCCAAATGCCACCTTTTTTTCCATACCTGCCTCCCAAGCAGTCTTCATTCTGCGCACTTGGGATCATTAAAAAAAAGGAAAAGATCCTATGACTATTTTTGCTCATATATTGGTGTTAGTTCTGTTGACTGGGTTTAATCCAGTTGAAGAACTGGATCTGTTCATATTGACTTTCATATTTCATATTGCAGTCACAGCCTTGTGGTATTTGGAGCTGTATGTGCACCTTAAAATAGACTCTCTTTTTTGGAGGGGGAAGATACAGCAGTATTGAAACATCTACATGCATTCATAGTTTGAAGTAGCCTGCTACCTCAGTAAATTCATCTAATTTCAAAATAAGCCTTTTCAAAATAAAAAAACCAAAAATCTTTGAAGCTGAAGACTCCACAGCCTTCCCGGGTGATCAGTGCTTAACTCTCCTTATAGCCAAAACTAGGTATTTTCGAATGCCTAACCTGAATCTTCCATGTTGCATTTTAAACCTTATTGAAGTCATGACATGGCATGGTGCTAAGAGCTGAATTAAAATCATTAAAAAAACTAATGGCAATTTGCACAGGGAAAACTAGACCAAAAGGGCATTCATTCTCTTATTATCTGTCCAAAGCCCCGGCAAAATGTAATAGAAGCACCTTTTCAAAATTAAAATCAAGCAGTAAACTTAAAAAAAACAACCTTGCAAATCCAACCCAAGCAAAACATAACACCTAGAGACGAGGCTGGACAAAGTGTTCAATAATCTTTCCATCTGAACTAGCCATCCGGTTTCAGTTTTACGTGCTGTTCTTCATTTCCTCTCTTAAACAGTTGTGTAGTGGTACTGCATCCTTTTCTGGTGCTTTCCTCTTCACAGGTGGCTACATTGCAGTAGTGGGTGAAATGAAACCGAATGAGCCCAGACTAGCAACTGCTTGGGGATCCTGCTCCATGAAGGAGACAATTAAAATGGGTGAGCATTTTTGCATGCACAGAAGTGTTTGTGTCATTTGGATCACGACCTTCTGTCACCCTAAATCAGTCAAAGGGACTGCTAATTGCATTGCAGGTTGTTTTGGGAGCATTGCAAAAGTACTTTTTGGAAAGTGATAATGTAGAAAGTGAAAGCTTCATAGCTGGTTTTTAAGGTACTTATGTGATTCCTGTTCCTGTAGGATCTGAGCAGCTCATAAGTTTTAATGCATGTATCCTCCCAACACTGCTATCAAGTGCTATTATTTCCATTTAAGACATGGGGAACTGATGACTGAAAGACTAAAGACCATATTTTTGAAGATGTATGGGCACCCACTGGGAATTTCTAAAGTTCCTTGGCAGGTATTTCCCTTTGAACTCATCTGTACCCTGATGTGTCAAATACCTTTACATCTCTGATTTGCCCAAGATCACACACAGGATGTCTATGGCAGATCAGTCAGTGAACCCCTGTCTCCCACCGCTTTGAATAGTACTCTTCCCATGAGAGTATCCTCCTTTTTCAGTGGCTCCACATTCTGAAACATGGCTGCAACTCAAATGCAGTAAAACAGAGACAAGCATCTCTGCAAATGAGAGAGAGAGAGTTGAGATAGGAAGGTGTGTAATACATAAAGGCTGGAGAGAGCAGGTTGGAGACAGCAGTTAAAACAGAAGGGAAGAGGATGAGGCAACATCTGGAGAAAGCAAGTAATGCATGGGATCACGGGAGATGGAAGAGCCCCACAGTAACAGCGGGTCCTTGTGGGATCTGAATAGCATGGGAGAAGCCAGAAGTGGAGCAATCAAGTGGCAAGTGGGCAGAGTAAAGGTCAGGGAGAAATCCCTGGACAGCTTTAAATTATGCAATTGGTTGGGTTGAGAGCAGCCTTGAGGCTGCTCTAGCTCCTAGCAATTGGCAACTGTCCCAATGGATTGCAAACTAGTGGGAGATAGCCAGAGAGCATGTTTTCTAGTCACTCCTCTTCACTCAAACACCCTGCCCTGACATGCCTCCTCCATATACCAAGAGGAAGGAGGGGTAGAAGGTAGATATGTTGGATCTGCACTTGCTGGTGACTTTATCCACAGTACATAGATTGGTGAATGGTGTCATGAGATGCAGTCTGTGCCCGAGAGAATCTGACCCATATCACAGCATGGAGCAGCAGATTGAAAGTCACTTGATTTCTGTAGTAACAGTGATTCTTCACTTCTAAAAAGGGTGACACAGACAGCATGAGAACAGGCTTAGTACAAGCAACAGCTCTGACATTTTCACCAGCCCACCACCGTCTTGGAAGGGGCACTTGAAGATGTCAGGGGGCACATCTACAGTAGACACTACTGCACAGATGTTACTGCGCATTTATTTAGTACCTGCACTCCTAAGTACTAAATAAATGTGCAATAACTGAAGTTATTGTGCAGTAGTGCCAGTGAACATCTTTTAAGTGATGCTACTGTGCAGTAGCATATTAGCACTGTCCGTGCTGTGACGCGCTAGTGCACAGTATTTTTTGGCTACCGCACAGTCGCAGTCTCATATAGATGGGCCCAGGGAGTGGAGTCCTCTCAAGAGGGCTAACAAGGATGCCCAGTGTGATACAGACACTTGTTTTCTGGGACCTGGGACCCAGTCTTATTTTACTGAAAGCACTGAGCAACACAAACCAGACAGCAGTGACTTCTGGTGCCTGCCAACCAGATCAACTTAAGCTGGTGACTTAAAGGTAAAAATAGCCACTGTTACACCTATGGTGTCTAATCCCCTGAATAAGGGCCATCCAAGTAGCCTTACTGCAAGACAAGTGTCTGGATGATAACCATGACTAAAAGGTATTATGCTTCAGCAGGCTTGGAGCTATCTAATATTTTACTGGGTCTCCCCCAAAATAGGGCCAATGAATCCCATAGAGTGTAAGCAGCTGCTGCTCTTCTGTGCTTGGTCAACTGCCTCTTCAGCTATCACGGAGGGTGAGAATAGCATTGCAAATCTGAAAGTGGTTCAACTTATTTTTCATTCCATTGACGCAGGGAAGTGAGCAGAGAGAGAGAGAGAGAGGGAGAGAGAGAGAGGACGTGTGTGAGAGAGTACGCCTGTGTTTTCCTCTGTTTGTGTGGGCGTGTGGTAGAAAATGTAGGTTTCACTTTGTGCGAGCCCATGTGAATGGTAAGAAGGCCTTGCATGTATCTTGTGGGGGAGCGTGGGTGGCACGGGACGTGCGTGCGTGTGTGTGTCTGACACAACGCGGGCTCGAGGCCGGGCGACTGCAAGACATGCGAGCACGCCCTGTAAATGCTTCCACTGCCGCAGAGAAGTCCCTGAGCTGGTTTGTAATAAAGAGAATGGTATGTTCCAGTGTCGAGGCTCCCCGCCTCGGTTTGCACTGCTGCTCCGGAGGAATGGAACATTCCAAAACGTTGAAAGCGATTGGAACGTGCGGTTGCTCCTCCAAAACCATAAGCTCGTGTTTCCAGCAAAAAAAAAGCAAAAAAAAAAAAGCCTTGTTTTATAGTCTCAGCTCCTGACCTTCGACAGCCTTAAACGCAGAACCAGGAGGCTTTAGTGTGGGCTTTGCTAAACACAAAGAAATCCTCAGCCTTTCCATAAACACTGGCAAGGATCAATTCTCCTCCCTGACACCGGCGTGACTCCCAAGAGACTTCACCACGCCCTATGGCACCACGCTGGATTTATACTGATGGTGCATAGCGGGGAATTCGCCCCCGTCTTCAGCAGGGAGGCCAACCTGTGTGGGGTGCTCCCTACCTCACCCAGGGCCCGGCGACATGCCGGTGTGTCTCTGTGGCCATGGGCAGCAGTCTGAGAGTGTGAGGCAAGGAGGAAGCCCTTTGAGATCTGTGCTCCCTGTAACAGAGCCTCTCCCTCTTACCCAGAGCACAGGGCTGCAGACCTGAGTTCATCCCTAGTTCAGTTAGTAACTCCCCCGAGACCGGGGCAACTTTGAAAATCTCAGCTTCCTCCCACAAGAGGGCTGGAGGAGACCGTGGAGGTGCCCGAAGCTCAAGGTGGGAGTAGACTCGTTGGAGCTGCTCCATACTCTTGTGGACACTTGCGGGGAGTCTGCTGCCCTTTTTCTCCCCCATTGCTGACCTCCAGATTGCACACCAGGACGTGGGTTTACCCACGGGGGTCAGATACAATCCCTTGATCCTAAATTTTGGAGTGCACCTTATTCATCAGCCTACGTCTGTGCATGCTATATTTCTATATCTGATAGAGATGCATACTCATTCCCTTGGAAGAAAAGAAAATGAAGCAGCCACATGTTTTACCTGGCAACTGTATTCAGGGTGATTCATTCCAAGAAGACTCTGAAAACTCCCCACCTCACTTTTACCTCTAGGAAATTCCCTTTTCATGGGAATGAAAATCACAGCTCCCACGCCCACAGATTTCAGGGCCCTGGCACTTGGAGCGGCTGCAGAGCACAAGCCGCGGCCCCTCTCACTCCCAGCACCAAGCCTCACAGCAAACACAACGCTTTCGCCTCTCCAGATCATATTTTTCAACCCGAGCATTTTTATGGGGGGCTTAAGCAACTTCCTACGTTCCTGTTGTTGCTTTTAATTTTTTTCCTACTTCGGGTGAAACCCCTGCAGGGGGAACTGAGCCGGGGGGGGGGGGAAGGAGAGAGAGAGAATAAATAAATAATGAAGGAAATGTTTCTCTTTCCCCTCTCGGTATAACGAATGTATGGAAAGCTTTAAGCAGCAGCAGTATTTTGACACTGTGCACAGTCCTGCTCCCCTCCCCTAGTCCTTTGAGGTTCATCTTTCAGACCACAGCTCTGTTCCGTTGCCAACTTGTTGGAAGTGTTTAGTGACTGGAGAACTGTTGCCTGCTCTCTTCAGAACTTCACACTTCATTTTTCCAGATCCCTGTGAGCAGCAGCAAATATTTCACCAGCCTGGTTTGCTGGCTACTGCCATAAATCAGACTTAGAACCCAAAAAAATATCCAGGCCTGTCAAGCCATTAAGCTTTTATTTTCAGGCTGCATCCAGTGGTAAATGAGGGCTTGTATTTGCCTTCAAAACTGTAAAGGGATTTTAAGGATTGTCATTGGACAATGGCCAGATCCAAAAGATACAATGCAGAATGTGACTGGTTAGAAGCGATTTTTAAAAAAGTCTTAAGTATGAAAAATGGCTTTTCTTAAAGGTTTTTTTGCAAAGAAATGTGAAACTCGGCTTGGATTTCATGTGGCTTCAAAGGAAATCGATTGAGGAAACATAAGGGGAAGATGATTCTGAAAGGCTGAGTGGTTATTTATTCTGGCCTGGGCGTACAGAGCCTTAGACCCATTCGTTAGCCAGTTATCCACCATAGCCATTGCCACTGGGACAGAGAGGAGAAACCAATTTGATGGATTTGTTCTGTTGCTATCAGTCATACTAAAATTTAGATGTAAATTTAATGCAGCGCAACACACACCGGCAAACATGCAAGGTGCAGTGATAGTGGGTGAACTTGCTCTTACTCGTGGGTCCCACAGGGAGTTAAGGAGTCGGCCGCCGTTCGTTTAAAAAATAAAAACATCTTGCAGCAACAATCAGAAGCCCCTCGCTCTGCTATTCATTACTTGACACAGGCAACAGGGTGGTGTAATGAATAGAAAGTAGACCAGTAGCCTGGAAATCTGGGTTGTATTTACAGCTTTGTTGCTGGCCTATGGCGCGATCGAATTCTGCTAAGCTTTCAAGATCTGCCTGTTGAAGCAAGCAGGCTTATTTGCATATATACCGCTGTTACTTGTTTGCATAATCTGGTCTATTTGCATAAATGGCAACCAGTGTCCTGATGACCAGATTTTAGGACTCCCTCCAGCATGGAGTTTTAGAAACACAGGAACGGCTGTGCTCCTGCCAGGCTACAGGCATCTCCCTGCTCCTGCTAACTAGTTGCTCCAGGTCCTGGGGCTGCAGGGAGAGCTCTAGGGTAGCCCCTCTTGCTTGCCCGAGACAGGAAGGGGAACCCAAACAAATTTTGCTGCTGTGGGGAAGATGACACTTCCTGTCCTTGGTAAGGGTCCTTGAAAGCTAGGGATAACGCATTGTCGAGGATGGCTTGCAGATTCGGGGCTGATCTGGGGATGCTGAAGTCGGTTCTCTTTTTCACGACAAACGCCCAGCACAACCACAAGCAAGTCCCTTCACCTATCCATGCCTCATTTTCCCATCGGCGAGAATGAGCTCCTCCTTGCGCAGATCTTGTCAACCTGAGCTGATTGCAAGGCACTCAGAAACCAAGGCCACAGAAATGCCTGTCGATAAATAAAACATTACTGCTGTTCTGAAACCAATCTTTTCCTACCAAGGTCTAAAGCCCTTTGCCCAGCTTCTGTGCTGAATGACAGGGCCCGTGTGCGGCATATCTGCTCATAGCACTTAGCCTCGTTGCTTCCACCTGGGCAGCGAACAAAGGGATTCAAGGGCTACAAAACGACTGTCTTTCACTCACACTGGGCTACATTCTGCTTTCCCCAAGGCCCGTTGCCCAGAATAACAATGAACAGTAGTACTTTTAGGCTATGACTACGTGTTATCTCACTGTGCCAGCAACAGCTCCCACAAGCATGCTGTGCAGTTCTGGATGGGCGGCCTCCTAAGCTGGAAGCCCAGTAGCTGTGTCTGAACAGTGCTGTGGGTGGGCTACTTCGCATGGAAATTTGACCTTGTCACTCATCGGTGCTGAATAGCCAGCCTGAAACGCTGCGTGGACCTGGCTGTTCTGTTTAGAGGCAGGCCGTGCGGGGCAATGCGGCGTGCCCCAGCATACCACACACAGTGGGTTTAGTGTGTAGATGCATCCTTAAAATCCTTCATGGCCATTACCTAATTAAGCTTCACAAATGGCTCAGATCTTTCTGGCTATGCAGGTGTCCATGGGATTTCAATGGGAGTTAGGGCCTAATCCGGGACATTAGACCCGGATCCACAATGGGGCATGCCGATGTTTCAGCGTGAACTCCCAAATGGCGCTGCAAGGGTCTGAGGCCAAATCCCCAAAGGGCATGGCTAAGTTCAGGTGCTCGACTTAGGGAGCCGAATTCACAAAGCTTAGTTAGTCGTGCTTATTGCCTGCACCACGAACAGAGGGCCTAAGAGTGGGCTTTACCACGGGCGGCACCCTGAGCAGCGGGATGGCTTCGGTGGCCAATTGAAAATGCTGAGAAGAGGAAAGTGCCTAAAATCTTGCTTCTCTCCTTAATTTAATTATCAGACTCAAGGCTTCAGCTAGGTGAGGTTATTGTGGCTTGCTGCACTGGACTTAGTGGATTTATATTCTGCCCGATTTGTATTGTAGGTGCTGCCTGAGTACTTTTTCAGTTCAGGCCCTATGTAATCAGCCGCGGGGACTGTGTTTCATATGTTCACGAAGAGTTGTATACACTGACTTTGTCTCTAATAAATAAAGCCCCTCACTCTGCTCAGAAAATCAGGGAAATGTTTCTTATTTGGATAGCATAGATTAGCGATAGATAACATGATGGAGGCCACTGGAGATAAAGGCTGATGAAGACGTATCTAGTTCTCATTTGTGTCTGGTACCAGAATGAACACCCAGGGGCTTATTCCCAAACAGATGGCTCAGCCGTGAACAAACTACTTAATTTAAGATTTCTTTACATGGCAAAGATGCTGTGGGTTAGCTCCCTGGACTCACAAATGATAAGCCATAGTGCGCTATTTTTATGTCCTGGATAGCAGAAAGAGACATTTCCAGATACACATCTCCCATAATGAGCCAGGGGCATTCCCAATTAAAAGGCATGATTAGCCCATTTCCTGTCCCCTTCATGAACACGAAACACTCCCGAGGTTTCTTAGACTCACCTCTCCTCGTTGAATCTGAGCTGAATGCTTCCTTTTACATTTCCCCACTGCCACCCATATCCCACTCTGCTTATTGCTTGCTACAGTTGTTGCAAAACTTCCCACCTCCTCTGACCTTGCTGTTGCTGCGTCTTGGGTGTTCTGGGTTGGAGGCTGCTTCAGCAAGCAGGCTCTGAGTCAATTAATTTTCCAAATTACAGCTAACTCAACAAGCCATTCATGAGCAGCAAAGTGGGGAGGCCAGCCTTGCTGGAGAAACAGGAGTTTACTTTCCCAATTTAGCTGGCTGTGGTGAGGGTAGCTGGGAACCGGGGCATGTTGCGAAGCATGATGACTCTCCGCATTGATTCAGGATGCTCACACCAGATTTTCAACAAAGCAGACAAATCCGGACTGACTTGCCCCTCACTAGGAGCATCAAACCCAGAGCAAAATAATCTTCTCGGGTTGGATCCAAAGTGGGCACTTGTATTTGTGGAAAATTAAACTGTCCGTAATTTCTTTGGATTCCTTTTTTTGACTGAGGTGACTGCAGAACAGAGCCGGGCCTCCCTTTCCCTACATAGTTTCATAGTTTCATAGTCTCTAGGGTCGGAAGGGACCTGAGCAGATCGTCTAGTCCAACCCCTGCCATGGCAGGAAAGAGCACTGGGGTCAGACGACCCCAGCAAGGTGTAACGACCCCAGCAAGGAGTGCATGTTTTATAGCACAGAGCATGTCTGGTACTGAAGAAATAAATTAGTTAATAATTCTACTAATTAATTTGAGAAGAAAGAAGGACTGCTGCTTAGGGCAGTAGCTTATGATTTGGTGGAGCTGTGTTCAGTTCTCATCCCCACCGCAAGCGTCCTGGGTCCTCCTAACACGTGCCCAAGGGTAAAGGGGAGGTGTTGCTGGAGCATGGGTACTAGACATGCCCTCATCAGCCAGCATCAACAGCAATCATAGGGAAGAAGCTGTGTAGGTTTCCACACAGCTTATTAGCCAGAGTACAAGCCTGCTATGGTCTGCGGGACTCACAGGGTCAGATCCTGTTCCATCTATTAAGCACCTAAATGAACATAGATGCCCAAGAGTAGCCTGTTTCACCCCATACTTCCCAGCTACTCAGGCTGTTGTGAAGATAAGTATACTGAAGACTGTAAGACACTCCAAAGCCCTGGTAACTGCCCATCTTCATGATTTATCCCAGTGGTGCCCAGCCCATCTGGCACAAGTGACCCAGCGCCAGGCTGTGGGCTGGATGTGGAGTGTGGGCATGCATCACCTGGCCCGCAGAGCTGGAATCTGGTGGTGGCAGCATGGACTGCTGTGGTTCCTGGAGCCACAACAGCCTCTGATCCTCCCACTGACAATTTGTTTTGGCCCAGTGGGCTCCATGCTCCAGGTCCAGCCTGCAAGGCTCCCTGCTGGCCCGGAAATGTGGCGGAAGGCTATGCGGTGACAGCATTTAATTGCTGCAGCTCTTCTTACTGACAACTTTCTGGACTCAGGGGCAGGCTGGGTGAGATGGCTGGAACTACTGCTGCTGCTTTAGACAGATAATAAAAGAATAAATACTTCTTGATCTAGTTTTCCCTGCATAAATTCTTGTTTTTTTAATTATTTCAGCTCTGGAGTCAGTGCCACACTGTCTATCGTGACTTAAATTTGGCTTAAATTGCAACATGGAAGATTCTTGTTAGGCATTAGAAAACCCCAGTTTTGACTATGCGGAAAGTTCAGCACTGATCACCAAGGAAGCCTGTGGGGTCTCCAGCTTGAAGGTTTTTCCAAGCAGTTTCGACTTGTCTGTCAGGAGCAGGCTGGGTACAGTCGAACCTGAATTTGGAAGACGGCTAGACTAGATGACCTCTCATAGCCCCTTCAGTTCCTATTTTCTATGATTCTAAGTCTGAGGAATAAGATCATCTGTGAGGACAACTGTCTTTGCTCTCACATGGCATCAACCATGAGGCTGTGCATCCTCTCCCTAAAACATATGGCCTGTACATTATTTTTTCCACCCTTCAATTTATGAAACAACAGTGGCTGCCACAAGAGCTTCTAGGAGCTTCTGTCTTTGGCCCAGATTCACAACTGCATGCTCATCTACATCAGCGCTATGTGGGTGTAAAGTGTTCCAGGCTGAATTCTGTTCCACCACTAAATGGCAATGCTTTATTGAAGCCGACACAACCATGTCAGCTTTGTTCCACCATTCGGACTTGAAAGAGTATCATTTGCCTGCAAAAGATACACAACAATTTTGAAACTCTCTCCTCCAATCTGTATGAACACTAGCAAATACTGTACATTTTGCTTTGTTTCTCTGGGCCAAATCCTGACCTGATTTACACTGATTTCCATGAAGTTGCATGGAATGAAAAGTCAATGACCTATCTCATGCTCAATACATTTTCTCTTAATTTGAGCCTAAGTTGACTTACTTATTAGATTCAAATGTCTATATGCTGATTTCCTTTAAAAAACACCCTGCTAGAGTTGTTTTGCTTTGTTCTTGTTAATCTTGGTGCCATCTGTCTCCTTGGCAGGTTGCCCTAGTAGTTATTCTGCCTTTAGGAAGTTGCCCCTGCGTTTGTCATATGGTTTAGGATGGCAGGGGCTTGCCTGGACAGTGATGTCCCTCAAGGCTTCAGCTTTTGTTTATCTCACCTTGTCTTCATTCTTGTGCCTGTCACATGCTGTATCCATTCATGGCCCTGCCCGAGTCCCCAAGGAAGTCCATGAATCGAGCATGCACACACACTACTGAGGCGGATATACTGTGGCCATATATGTTTTGCAGGAAACTGAGTAGGTATCTGCCACTTTTTAAATTGTTCCTAGCTAAGGCGAAGCTCATCTGTAGCCTGATTCCTCTCTCTGTTCGAAGCAGCCCATTACTTTCTTTTAAACTAGGCATATATTTGAAGTGGATTTCCTTGTAATCTGTCCCCAAACTGTTTCCCAAAGGGTTGTCCCGTGAAAGGGCTGACTTAGCTAAGAGCCAGGGAGTGCAAAGAGGCAAGGTTTTCTATAGCATTCAGCATGGGCCTGACTCTTTCCCCAGTGGTGTCAAGGGTAAAATGCCTCTTCCTTTCAAGAGGGAGGAGAACTCATCCGCTGTGAAAATTCCCACTCTGATATTTTAGGGCTACATCTGTATCTGGTGGAAATGGGCAAAAGTCCATTGACATCAAGGCTGTTCCGTACAGAAGGGCATTTCAGGCACTCTTTTGACAACAGTCCCCTGCCATCAAAACAGGCTTTTGGTCCCTTCCACTGCTTGTTATTTCAATGTATTTTACACATTTCCAGCAGCAGTTGAGTCATTCCAATAGCCCTGCTTTCTCACTGCAAGACTCTAGGCCGGTAGTTCCCAAGGGGTGCATCTACATGAGACGCTTTACTTGAGATTAGAACAAATTACTGTGCAATAAGCATCCCTGTGTACATGCACAGATACTTACTGCGCAGTAATTTGCTGTAATTGCAAGTAAATTTGCTGTCTGTAAATACAAGTAGCAAATTTACTTGGAAGTAATTACTGCACAGTCTGGCACATGTAGATGGCTGACCGAGAGCAAATGTGCTCCTGGTCAGCCAGCCACCAGGGGGTGGGAGATTGCTCCCTGCCCCTGGGAGCTGCCTGCTGCCAGGGTGGGCTCCACCACCAGAGCCTGGGTGGACACAATGCCCCAGCAGCAAGGAGCTCCCAGCCCCCACTCTGCGATTGCGGACAGGGGCTGGGAGATTCTTATTTCCCAGTCCCAGCTTCACAATTGGATTATACGAATCCCCCAGCTCTCTTGCCCCTTGATCATGCAGTGGGGGTTGAGAGCTGCCGGCTACCTGGGCAGGGGGATGTTGTCCTTACCCAGGCTCCAGTGACAGAGCCCGCCCCAGCAGCAGGCAGTTGAGTGCTAGCCCCGTGCTCCCTGCCAGCCCATGGGCTATCACCCAGGGGGAACCTAAAGCTCCCCCTGGCTGCTGCAGGGGCCTGATGGAGGCCTGGCAGGGGTGGGAGCAGACTGCTGCCATGAGCAGCAAATCTGCTCCCGCTTCCCCACGTGTGTAGATGTCTGCCTGGGGTGGATTTACTCTAGAGTAAATTACTCTAGAATAAACCCAGCCCAAAGCATTTGCATGTGTAGATGTGCCCAAGATGTATTATATAGACTGCTTATGGTTTACCAGGCCAGGGTCAGTGGTCCATGGATCAGATGGGCCCACCCATATATTCAGTTAAAAGTTTGATGGTAACAGCATGTGGTATCCATGAGAAATCTTGAGCTAATCAGTGGCCCCAAAAAGTTTGCAAACCACTGGCATAAGATACTGGATCTCACCTTTCATTCACATCACACCTGCCTTTCACCTCTGTCTCTGACCTCATACAATCCAGTCTCATTGGTTTAGGCCTTTGCTTTACCACTTTCAGCTTTTGCTGCCCTTTTATTGGTGCCTCCTACAAACATCTCCAAATGCTTTCTTTCTCACCACCATTTACACACAAAATGAATTCCTCCCAAACTTCTGTAAAAGCCAGGCATATTGCAAAGAATCAGGCTGCATCTACCATGTGATAGCAACATATAACACAAGGCCAGTTTCCCAGTGAAGTGAGATTAATGGGAACACTTTGGTACAGAGAATAAAGCGGTAACATATAACACATGATTCTGCTATGGTTTAGGACTGCTGATTACATATCCCTATGCCATCTAGCCAAATGTAGTCCAGGGTAGGAGCTCTAGATTCTACTCCAGTACAAAAAATGGGCTGTGAAGTATTACTGCATGAGCTCTGAGATGATGAGGGTAATGACTATGATGACAGTGACTTGTATCGTGGTAGCACCTAATAGGGATCAAGGCTACATCTTGTGAAATTTTCAATGAAACGCTTTTCCACCATAAAACTCCATTTCAATGAAACTGACATTTTTTATATGAAAACCAACTTCTCTGAAACATTTTGGAAACATGATGTTAAAAAAAAGTTAACTAGTTTCCTTCACAATTGATCTACTTCTATCCTTTTATGTTTTACTATTATATGTATATGTAGTTATGTATATGTCATTTTTTATTATTATAGTACGTTTTATTGTTGGTTATTATTTTTGTTATTTATGCATTGTTCATGATGTGTAATTTGCAAGGGATTGTGTAACATAGTATAATAGGTGAAATATTCTATTACTTTATTTTATGTTACTGTATTAAACAAAAATAATGGAAGCTTTTGCTCAGTACAGATTGAAATTTCATATCCTATTTGCTAGATCAAAGTGTTCCTTTTTGTGTTATAATGAAACAGTTTGACACTGATCCAACAAGCTGAAATTTCCTGCTAAATGGAAATTTTGGGACATCTAATCAAAAATCTCTCATTTTGCAAGAATCTGGCTGCATAGGCACTTGCAGTCATGCACACAAATGCACCCACCTTCTCTTGCCCTGTATCGTATAGGAATGTAGTCATTCCAGGAAAACACATTTAGTGGGGGTTGGGAGGTAGGTTGCTTTGGAATCAATCATTTATTTTCCATGCAAAATGCTGTTTTTCCCCCCCTTTTTTGTTCTTTTCATAACCTAGGATTTGCCTTGTTTCAGGGCGGGGAAGGAGTTGGGTTTTGTGGGGGGGGGGAAGGGGTTTGGAAAATCACAATGGTAGATTGTGCCTTCTCATCACTGAGTTCCTTTTGCCTCTAGTCTCTCAGCTATAAATAGGAGATCCTTTGTTCTGTCCCCTTTGGATCATAGCTACAAACATGAACTGTGGAAGACGCTCTCAAGTCTTTCCATGTTCTTGGGTTGTTCTCCTGCGAGGAGGCAGTCGCACAAACAAACAGGCTGCTTTGTTTGTATTTTCTCTGAAGTCACAATTTCTTCCACTAAATGTTTATGCATTCCAAAGTCAAGTCACTTGACTTGCATCTTGGGAACCCAAGAACAATGATTTAGGCTACTTTCACATGAGTTTGAAGAGGCATATTTAATAGGCTGAGTTAACAATGTGATTAGCATGTTTCTTGCCTAGGATAAATTTTTGCTTTAATCAAGACACAGCTGGGGTGTATGTTGGTGCTAATAGAGAGTATTTTTAAATAGTGTTGCTGAAAGGATCCAGACTTGGCAATCTTTCAAAATAAGAGCTTGATTCAGAGTCATTTAAGTTAACGGGAGTGTTTCCGTTGATTTTGGAGGATGTGGGGTCAGGGTTTCTCATGCAGATGTAGACTAGATAAGGCACTGCAAGCTCGCTACTCGGTGTCCCAGGAGTGTCCCCAAGCCTGGCCTGGAGAGACCACTTCTAGGAATGTAATTGGAGTGTCTTGTTCCTGGCTCCGTCTGTCCTCAGGCTCTTTCTCGAAAACCCTAAACAAAAGAGTCTAATTATGGCGCTGGTTTCTGCTTGTGCACAAACACGCTCTAGGGACTGAATGATCACACCGAGCAGCCAGTGATGACGACTGTGATGTCTGGTCACCACAAGCTTGGGCTAGAATTGATCCAAAGACCTAGTGAGATTCAATTCATTCCTGGCACACGCTTTTTGGCTTCTCATTTACTGTATGTGGGAAGCTTTCTTCCTCCTCCTCTATTTCTCATTCAGTTCATCTTGTTCTCCCCCTGATTCTTCTGAATACAAAGAATTGAATTCTCTAAACCCAGATGCATTGCTATCAGTGTATTTTTTTAAAGACTTGGCACCATTTATGAAGTTTCCCTTTGTACACTTTCCTGTTCCTGTTCTTCAGTCATTCAGGTATCATCACTCAATAGCCATACTGTGCTGATAATGCTTCTCACATGGAAAGAATTGTACTTTATTGATGGCAAATGTTGTAATGCACTTTCATGTCAGGATGAAAACCTGAAAAAGAGACTTTTTATTATTATGTGTGCTACATGAAACCTCTGCACTACACTAGATTGCACACTGAGTATATTTGAGTATCCTGTAGGGAGCAGTGCTGCATTGGGAGTAGGGAAGAGACAAGATAACCCACCAGGTCTTTTTCACCTCCCATTTTCATAAACAGCTATTATAATATACATATTATGTATACCATTTTACATACTGGGCCAGATCCTACTCTACCTGTTAGGCATCTAAGTGGAATTAGACCATGTGTAAACAAAACAAGGGGCACGTGTGCACAACACTTTAAAGCAGGCAAGTGCTTTTGCACCACTTTAACGGTGTTGGTGTTTGCACGCCTCGGCAGCGTATCGCACATTAAGTCCAGATGCTGTAGGAAATTCAGTGGCTTAATGTGCCTTAAATGAGTTGGGGGGCAGCAAACTAAAACTCCTTTGAGGAGTTTTAGTTTGCTGCCCCTACAGCCACAGAGCGAAGCCCCGGGCACTGTGCAGCTCTGCAGAAAGCCCATACCGGCAGCCTGGCAGCAGCCCGGGAAGGCAGGCTCCATGAGCCTGATCTTCCCCAAGCCTCCCTGCCTGCCTGAGCTGCCTGGGGGCCCGGTGCTTCCCTCTATGGCTGCGGTGCCTCCCAGGACCACCCGAGCCAGGTGTTTGCAGGCGGGTGCCACCTGAGGAGGGGCCGCTGCTGCCGCAGAGGAAAGCACCAGCCCCCACCCCGTCCTGCAACCCAGGGACCACGCCGCCTGCCGGCAACTCGCCCTCCCCTCTCCACTGCCGGAGAGACAGGTAAGTCAGCAGCATGTGTGTATGACATGGGGGTTTAATCAGCCCTTAACTGAAGCAGTGTTTTTTAAAGCCCACTGCTTCAATTAAGGGCCTCTGTTTCATCTACACACAGCCTTAAGTGCCTACATGCGATTCTATTCCACCTTTCAAGTCTCAGAAAATCCATATTTCATCTACTTTTGTAACACACTGTCATCGGGCTGTTAAGACTCAGTCACAAAAAAGCCAAAAACAGCCAGGAGGAGGATCCTCCACCTTTTGTATCAACAGTTTTTCAGAGACTTGAAAACTGTAGGACAGAATTGCACTTAGGTGCTTAAGTCCCCTTTTGCATCTAATGGGTGGAATAAAATCCAGCCCATTGGGCATGTCTACACATGCATCTACTCCATCCTAGATTGACCGTGCAGTAAAATACTGCACAGTAAGGGGTTTGGGGCAGGTGTCTACACATTCAGAGATCAGGGAGAAGATTTGCTCCCAGTTCGCTGCAGCCCTGCAATGTGCCCCTGCCACCAACAGGGGGAGCTCCAGGTTTTCCCTGGACACTAGCCCAGAGGCTGGCGGGGAGCACCAGGCCAGGAGATAGCTGTCTTCTGGCCCAAGGGCAGGGACAGTGTCCCCCTATCCAGCAGCAAGGGATAGGGGGACATTGCTAGGTCCGGATAGAGGGCTTGGAAAAGAGCATGGAAAATGGCTTGGAAAGAGTTGAAGGGGAGAGGCAAGTCCCAGCCCCCTGCCCTGATCCACTGGTGGGGCAGCTAGCAGGTAGCTTGCCCCACCAGCAGATCAGGGCAGGGGGTTGGGATCTGCCCCTCCCCTACAGATTTTTCTTAGCCCCATGCCTTGATCACCTGGTTGGGGCACAGGGCTGGGACCTGCCCCCGACTGCAACAGTTCCCAGCCAGCCCCGAGATGTGCAAGGATGTCTGCATATGCAGCCCAGAGTTGGCTGGGGACTGCTCAAAACAGGGCAATCCCCAGCCACCGCGAGGCTGCATGTACTTCCTTGCGCAGCCTGGGGCTGGCTGGCAACTGTCCTTTTGGGGTCAGTGCACCCCCAGCGGCTGGACACAGAGAGGGGAGGGGGGCACGGCACACAGCCAGATGTGAAGCAGGGTTGGGAGATGGCGCGCAGCTGAGTGCGGAGTGGCAGCAGCCACCATGTGCGATCTTCCCTTACCGGGTGGGCAGCACCTGCACGGGATGGTGTGTGGAGGCACTCCATACCCAGCCACCTGTACGCACCCCCTCCTCAAGTACCCCTGGGAGTATGCGTACCCCTGGTTGACAACCCCTGCTGTATGCCACTTCCCATCCAAGTTGATGGGGAACATCCAAGTTCTGGCAGCAAAACTTCCACGGTGCATCTAGCAGTAGTGCTGAGCAGCCGCTGTCAGGAATCAGGGCGACAGCATGCTAGGCACCGTGTGCCAGAGATAAGCCTGGCCCAGCTGACAGCCCATTTTTGAAGCAGACCAAAAGAGAAGGAGATTTGCTTTAGGACTGTCACTTCGCTTCAGACATCTCAGCCAGCCATGCCTCAGATCACTGCTGAGGACAGGCTGGCGGCATCTTTTTATGCAATGTGCATGCCCTGTCTTTGGCTGTGGGAAGCAGGGTATGTGACATGGCCTCCTAATGTAGGAAGGAGCCAGCTGCCTGGTAGGGGATCACTTTAAGAAGTAAGGCTGTAGTTTGTTATTATACCAAATCCAAAGTGATTCCTTGGCTGGTTGATTGATCTCTTAGCGTCCTGCTGCTCTTGGAAATATGCAATATGGACACGGGACTTTGTTTCAGGTGCCACCTGTTCCTATTCTTCATTGTCAGCCCAAGCAGTATTCATAATATAAAATCTCATATTACTAATTGGCTATAATTTATCACTCCTTGCATTTAGATTTGAGCTCTTCAGTCATTTCAACCTTGATGCTTCACTTCTCTTGTTTGCTTCCTCTTTTACACTTTCTTCAGCTTTTATGATTAGCGCTGCTCATAAGCTGTCAGATTTCAACCTGGGTTTTGATACATCTCCTGTCATTTCCTTTTCCCTTTTCACTGCCTCTTTTTTGTGGCCACCTTCTTCCTTTCATGGCTTTCTCTCCTAGTTTAGCATCGTCCCCATCGTTACGTTGTGGGCTGAGTATTTCTACCTCTCTGGGCAGTCTGTAACTGCACATTCGTTACTGATTTCCTGGTGGCTCTGAGCATGAGCCACTCGGATCTCTTGGACTTTCCCCCAACATTCAAACTGAACGCAAACCAAGACCCTTCTTCAAAATTAAATAAAATGTATTTTTGTAATTGTTTTTGCTCACCGTTATAGTTCATAGTTTTGCTACAGTTCTAGGTAGACCTGATCACTGAGCTGCTAAAACACAACAGTCCCGGCTGTTCAAATCTTGCACTGGTTTCACACCTATTGCACTGTCTTTGGGGGACTCTCTATCGCTTTACCTTGGTGTAACAGAAAGGAAAATGGGAAGCTCTCTGTTTTTAGGTTGCTTAGAAGCAGAAATTACCAAATATCTTCCAAGAAAACCTGCTTTTTTAATGTGTGAAATATGCTACCTTTTTTTTTTGCAAAACCAGGGTGTTCAGCTAAACATTGGAAAAGTACTCAACGTTGTGGTTGCTTGTTCATAATGAATCTTGGAGCTTTTGAGGTTCAGCTGTCTGTACTATGCAGTCATCATTTGGATAATTGGTTGAATTTAATAATGTACATGTTCCCATTGTTTTTAATGTATGTTCCATGACAAAAAGGGAATAGTCACCTGGCTTTAACATAGAAAAGATTGCTCCTGCCCTCCTCTTTCATTTGATCGCTTGAAAAAGGTTTTAATTGCCAAGAAGAGGAAAAGTCTGACTCAAAACAGTCATAAATGTTTCAAGGTAGATATGCATAGTATCAGCAGCAGAGATACAAGGCAGACAAAAGCCATCACCACCCACAGGCCACTGTGCTGTCCGGCATCCCTCAGTAAATTGTGTATACTTCTTCACTTCAAAATAACCACCAGGATCATCATGTACCATATTATTATCATCTGTTGGCTCTGTTTGCAAAGCCTTACACTCAGCTTCTTAGTGATGTAGCGTTGTTATAGCCACGATGGTCCAGAGAATATGTGAGAAGCAGTGTTTGTTTGGTATTGTCTTTTATTGGACCAACATATAACCAATGTTACTGCCAAAAAAAGTTTGCTGCATTTAATTTAATGGTGTTTCTCATGTTCATTTCCTTGGAGGCTTGTCTGCCCGCTAACAGCACAATAATATTTTGATGGGGCAGCCGATTGATTCCTCAACATCCGGAAATGTTCTTGGTCTGGAGGAAAAATGAAAATCCAAAACAGGAGGAAATGGCAGATATATAGAGCCTTTGCCACCCGGGAAGGGGAATAAGAGCAAAAAGGACCCCCCAGCATCGGATGAGATGGGGACCCCGGCATGGGGTGCAGGTGGGAAATGGGGTGTCTGTAAAGGGAGCACAGGTAATGAACAGAAGGGGAATGTGGAACATGGAAAGAAAGGGGAGGTTAGGTTCCTAGCATGGGGGAAGAAGGACTGGAGGTGGAAAAGAAAAGAGAAAATCAAAATGGAGACTGGTGGCACACTGAGCCCCTGGCCTGCCGGGAAGAATAGGGGTCCTAGCACAGCACACAGAGGATCTGCTGCAGGGGAGGAAGGGCAGTGTTGCAGTCAACTGAAAAGCAGGGGAAGCTCGTGCTGGTGAGCACGGTGCTTGTCTGGAGAGTGGAAGGATGCCGAGAACTTGGCCCACGCCGTGCTCCTGTATTCTGGGGGTGTCCAATGTCCCAGACCAGGGCAGGGTACTGGACAAATGTGTGAGGACCCTGTTTCTTGAGAAACATCTGCTAGTCCTAGTTGTGTATTGCCTTTTCCATTACTCCAGGTAGGTTGCTGCAAAAGTCTTTGGAGAGCAATTCCTATATAGTGCCTGGTTTATCAGTGAATTGCTTATTGTGGATGGGGAAAGGGCACAACCTTTTCTCTGGAAAGGCCATGTGGGATCAACTGACATGCCTGGCTGCTCACAGCTTCACAGAGTCATAGGTGTTAGGGTCAGAAGGGACCTCAACAGATCGTTTCCTAGGCAGGAAAGAGCGCTGGGGTCAGATGACCCCAGCCAGATGCCTGTCCAGCCCTCTCTTAAAGACCTCCAAAGTAGGGGACAGCACCACCTCCCTTGGAAGCCCATTGCAAATTTTGGCCACCCCTTACCATATTTGTAATACGTAGCATTGTTCTACCTTGTTTTACCACACTGTGGGCCCCCACCCTGAACTCGCTCCATCCCAGGGGTGATTAGTGGAACTGGACTTGTTCTTTTCTTTTGCAAGACCTCCATGCTTGCAGCGTCCTTCCGTGACACCCATAGGCAAACCAGCCTGCCTCTTAAAACCAAGATCAGCTCTAGAGCAAACCTGGCTAATGTTTTAGCCTTTGCTCCAAGCCTCCCTTGCAGCTTCTTTTTCTCTAGGAGGGGATTTATTTTAGTGGTTAGAGCAGGAAACTGGGGGTTAGAGGACTTCTAAAGCATCTTCCAACTTCTGAAACTATTTATAACATACGGTGGGGTAACACACTTACTTTTTCTGGCCCTCTTTTTTCTTCACTACTTGAAGAATAATACTGGCCTAACCCAACATAGGGGGTGGGTTTGGCTAATGTGGGAATTTATTGGGTAGTATCTGAAAAGTTTATCATGCTGTCAAGTTAAGAGATGCTATCATGAAGTATTATTCCATGACAGCTTCTGCTCCTTAAGAGGTTCCTTTCATTTCAGGCCCAATTTTTCTAACATGTAGTTGCCTTTGACCCAAAATGCAGGGTTGTTTACAACCCTGATTTTGCTTCAGGTCTCTCCCTCTTTGGAGGAATGGCAGGGGGCTAACCTAATAACTCAGGGAGTCATGGCTAGTGCGACTGCTTTCAGAGAAAGAAACAATACATGGTTCATTCAGTACTGCCAAGGACTCTGGGGGTCCCTAGCATGAGACCTCCGCAGTCTAAGCTCCCTGAGAAGCACAGGGTAGAATTACCACATGCTCCTACAACCGGTTTTTTAACTGGAAACACACATATGCACACACAGGCTGTGCAGATAAGTCATCATTTGGAAGCTAACTGAAGGACAGCTTTTATTATTGTTAGCCATTTGAAAATTATTAGACTTCTGCATGATTTAAATTAAGAAAGACATTGTGTGCTTTGGATCCTTGGATGAGGTTGCTCTCTAGACATGGTTAAGCCAAATCTACCCCTTTCTGCCATTCCCATAACTCGGTAAGGACTGTCTAGTGGCAATCTTCAGTACCAGTGCAAATCGTGGCAATGAGATGCATTCAAGAGGGACGGGGGAACCAAAATTCGGTGGGGAAATCTAAGAGGCTCCCTGTCACCTCACCTTAGGCCCAGAATTTAGGGTCTGCCAAATAAGGAGCAGATAGAAATGTTTCGATGGATTAAAATAGTGTTTTGTTTTGTTTTGTTTTTTTCTGGTTAAACGCTTTTCTGTTTTGAACTCAAATGCAACAGCATCATTTTTTCCCTGTCCACCTACACGTAGCTACATTTTGTGTCCTTTAAGTCCCATTCTTACCTCAAGCCCTGTCTAAGCATCAGCTCAGATCAAGAGAAAGTCCTTTAGGAGACAATTTGAACCCAAATCGACAGAGATCAGGTCAGATCCACTGCCCCAGGTGGGAGAAGTGTAGGCAAAGAACGCAAAAGCAAGAGGCAGCCCAGACTCATACGCTCCAGTCCTCTCTTCCCCATTTTATTAAACAGCTTTCTCGGGAACTACTGGGATAGTCGGTGTGATAATAGGGGCTAAAAAGCCAGGAGCGTCCAGCTAGCACTCAGCAACTCATCTCCTCTGCATAAGATATAAACAGCTTCCTGTCCCAGTCCTCGCACAGCTTATCCCCAGTCAGCACCAGCAAGTGGTTTCCAGTGAGCCCAGATAAGACTGGAGGTATATCAGCCCCCAGTAATGCAGGCATCTGCCTCCAGTTGTTACGTTGAATCAAGCCGTAGGATCCCTTGGGACTCTTCATTGTTACCAGGTGTCCGGATAGCAAAAATGTCCAAAATGTCCCTGTGCATCTGCAGTTGACGAAAGATTTTGCTTTTCCACATCCCAGTTCATATAGTGAGAGAGACCCGGCCATTGTGCTCCATGCTCTCCACCATCTGGACTTGATTATTAGCACTTGAGGTCTGAAATCTGTGGGAATACCCCGCTTTTTACCTAGTACAGCAGCCAGTCTGCTTGGCTACACAGACTGCCATGACCACCTCACCCTGATGCTCCACACCATGTCCAGTCTACTCACTGAATATAAAGCCCTTGTTTATATTCAAATGCTTCAGAAGACCAGACTCAGACACTAGCAAAATCAGCTTTGCCCCTATGGCCATCTCCCACAACAGCTGTATTGCACTGGAACAATAGATACACCCAACCAGTAGGATACACCTGGTGAGTCTCCATCTTAGGGAAACTTTAGATGAAGAAACTGGGCCAGAGTTTATTTCCCCTTTTGTAACACACCCTCATTTTACCCTTATGACTGAGTCACAAAAAGAGAAAAAGGAGAAGGAGGGGGAGGGTGACAACCCACCCAGCTTTTGCATTAACTGTTATTCAAGCTGGATGGAATACAACTGGATTTATAGGCCACTTATATTCCTAAAAGGTGAGATAGAGTCTAGTCCTGGATATCTTTCTGGAAGACTTCATTCACTCACAGGCAGGAGGATGGGTGTAGTTTACGTGCTACAGTAATACAAACTAATAATAGCAATAGGCTCTCCTGGCCTTAAAACCTATAGATCTAGTGCACAAAACTTTTTGGATAGATGATCCTGGAGAATAAAACTCCCTTCTGGAAGAAAGAATGGTCTTTCTGTATTCAGAGCTAATAGCAAAGCTAATTTTTTCAGCCTCATTCTCCTACAATAGTTTTTTTACACCCATGAGCAGCCCAGACGTACAACACACCCGTTCACTCTCACACATGAATGTAAACAAAGACTGAAAAAGACCCAAATAACCAATTTCAAGCTATTTCTCCAACATGCTGGAAAGGGGAAACATGTGCTAGAGGTTGTTGTTATTTCTCTCCTTAAATACTTGAGTGGCACTTGGATAGCACAGTAATGAGCACCAAAAAGCACTTTAATATAAAAATGTTTGGATTTATGGATCTGGCTGAATTGGTGCATGATCTGAGCAGATCCAAAAGTGTCTTTCATTTTCTTTGTGTATCTACGGTCAGTTTGGCCCCCAGTGTATATATGAGGGGTAACAGACCCCAAGAGGCCATTAGAGTAGCCATAGTTTCCTACAGGTTTGATCGTGCTCTTGATCATGTGCCTCATAACACCAGCACTTGGGGGTGCTGGGGGCGTAATCTGCAGACGCTCAGCACAACTCGCGGATTTGCTCAAACTGAAAAAGCCTCAAGTGAGTGTTCAAGTAATCACTCTGAGTTGTCTTTGCAGAGGCAGAAAGTAGCTGGGCTGGAGGAGTATGAAGTTCTGGCCCATTGGTTTTATCTTGATGAAAAAATCAGGACTTCTTTTACTACATGTGAGTTGTTTTTTCCTTGGTTAAGGAAAACCACTGTGTTTGGTTCAATCATTCATTTTCTGTGAAAGAGTTTGCTGAACCAAGGTGTCACTATGTGCATCCTGAGAAGTAACTTTTTAAAAAGACACCGATGTGAAACCAAAAAAGTCAAACTTGACTGGATTAAGATTGAACCTATATCAGAAGTACCTTTACCAACAATCAAGCCACCTTTCCTTTCCAGCTAGAATCAGCATTGATCTCTTTTACCCAGGTGATATACATAAAGAAAAAATTGTTCTCTGCTTACTGGGAATATGCTGGCCTCTTTCTGAAAAACTGAAACACAACTTCTTCAACTTTCCCTTGTCATTACCAAATGATCACACATTTTACTAATAAATAGTGATTCCTTAAAAAAGAGCTGCCAAGTGTAAGGAACCAAAACTAAAGCTGTTGTGTAAGCTTAAGGGCAATATTAAATAGGAATCACAGTCCATGAGCTGGATCAGATTCTGGCTTTGGCAGAGTCATGATCTGTTCACATTTCTTGTCCTGTACATTTTTTACTCCATCTGTAATTATGCTCCAAAAGTCATTCCTTGATTTACTTGAAGTGCAAAACCCTCCCCAAACCTCTATCTAATGATATATCTAGCTTCCAAGCAATTGCTCATCACTGAACTATTTGGCTCCTAAAAAACAACCGCTCCAAGAAAAGTCTTATCAAGTGATCTTCTATGCAAGGTTCTCTGTTGGAGGTGGCCAGAATTTTTATTCCTTCCCCCTTTCTTTGTGTATGTGTGCGTGTGTGCGTGCACGCGTGCACACACGTGTGTGTGCATGTGTTTGTGAACTTTCCTCTTCCTCTTTTCATTTTGTCTTCTTTGCAGCTAACACCATGCTAAAGAAACAAAGCTTGTGTTTTGTAATTGAAGTGGAAGAGGCAGTTAGCCATATTCATGTGAAGGTAGGCAGAAGGCAGGGCAGAGAGGCACCTTATAGACTAACTCAGAGATACAAGTGAGCCTGCACTCCCATATCAGATGCATCTCTGACGATCATTTCCTATAAAAGGGTTTGTTGAAATAAGATATCCCTATGTACATCCCGGTACCTTTTTTAAAATGTCTCTGATACATCTGATAAAGTGAGCTCCGGCTCATGAAAGCATATGCATCTCTGATTTAGTTAGTCTATAAAGTGCGTTGCTATCACGCTTTCATTCACAAGGTAGTGAGGTCTGTTGTCATTCTCACCTTCTCCAGAAGAAATAGCTACTGTTGCTGAGTAATTTCTATATTCCCTTTCTTTGTTTAACTTGGAGGTTGACATTTTCAAAAGATGAAGCAACTGAAGGGTGTCTTGCTCATTAATGAAAAACACACTCAGGTAGAAATCAGAACTACTCCCACTGTGCTATTTCCAAGCTGTGCACTCCACACCCCACGGTAACGCATGCCAGGGCTAATTTCTGTACCAGCATAAGCTGAATTCCATTGCATTGAGTGTAACTTCCACGACAAGACGAAGCGCTGTAAACTGGCAAATTAGCACAGCTGGGAACAGATTTTATTTATCTGTAGAGTGCATCACCTATCACCCTTCTCTAGCTAATGTCCTTTATGTATGTTAAAAGCCACTCTTGCAGAGAAGGAAATAAATTAAAAAACAGGATTTTTTTAAAGTAATGAGTGATTTGGGAGAATGGCATCATGAGGTACCTCAAAGAGGTCTGAATTCACCCACCTTTCCCAGGACCATTTTTGACAGCTTGGCTAAGGAGCTCTATTCTTACTACATTATTTCACTCCATGGGCATTGACATTTTGATGCCAAGGTCCCAAAGACCAAGTTCTTCAAAATGCTAGAGGTATTACATTGGGTCAGTAATGAGATATGGCAGACTGTACTCTGGTAATGATGGACTTGGGACATGTTGTAAGATGCCAAGTAGACCTTAACCCCTGTGCTTGATGCATTGCCTTAGAATAGTGAAAGCAGGACAGCCTACTTAGTTCTTATGAGACTTCACATTTTTCTATGTTTTATAAATGAAGTACTTGAAAAATACATCAGCTGAAATGTACTCTCAGGCCTAAGTCCTCCCCTGCCATGAAAAGTTTTTCATAGATTTCATAGACATTAGGGCTGGAAGGACCTCGGGAGATCATCGAGTCCAGCCCCCTGCCCAAAGGGCAGGAAGTCAG
>NW_017728918.1:2630954-2695046 GCF_001723895.1 Crocodylus porosus
CGTGGCTCTCCTCTGGACTCTCTCAAGCTTCTCCACATCCTTTTTGAATTGTGGAGCCCAAAACTGGACGCAGTACTCCAGCTGCGATCTCACCAAGGCCGAGTACAAGGGGAGTTGCTAAGGGAATACGACGGCTTTAGACTTGCAGTGAGTTCTGGAGGACATGCCAGCTTGGGTAGGATGAAGGGTTTGGAGGCAAAGGGGTACATCCTGCCTTGCAGAAATCCTGAGAACTGAAGGAAAACTCTCCACGGGGCTGGAGAACACCTCTGCTATTGGGTGCTCGCTGTGGCTTGATGCTGTGCTGATAAAGGTGCTAGATGGAAAGGGCTAGGGTCAGTCTTAAAGCTAGCAGGAATCTCCATTGGTGTGAACTTCCCCAGAGGAAAGAAGCCAGTTGCTGTACCATGGTCTGGATCTCAACTTTCCAAAGTTCAAAGACAATTACGTTAGTGGCTTACTGGTCCAAAATGTCTCTAGATACTGTGAACACCATTGCTCACAGAGGGAAAGCCCAAACAGAATTTTTTGCGTGGTAAAGGACTGAAATATTGAGCATCTAACCATATACAGATGCATTGTCAGGCTGGATTTAGCTGCTTGTTCAGCTGAATATGCTTTGTAGGGAACCTAGTGAAAGGGCTGGGCCTATAAAGGCCCAACCAGCCTCAGCTCATATCTGTCCACCTCACCGAGATCAACGTCTTTGTCTCCTTCCAGTGGTTGGGGCTCTAAAGGACTGGATCAGCAAACCACTGTCTCTGAGCTAATGTCCGTTCGCTCAGGTGATAGAGGGTTGTGATTTTCCACCCTGAGGACCTGAATTACAGGTATAGTACTGCATGCAGCTATTGCAGAAATCCTTTTTTTCTGGGCTATGGACCATTCTGCCTCTTCTCATGGAAGTCTGTATGGCTCCATCCCCAGCCACACGATACTGATACAGGGAACATAAACATACTCTACTTAACTGCGCCAACTTGAGCCATGCACTTAAGTCTTTAAAACTGGAAAAAATGATAAACAGGTAACATGGCAGCTTGTCAACCTATTTTACATTGATATTTTTCTGTCACAGGATAAGTCAGTGAGCTGCTTCTGGGCAGGAGCCCATGGTAAACAAAGTGCCAGGCTTAACTTGGATATCCTGTAAAAATACCTTTCATAAATAAATATAGTGCACAAAAAATGTAAATGTGTCCTGTTAAACTAATCGAATGAAATGAGTTAATAATTGAAAACTGATGCAAATGATGGATTTTTGTAATGTTCTTTTAAAGATGTTGGCCTAACGCTTCAGAGCATTTTATAGCCTTGCAAAAATGTCCGCATAGGTCGTCTCGATAAGCGGGTGCACAAGTTCTGCACGCATACTTTTGCATGTGCAGTTGTGTATTTCCAGGTTTAAAACGCTGATGCAATCTTTCCTTTCACAAACCCTATTCACTTCCTAGAACCGTTTTCTGTGTCTGTCACCGAATGGAAAAGAAGAAACGTGACATTGATGCATGGTAACACATGTCAGAGTCTTTCCCCTGATCTCTGGCAAATCACAGAAACACAAGAGCTGATGTAACCCTGTCCAAGAAGGTAGGGTTTCCTGTCTGTGAAGCAATAATACCCTGCTCATCTCCCCAAGCTTCTGAAAGCACATTGCAAGCCTGAATGATTTTGCTATCATTTCCCACCTCCCCGTCTGGTAGCTATTGCCACACAGCTGAGGGACAGCCCGGTTAAATGACTGTCACAAGGCTCCACACAGAGTCCACGTCACAGATGGGAACTAACTGGATCTTTCTCAACTTCCATGCCTGTGCCTTAACAGAAAGACCATTCTGGCTCCCTCTGTTTAGTTAGAAATATTCTCCTCCAGCTTAAGAAAAGCAGGTAACGATAATATATTAGGAAAGGAAAGTGGTGGGGGGAAAAAAAGTAAAAGGGATGGAACAAAGGTGCTATTTTAAATGAGTGGCTCCAGTTCAGAGTTTTACTATTTTCTATGGCAAGAAGTAAGTCAAGTCAAGTCCTTGTTGACTGGTACTTTCTACAGCTCCACAAAAGCCAAGGGGCTGTGGATTTTTAAGACTTTTTAAATGATAGGGGAAAATTCAAGCCACATGCAACTTGAAAGTCCTGAAAGGCATGGAGGCCAGTGTAACACATGCAGCGACCAGTCTGAGCAAGGGTGGAAGCAGAAGTACAAACTAGATTTGCAGCCCTGATTCTGTGATCTCCCTGCCAAACAGGGGTTTGCAAAGCAAAGACCTCTGGAGATTTCTCATACTTTTTGGCTTATTCTCCTGGTGTTCATCTTAACAGGAATCAGCTGTTCCCCTTCTCACTTATACAGTATGTTGCAGCATAGACTTGAGCATCTGGTCTGGCTATTATTAAAAAAAAAAAAAGACGCAGAACGAGAACATCTTGCTCTGTTAGGAGAACACCACCACTGGCAAGAAAAGGACAAAGAGCATTTGCATTCACGATTCCAGGGATCTGCCTCAATTATTCTCTCTGTCTCTCTCTCAGTTTTCCTCCTCACTGCTTTCTTTTCCTATTTCCTGATATTGCCTTCATTTGCCTTTATGTTCCTCATTTCCTAGAACCAGCCTGTCCTTTCTCAGGAGAAGCTGCACAAGAGAGTTTATCTCACAGCAGTTGGATGCAACAGGATGGTATCAAGCTACCGGGGAACAAGGGGCTTGCTTTTTCGCGACTGCGGAAATGCAGAAGTAAACAGAAGTGGGGAGGAGGGTGGGTGGGCTGCATCGCCACCGAGGTCCCAGCTTTCTTTGGAAGCCTCCCCCAAGGCTGGAATCTGAAGGGATAAAAAAGGAAGGGCAAGACTTTCGAAGGTGTCAATGAGCCCAGCCCCTCGTGGCCATTGACTTCAGCTGCACCTCCCCTGGAGCAGCGGGAGTCTACTGCAACCAATTATTAAAATGATGTGTAAAAGATGATGGGATTGTAAAATGCAAGACCAGGGGTCACCAACCTACAGTGTGAAGGCCACATCTGCCCTGCAAAGTCAAGTTAGCAACAATTCAGCAGCTGGTTGCACGTGCATTGGAAATCAGCGGTCATTCAGCGTCTGGAGGAATCGGCAGCGGCACCCGGGTCAGAAGAAACAGCCCACCTCCGCAGCAAGCCATACTAAATTGGCCTGCTCCTCCTAAAAAGGTGCAGACCCCTGTGCTAGACAATAACCAGAGAGACTTCAGTTGAGCTACTGCTTATTTACACTGGTGTAAATTAAGACCCTAATCCAGGCCAGTTAACCCTAGAAACATCAACATCTTGCTACGTAATATCAGTATTACCCCCTGCTGTAGTGTTGTTTTTCCAAGTGTTGGGTAAGCCACCAGCTTTGACAAAGTATTTTGCTTATCCTATTTTTCTGTTGCAGGAGAGGCTGCAAATGAAGCTTAATAATTGCAGACCAAATTGAATCCAGCTCACAGCTACACCCATGTAAATCTGTCAATGCGGCAGAACTGGGCCTTAGTTCTCCATTGTTTTGACCAGCTCAGCAATTTGGGAGCTGGGGCAGTTTTTCTAAACATGTGGTTTAAAACTACTCTGCTTAAAGAGACTGTCCAATGGCTCAGACCCAAACCTCAGATATGTCGAGAAAGGTAAATTGTAAAGATATAAGATGTCCAAGTTGCTGTCTATAAACACTGAGGAGCCCTGCAAAGTGGAGAAGTGCTATCTTGATCTTACATTTGGGGAAGCAGAGGCACAGAGGTAGTAGAGAGCAGTCCAAGGCTAGCTAGTAAATCATGGACAAAGCTGTAACTTCCCATGTCCAGACCGAGCCTTCTTTCTTTCAATGTTACAACTTCCCCAAAATATAATTAAAAGGATATTGTTTCCATTTTGAAAAAAGATCAGTATTCCCTTTTCTGGCTAGTGACCTCATTGCAATAGCTTGGGATAGTATGTGACAACCAGCAAATGCTTTGAGTCTGTCAGGAATCACAGGATGAAGTATAGCAATGAAATGGCATGAGCATGGTTAAATTGTACAGGGGGTCATTAGTAACACCGGCTTTGTCCAGACTACAAAAATGTGGGTGCTCAACTCAGTGATTGAGTCAGTTAGCTTGACTTCCAGCAGCAGTCAAGACCGGGCCACTCAGGTTTTTAATTCTAGGTAGCGGCTTTAATTCAAGCCTGTAAGGGAGCTGGGGTTAAATGGGAGTGGCTAACCTGAAGTAACAACCAAGTTACCTTGCTTTTTCATGGTTGTTTTATCCCCGTTACCCAATTCCAGCTCACGCAGCAAGGCCCTGCCCTGCCCTGCCCTGTCTTGCATAGACAAACTCATAGACTCAGCTGGTCTGGCGGTAAACGACTTAAGACCTACATTTTCAGATAACCACTGTTCTTTGGTGCCCGTTTTTAAATGCACAAATTGAAACGCTGATTCTCAGCAAGAACTCAGCCCCTTCCCCTCTCAGAGACCCTTTCGGGTGTTTCAAGCGAGGCACTGAACTTTTGAGGCATCTAAAATCCCCAGTTACTTTCAAGAATCAGGCTGTATTTCCACTGCTTTAATGGAGAGAACGACTCCCTGTTTCTCCAAGCGCTGAATGGATTGTAAGGCACTCGAATATGCCAGTACTTGGGGGAGGGGGCATAATTCATTGCCAAGACCAGAGGTTGGCAACTTATGGGTCAGATCCAACCTGCGGAGCCATTTTATCCAGTCTGCAGAGCTGGGGGCTTCTCTAGCGTTTTGGCAACGGGGACCTTTACCCACATGGCTGGTGAGCGCAGTGACTGACTCCAGCTCCGGGACAGCATGGGCCAGGGTGGAAGCAGCCCACGCTCAGCCCCATTAGAGCAGCCCCCGATGGGAAATGTTGCCAGCCCCTGATCGAGAGAGGTGGGGGCATTATGGGCAACCCTACCCAAGTCCTTCCCAGCCGCTGCTATCACAGGAGTGATAGAAATACTCAGATGGAGAAAAAGTTATAGCGACAGTGTGCCAGACAAAGACCTTTTGCGTTCTACATATTTCTTTGACATAACCTTTTACCGTCAGATCGCATCATGCTACGGGCTGAACAGAGCTAATAAAACGGTTCCTTCACAATGCTTCATCTGCTGGCCATAGCTGCCTTCTGCTAGCCACAATTTGTTACCAGGTCGCATGCTTTTAATGAGCGGGTTTGCTCTTTGAAACTGGCCAGCACGCATTTTGCTGACAAATTTCAGCTTCTGGGTTGCCGTCAGACCACTGCCTACAAACGTTCATGCCAGTATATCCTGTCTGAGCTGTGCAATTGGTCACTAGACTCGCAGGGTGCTGTTCCTACTCCCCAGTGCGAATCCCCGCCAAGGCCTGTGCATTACTTCAGCTTGATTGGCTGTCAGCTAGCACGCTCCTCAGGGAGAATTTCAACCAGGAGCGTTTAATTTCCCTAGTAATGTCCTAGTTTAGAGCTCAGCGCCAAGAAGAACCTGACCAAACCATACACATCAACGAGTTCAATACGGGATTCTCATTCTTTTCTTTTTTTTCTTGAAAATGGGTAGATTGATTTTAATTTGGTGCCAATAGTAGCGTTGGTAAGGAGCAGCATAGACAGACTACGTTCCTTCAAGAGCTGGTTTTATAGCACAGAGATGGTCCATCTCGAGCTTCTGGCTCCCTCCTATAACACAGGAATGCTGGAAACTGAAAGGGAGGAAAGACCTTCATATGGGGCAGAAAGACCTTCCCCTCCCGTACCTGCCTACTTCGGTTCTGCAATCTTTCTCTGAGGCATCTAGCATGGGCCGGTGTCAGAGACAGGATACCAGACATGATGACTCCCTGATCTCTGGTCTGGTAATTCCTGTTTCCGTTTTCTCTACTACCTCAGGAGCCTCAAGTCAAATCCCTGTGTCCTGTTTTGCCACCTACAAGGCCCACGTTCATTCTCATTCCCCAATAAGAAAGAAATCATTTTTGATTCAAAATTAATTGCTGCTACCGCGTAAATCAGCTTGAAATACTGCCTTTCCCGCTATCCCTTTCCTATTTTATATTCAGTGGGCACATCTACACCTGCACATTTACTAAGCAGCAACCCAAATTACTGTACAGTACAGTACAGGTGCGCGTCTACATGTGCATACCTGTACCGTGCAGTAAACCCCAACTTGAGCATAAATTTGATACCTGTATCATGCAAATATCAAATTTATGGCTGATTAGTTACTGCACACTAATGCACATGTAGACACCTTACTGCACAGTAACACTGTGTGTGTGGATTGACTTGGGACTAACTTTAGTCCCAAGTCAGTCCACACATAGTGTGAATGCGCTTTAATGCCTGCACATGTCAATGCCAACCTATTCCTGCTTACTGCGCAGTAACTTACTATGCAGTAAATTTAAGCCAGCATAAATGCACATGCAGACACCCAGTGAGCCTTATTCTGCTCTGTCAGTCAGGAGAAATTTCACTCAAGTCCTTCCACTGAAATGGAACAGAGGCGAGCTAAGAATCAAAGTAGTTTCAAAAGACAAGATACAGGGGCAGATTTCTACTGGAGATAATCGTCATACCATGGCCTAAATGTAGTATGAAGCTAAAGGTCAGTGTTCCTCAATGCAGTTATTAAGGAGTTAACAGGAAGTTTATAATAGCCTAAAATATATATTTTGGAGATAGCAAATTCCCTCTGCCTTCAATGGGAGCAGATTTAGGCTTTTGAAAATCCTTCCAGTTATTGTTACTTTTCATTTCAACGCACTGTTCTACATTTTTTGTCTTTTGGATACTAAACAAAACAAGAAGCTGAGCAGACACATTTACTGAGGGCCTGTGGATGAGTTCCCAGTGCAGCAGCAAATCGGAGTGCAGCCATCTGCTAATTGTACAGTTACTGGAACTGACTGGGCATTTCTATAGCAGTGATGAGATCCATCCCTGGTGCTCGGATCGGCCGAGGCTGTGCCAGTTCAGGAAAACAAATGGCAATGTAGCATTTGGAAGCAGCAGGTCTCAGCACTAATGTTTTTTAGTGTAAGAGGCACCTACCAGACTGACTAACATAATAATTGTGATATATGGTGAACCATAGAGAATGAAACATTTTGCCTTGCTTACTAGACAGTTTTCCCTCCCAGACTACGTCATCCTAAAGCCAGAAGCCCAACTGTTAGGCAAGACGATGGTACCCCAGTCTGAGCACCATCCTAATGCTCACCCACAATCTGAGGAGCAGGATATCTAGGTTAAAATGGGCAGTGAATAAATAGTTAATCATGCTGATATTTGGTTTCGTCTTTATCTTTTAGAATGAAAGATCTCTTGCAGGGAATGGAGCGGTTTAATACTTGTCTGAGCTATTGCTCCTCAGAGTCAATAAGAGAGACCTGCTTTGGTTAATGTTTGAAAAGTTACCTTCATAACCTTAACAGACAGATTTAAAAAATCTTATAGCTGAAGAGCTTTTCTTCTCTAGGCCATCAAGCTTGGGTCTATTTCTGGTACCCCAGGTCCTAGATACAGGGCTATAAATCCAAACCCAACTTCCCTACTACTCCCCTTCATTGCTAAAAGTGCAGTAGGACACATAGGAAAACCGAACAGCTGCTCACTCCTATCCCCATGGTTTCAGCTGCAGGAAGTGGATACATTGCTTCTGTCCAGTGTCTAAGAGCCACTGTAAATGTTAAGCAATTATTTATTCACAAGGCTGAAATAAAATTACAATAAATGCCCTGACGCTAGAAAATTCTTGAAGAACGCTCTTCCCGCATATAACCTTACACACACGTATGCAAACGGAGATTGTCTCCTTCCTCCCATCCTCCACACAGTCCTGTGCCAACTCAGCAATTTACTCACCAGCTTGATCTTACATTGCCCCGACAAGAATTAGGGCAAATCTGAGCTTTCCTCCACACCAATATATCCCTGGAAGCTTGGTGCTACCTCTTCCTTGAGGCCTCACAAGCCTGAAGACAAGAGACAGCTGCACCCCAGTCAGTCCAACCAGGAACAACTCTACCCAGCTAGCACTACTAAGCTCTGAGTGCCTCTTGGATAGGAGGCTTTTGCTAAAATTGATCGTTAAGTCTCAGAGTTAATGCTGAATTGAGATGAAGGGAGCAGTTCACACCCCAGCAATGCTCTTCCAAGTATTTGCATGCCAACTCAAGAAAACAGAAGACTTTTGGGTCAAATTTAGGTTTTCTTTGCAATCACCAGGAATAGAAAGTTACAGTTTATATTTAGATCAAAACTTGAATTCTGCAGAAAACAATGTGGCTGCCAGTGGCATGTTGGTACAGTGTCCTACTACATATTTGTTCAGTCCCACCCTTGGCTGCTCATAAATGAGGGGAGTACTTAAAAAGAGACAGCAGAGTATAAAGAAGCAGAGAAGATCTTTACGAAAAAAAAGCCATTTTATTGAAAATGAAATTCAAAATTCAACTTAATATTACAATCATGAGAAAATGCCAAACAATTCAATTTACAGTTGCAACATACAATACAAATAGTCCCTTTGAAGTTAAAGTAAACTCATCCACAATCATTGTCTGTGGCACAAAGCAGAATGTGTTTGTACAATATGTGCATGAAAAGCAAATCTTGGGCAACAGCATTTAAAAAAAAAAAAAAATTAAAGCTTGTATTTACACAAAATGCTACAAATATTTTGTTCCAGCGGAAATTCAAGACTGGTAAAGCATATTTAAGAAAAAAAAAAATGGAATGTCACTCATATTACCTAAAACAAAGGTTACTGTAAAAGTATGGTTTTTGGCTGATATACTTAAAAGTACTGCATTAAAAAAGCAAAGAGTTATCTGTAAACATGGAAGTAAACAAACATCTAAAAAAGTTCTCAGAAAATGTTAACATGAAATGCATTATATTTAAAAACAATAAGAAATTCAGGGGTTCAGAGAACTGGGCTTCTTTGATTTGTACTCATGGCTGGTACAGGTTATAATTATTGCTTTTGTTCATGGCTTGTCTGTCTGAATCCTGGCTTAGCATGTCGCCCAGATTCAACAGCAGGCTCCAGTAATCAAGGTGGAGCAATGAATGTGACAGTGCAAAAGTTTCGCCACTCAAGATGGCACCTGTTGAGACTGATAAATCCTTGCTCAGGGGACTGCTGGCAGGACGTTCAAGACTAAGGAGTACATAGCAGCTGGTCTGTTCAAAGAATGTCGAAATGTCACTCGAATTAAATTTGGGCCTAATCCAGCTTGCTCTATTCAGACATCTAGCCTCACGGACATCCATAGAGCGAATCACATTACTACCGAGAGAAAAATATAACCCTATATTTTGATATGGGACATCACACCGGTTCTGCTGTAGAGAAATCTTTGGTACAATCAGAGAGTTGGAGATTAACAAAGGCCATTTTTTTTTTTATCTCTAAATCCATGAACTGTGCCAACTGCCGGTCCTCAAAGGAAAGGGCTAGAGTACCTCTAAGGCAACCCTCTTTCCTTTAGAGGTTATGCACATCTCCTAATGTAACTGATCCTGTCAGATTAACTAGAACACTTTTTTTCTTCCCGAAATTTGGAATCAAGAACATCTCCCAATGTATTTGGAAGCATTCTCAAAAAGCTTCGCCAGGCAGTTGTGTACCAATTTGCCTGTGTATTGACCACAATCACTAGTAAAAATAGAGGGGCGGTTTTCAAAAACGGATTTCAGAGCACAAATTCCCCTGAAAGCCAATGGAACTTGGGCACTTGAATGCTGAGGTGCTTTGGAAAGGCCCCACATCACCTGCCTGCAGAGTAAAGACATCTGTCTGCTTGATCGTGGTAGCCAAACGCACAAATTTAAGTGTGCTTTTTGCATCGCACAGCCAGGTATGTAAACGTTTTGAAAGGCTGTCCCTAATGGTCCAGTTTAAAGAAGCATGGGGACACACGAAAGAGTTCTGTTGGGTGCCGCGCAAAACAAGAATCCGGTCTAGGCTGGACTGATCCAGAAATGAAATGAAGTGCTTGAGTCTTACAACAAAGTCTTTAAAAAAAAAAAAAATCTGGGTTGCTGCCTGCAGCCACTCTAACAACATTTGAACACAAAAGCATCCCTAAAAATTACTTAATATGCACACAGTAAATCTTAAAAAGCCCTTCTCAGCAATAACAAATAATGTACAAATATAGTACCTTTTATTAAATAGGAAACAGCTTGCACTGGCAGTACATTTTTTTTTCTCTTGCTTACTAAACAAAAAACAAAACTGAAATGTGTAACCAGACACTGGCTTTTTAAGTGCTGCTGAAAGTAGCAAATGTATTTTACAGTTACAAATAAATGGACAGTGGTACGCTTCAAGCCACCACGAACAAACAATAAATAGAATCAATTACAGCTTCCATCTTTGAAGGAACGCTACGTATTAGAAAAGTGTCTTATTCATTTAAGCATACTTGGTATACAACCTTTAGAAGGCAAAGATTTTTTTTTTGAAAGAGCACGTAACCGTACCAAATTGGGAGGAATGTACCGTGATAAAGTTCAGTCTCGTAAGATGACTGTCTTAGCTATGAACTGATTATGATAATGTGGACGTTGTCCGATGAAGTCATTAGACCGTGTGACTTCATTCGCTGGTTGTTTATTGTGAAGGTAGCCAAAGTACAGCCTGTGACTCTCCTCATTATCGAGACGGAGTAGCAGCCCAAGGAGAATACTGGTTATTACATGCGATTTAAGCTGGCTGGACCGTGAGAGAGCACTGGATGATGGGAGCTGAGAGCCTACACAGGCCATACCTCTTACTGAGGGTCAGGGTAGCTGCACTCTCCTCCATACGATATCCCCAATTCAGCAAACACTTTAGCACATGCTCAAGTGCAGCTGAAGGTGAATGAGATCAAGTGCGGGCTAAAAATTAAGCACCTGCTTAAGTCTTATCCTGACACTGAATGGACTGCGGATCCAGGGTTAAATGTGTGCATTAGGAGCCTAATCCAAAAGCCAAGTGAAATCAGCAGAAAGATTCCCGCTCCCTTGAGCTGACTCTGGATCAGGCCGTACCTAGAGGCCTCGGGCTTGGCAAAATGTGGGTACCTCAGCTTTATAGGTCAGTAGCAGACAGATTGCTGAAAGGTCATGGGTGCAATTTCATATCCCTGTACCATGGTTAGGAGCCCTGTGTGTGGCTTTAAGGTGACTGTCATCTTCAGCATAAAGTTTGAAGATCTGCGTATTGCTGAACACTGAACCCGCAGAGCACTGGTCTGCGGTGCAGTGGTTCCCTTGTGCTTGTTTCTTGAATATGACAACTGCCATATCTCTTCAAAAGAAAACAAAACCAAACCAAAAGGTCCTCACCCCTCTAGCATTCGATGCTAATGAATGGTGTCACTTTAAAAAGCTAAAGCGTTTTGGTCTAGATTCTTACCCCCAATTGTTACATAGAGCTGGTTGAGATGTCAGTGAACAACGGTGATGACAATTTCCCAATTTCTACCTGACTTACACTTCTGAGCAATTATACAGCCAGCCAGTTTTAGTCTGAAACTGCCAAATGTCAGCGTGTTGGCACGGTGTCGAAAATCCCAACGTTCTGTCAAAATTCAAAATCATGAGATGCTTTCTCATTGGAAATTTTTCAAATTCTTCTGAAAAAAATTGGAGCAGACAGGGGAAATCTGGGGGAAGAAACACTGATTTCCTCTCTTCGTTTTTCAACCATCTCAGTAATTGCTGATTAAAAGGCAAGATTGTGTTGAAGGCAACCAGATATCAAATAACATTTTAAATACACTATTTCCTTCATAAGTTATAAAAAGATCATACATCCAAAATCATTTGATATGGATGCATTTGGGTTGCTTTTTTTAAAAAAAAAATCACATTGTAAACTAGTTCACACTGGAACTGCTTTTCAGGTATGGGTTTGAGGTTTACACCTTTGAAGAAATGTAATAATTAACACCCCTCTACCCCCACTTTTAGAGACCGAAGTCAACATATTACATTAAGAAACATTTCAAGGGTCCAAACATCATTAAATAATTATAAATATTCCTTTAAAGTTATATGATGATCCATGTTAGCAAATAACCTCAATTTTTACACATTCATAATTTAATTAAAAAAAAAGTAGCCAAACGCTATCTATACCATTTTGGCTCTAGTAACATATTGCCACTTTCATTTTTTGCTTCAGTAATAATATTTTGTTTTTCTTTTAGAGGGTTTTTTGGTTCACGGACAAAGGCAAAAATAATTATACAAAAGCAAAAAAGAAACCCCATGGTTGTCTAGTCAGGTGGGTAACTTCAAGACTCATTTCTTTAAGTACAAAAAAAGCAATGAATGCAAAAAGCTCAAACTTTTATCTGCAGCAAGGCTTGGACTCAATTTTGGGACACGGGCTATGAGCTGAATGTACTACACCAGATTGGAAACAACTTGATCTATGCTTTCCCTTTTATGTGCACCAATACAAGCCAGTTGAATTGCACTCACTACATGTGTGAACAGGGTCCCATACATTGTATGATTGCAACTGTATCATCTAGAGTTCAAGGTTTTTAAAAAATAAAATGGAATGCAGCCTTTGCCTTGCATCACCATATTTCTCCTGATAATTGGGGAGTCCATTTTCTCCTTATTGGCAAAAGAACTCATTATTTATGACAACAGTCTAAAAAACAAAACGAAACAAAAATAATGGGGTTATTATTGTGTGTAAAAAGCACATTTTAAATATCAAAGAAGGTAAAATGTTTCCAAGAAAAATATGTGCTTTGATCCATATAATTTGAACCATGGATGGTGGTAGGTTGGTCACTCTTGTTATTTATGGCCATTATCATCCCAACTAAACAGTTGCGCATATCAGTAAAATCTTTTTTTTTTTTTAAAAAAAACAGGCACTTTGTAGTAAGTCAACCATTTGTTTGTTTTTTTTGGCTCACGGAGATTGGGCCACGCAGAGGAAATTTCAATATGGCCTCCAAACGGACTCATCCATTCTGCCACTAGAATTCAAAACAGTTGGGGAGCTGCTGTGGCTTCCATCTGCCTCCACACCGTCATTCTGGTTTGGCAAGTTAGGATTTAATAGTGTGCTGCCGTTCGATGTGGTGGTGCAGGGAGGAAGCATTCTGGAAGGGGAGCGGTCTCCCCCCGGCACCATGGGGAACTGGTATGATCCTGATGAAGTGCCATAGTAGAGATATGGAGTGCTGCTGGTCTGGAATGGTCCACTTTGGTTTTGGGAAGAGCCTGGGTAGGGTGGTGGCAAGTAGGTATGGTAGTGAGTGGTTGCTGACATACCCAGTGACATGCCTGAGGTGACTGGCGGTGTATAGGTAAAGGTAGCTGGATAGTGCATTCGTGGGTTGGAGAACCGGCTCTCAGTGAGGGATGAAATGCTTGTGAACTGCCTGGGATCTGAAAATGGGCCCAGCTCTGAAGCACCTAAAAAATTATAACAAAAGATGGGGGAAAAATTCTGTAAATATCAGTTTGTTTTAATAAAGTGATGATATTTTTTTTTTTTTTAAAGAAAACCCCGACTTCTTTTGGTCCCAGAAAAGAACATCAAATCATATCAAATCATACATTGCAAGAAACAGAATCATATACCTGTCTCGTACAAACGCTGGGCTGAGGTCATCCCTGGTGTGACCCCACTGCTGTCAATGGAGGTTGCAGTATTGCCAACCCAAAGCGTTCAAAGCAAAATTCATGAGATTTGCTTAAAAAAAAAAAAAATCATAGGATTGGGGAAAAAAATGGAATGATATTTTATCTGCCCGAGCCTTGAGGGTGAAGATGAGCCCTGCTGTAGGCTCTTCTCCACAACTCTGAGGACTAGCAGTGTTAGTTTGCTGTTACAGGAAAGCTGAGATTCTTACTTGATTGCCTGCATTCAGGAACCGGGGCTTTGGGAAACAAAGAAATCTTCACCCAAAGGATGATTTAATTATGAAAGTTAGTAACACCCCATTAGTTGCACCAGAGATGTTAATGGAGTTGCACCAGGGATGACGAGGCCCCACTTCTCTTATCATTCATTTAATTTCAGGTCCATGGTTCACTAGACTAGATTGCTATTTCTGGTAAAGGCTATTGACTGCATGAGTTTCAAAACAGGGCCAGCTACCAAACTGCTAGGAAGTACGAGAGCTTTCATTTTTAGCACGGTGAATGGAAACTTACTAGCCCAACACTTTCTGTTACTGAAAGAAATTGCCTGCCGTTGGTATTGCTTCAAGACGGTTGGTTATAAATGGACCGACACAACACATAGCTATGGCAAACCTCCTGGTGATAACACTCTACAGCAAGTTTAACTCTGAAGTGAATGTAGAGATGGGTGAGCTTGTTATCTCTGACGTTCAAGTCCAATCAAGCCTCCTCTGAAAGCAGCACTGGAACTTACAGGTTAGTTGGTTGGTTGGTTAGTTAGTTGCTTGGGAGACTTGTGGCAGGAAAGCAGCAGAATAAGGTGTGGTGCAAGATGGAGCAGAGTGAGAGGAAAACAATGCATAGAAAACGGGGAGGGAGAAGGGATAAAAAGAAGTTTAATGAAAAAGTACAAGGCACCTCTACTCCACACTCTCTCTTTTTACATTACATATTTATGCAAAAGGAATCCAGATGTAAATTCCAGGGGAAGCGATCATGAAACCTCGGCTTACCCATCTCTTGTCCCACAACTGCTTTCTTCAAAGGGAACTCAGCCCCCCAGTCCTCAACCCCCAGGTGTCAGACTCACTGTATTAAAGCCTGAAGTTTTCTGCTTTATCTGCGATAGAAACTATTGTCCAGGGGGTAGCAGTGCATTTTAAATATGACCTGCAGACATTCCCATGTACAGAGAGGGTGGCCTGGTTTCTCTATTTTATACTTAATCTTGGTGGTTAGAGACAATAATGGTAAGTGTTATAGACAACTCCAAAATAAAAGGATCTTGCGGAGACTGCCAACAGGCATGGTGGCTCTTGTGATGTGGACAGCGACCAGCAGAAACTGGACCATGTTTCATTTACATCGATTTATTTAACATAAACCACCAAAATGATGTCAGGTGATAAACAGAAATGTGCTGAGGAACAGTGTTCAGATCCACATCAAGTTTAGGGTAAAGTATTTGGGCTTCATCCAACAAGGAATCAAAATCACAGTATATGACTGAGATCGAGGGATTCTAATGCAACCTTTCCTGAAATACAATCCTTATCTGGAGTTGAATCAGTGACCTAGAAGTGAACAGCTTTGTATCCATTATCAACCGCCTAAACCATAACACTATGGAATGTAATATAACTTGTACCTTTAGAGCAAACACTCTACCGCTTGCTGAAAACGTCTTTGATTCCCAACTGCAAACAACAGCCAGAGGCCATACCACCCAGAAACAAAGCTGTTATTCTGGAACATTATCTCTGATATTGTGAAAAAGTCTGATACGTATCTGGAAATATAAGGACATTGTATAATTTCCTCGGCTGGTGCAGATGCCGAGCCTCAATCTGCTAGAGCTTACACTGAATGTAAGCAAATGTAACTCCACTCTCCCCTGACATGATTCAAAAAAGACCTTTAAATATGAAAATAGGCTGTGTATGTATAAGGCTATTTATATGAGGGCCCACTTCGTATTGCCTTTTCCTTTATGATAAATACAGTATTTTTTTAAAAGAGCACAACTGAGATATTTTGACTTTTTGAAAAGTCTATTTTGTTATCACTGTTGATTGCAAAATATAGGCCGCTTTACCAAATGCCAGAGCAATGAAACTTTTCCTACTCTTGGTCAAGGGTTTGTCTTCCCTGTTCCTACTTCCAGTTTAGCACATGTATAAACCACCTCCTAAGCAAAGCTAGGAGCGCTGCCAAGAAACAAGCCTGCCCACTCACGCCCATTCAGTACAGGCCCAGGCTTGCATCTGCGGCACAACAGATGGCCCAATGTGGGTCTAAGCCATCTTAAGCCACTCAGGCTTGCTCTTGGACCTAATTTTGTAAGTTTAGTCATGTGTGGGTGGAGCTTATTTCTCAGTAGTATGTCAGGCTTGCTCAAGAGACCATTTAAACCTACCCTGTGACACTTTCCCAATTTTCCAAATCTCCCTCTAGCTAAATATTTTGGACAGCCTTCTGAGCTTTTGGATTTAGTTGCTAGAAACTACACTTTGTATTTGTAGTATTTCTGTATCTCACTGGAGGGCCGACCTGAAGTGTTGGACTACCGGCGTTATTCGCGGGAAAATAAATTTGCACCCTCTGCCTCATCCTTCTCAATCTTGCTTTTCCAACTGTATCTTGAACCTCTAGCTCTAAGAATAGTACTCAGACTCCATCTGGCCATGAAACATTGCAGTCTCCTTTTGTCCTAACTTTCCTCCTTTCCCCCATTGCTACCAACTCCCATCCTTTGGTTTGAACTCAGGCCCCAATCCTGCAACTATTTAAGTTGTGTAAATGTAGACACATGCTTAGAGCCAGATCCTATCCCGCCGAACGGGTACCTCAGTGCTCCACATGATCATGTTATGGGAAAAAAGCAGATGGGTCTGCCTCCACAGTACATTTGTGTGCCATGGGGCATGGACACATGTAACAACTGAACTGTTCCCAATTCTCACTATTTAGGAACCAATTCACAATTGTTGTGGGTCAGACATGTCCACACATACAATCCTGTAGCATTTTAGGTAGAACAGTAACCTTCTAAGTGCCCACCTGCTGTGACCATGACATCAGGAGACAGGAGTGAGCACCCAGCCCAGCCTGCCTCACAGTGGGTGAGTGGGGCGGGGGGGAGGCCCGGGATGTGGATGACCTGTGGCTGGGAGTGTTTTCACTTTTCTCCTTTCTCTTCTCTCCTAAAATTCGGTTCAATAAAGTCAAGTAGCCTGCACATGATTGAATTCTGCATTGCACTTGCCTGTCTTAGGGCACCCAAGGGCAGAGGGGGTGCTTGGACCCACACTTCTGGGTTCCCAGGGGCTGTGGGGAGGGCACAACAAGGGCCCGCAGTTGAGTAGAGTGAAGACACAGGTGTTAGAAAGATAGCTTTTATTGAAGAAGCTGTGCAAGGGAACTCATTGATAACAAATGCTACAAAAGGGAAAATAGATGGGCAGTAGAGTTGTGGCTGCGTACCAGAGTAGCCGATTGCGGCAGGGGACTGGGCGAGGGCATGGGGGGTGATGCAGAGTGGGACGCCTGGGAGATCGACCTGACCCATCTCACAGAACACTTGGTGTCCATAGGTAACACTGAACCGATGCACTGTGCACTAGATCAAAACTGTGCCAGATTAGTTACGCTTTTGAACTATTCTAGGTAGTTTTAAAACAGTTTAACAGGTTTGTATGTCTGTCCATGTCAGGGTTAAACTACATGTAAACCAGGCTAAGTGTTACTTGTGTCCATAACCTTAGCCTTAAGGGGAAGATGATGGTATGTTACAAAAGCAGGTGTGTAATTTTTCAGGGACTCAAACAGGGTGGAACAGGGTCACCCAATCCCACTTAGGCCCCTAATAGGTAAAGTGGGATCTGGAGTTCTTTGCTGCATTAGAAAACTAGATAGTCAGCTCTTCTGGGTGTTTAATCTAGTCATATTTGTGCTTGCACTGTGAAGTGCTGTGCACCCAAGTAGCAAGGAAGATGCAGGAAAGCATTTATGATCCCTTCCATGACTGAAGATTCACACTGATTTTTTTTCTGATAAAGCAGTGGGAAAAGCACTTTAATGTTGCAGTCTCTTGAGCTCTGCAAGTGTAACTTTGAGCAAGTGCAGCAGGCAAGCTGCAGCCTGTTTCATGGCTGGAAACGTTGGCTCAGTTGCACCTCTTTAGAAAAAGTCGCATTTCTTCTCTTACCTCTGTACAGCCAGAAATGGAAACAGGTACTCCTACTGCTCTTTCTTCTTCCTCTATGATATCACCATTGTATGGAGTTTGACAATACAAAAGAAAAAGAAAAGTGTAACAGGAAGCTTGGGGCTCCTGTTACATTAAGGGAGAAGTAGCAGCAGAGATGTCCACAGGTGGAAGAAGACTGCACGTTATGCTTCAGGGGAGCAGGGGAGGGGGACGGGCAGCCAGGGACACACGGGTTGCAAGTGCCTATTGCAGGGCGAGCTGCCTACAAGTAGGAGACTAGGGCAGAGCCCTAGTTAGGCAATAAGGGCGCCAGCAGTAAGCTGCCCCGGAGGCCGAGGGGATACACCTGTGGCTGGTTAGGAGAGCACCTGGGAGCCAGGAAATATAAGCCTGGGCCCGAAGCAGAGGGGTGGTGTAGCCCTGAACTTGGCCAGGAGAGGAGCTCCTGCCCATTCAGGCTGGTGGGGAGTGACAGCTGGAAGCCATGAGGCTGAGACAGCCAGAAAACAGGGAGGGGGCTTGGCATAGTATAATGACCCAGAGGGAAAGTGCTTGAACTTGAAGTGGTTGCTTGGATTTTTGCTCCAGACTACACCCATGGACTGGATGTGGCTGGTAGGGGAAGAAAGGAGACCGCAGAGGTGCTTAAAGAGAATGCTATTGAGCCCAGCCGGGAGCAGGGGCACGAGGCGCAGTAGGCTGAGGCAAAGAAGACCAGGGCCTGAGCCCAAAGGGGGCAACAAGAGTGGCAGGGGCCATCGAGATGCTGAGACTTGAATGGCCAGGCCTGAGCTAGGGGGCCTGGGCAACCCGATCTACAGCCAGAATAACCTGTTGGCTAGAGCTAAGAAGGCTGAACCTATACAAGGGAGTAAGTGGCAAGAGTGACATCTGGGAGGTATGGGCAGGGCTATAGGGGTGGAAGGAGCCCACAAATAGCCCTTAAGGCAACTGGCACCCTGTGGCAGTGATGGGGCTCCACTGAAGGACTGAAAAGCAGGATTGTGGGTCAGCTAGGTACAGGAAAGACATACTGGCCCAAAGCAGGCCCGGGCTCCCTTGGAGACCCTGGGCAGCCTCCCTGATACAAGGGAAAATAATTCCATCAAGAGAAAGACAGAGGGTACCCCAGGAGCCGGAGTGGGGCAGGAGCCACGTGGCCACCGAAGGGCATCACAACTGCCCCCAAGGCCTGGGCCTGCTACACAAACTGTAATTTACCTCTTTAAATAAAGCTTTTACATCTCAAAGAGCAAGAGGTGAACTGTATTTCCAGTTCCTAGGCAGGTTCTGCGCAAACTTAAGTTTTGTGTTCAAATCCTCCATGAGATAAAGTTAGTGCCGAAGTGAAGTAACATAAACTTGCCTTTCTCTGTGCTAAAGCACCATATTCACATAAGCCCACACTTTCTTTCCTGCAGAGAATACTGCTCTTGTGTGTTTAATATTTAAAATGAGAACAATTAAGATTCCATGTGGTTTTACTTATTTTGATGCAAATGCCTCATTAAAAACCCTAGACTTGGGAGTTTGCCAATAACATTTTGGGATGGTTTTGCTTTTAAAAAAATATTTCACCTGTTGTAGCTCTGCTGCTTTATCATTTATAACACAGCACGTACCACACTTATTTCTCTTTTTCAGTTTATGGATGCCAGCTAATGCCAACTGACGTTTGTTTTTCAATTAATTAGTGCTGCTTGTGGTTTATAGAAAATAATGTAACAAATTTCTGCCATGTTTACAGCACTCTAGCCAATCACTTTCAATTACTATAGACTGCAGCGTACTGAGAATAGATTAACTCCTTCTGGGTACAACAAAATGATGTGAACTTGAAAAGGATTATGGGATACTTTTATAACTAACAAACATTGCAATTCGCTGGACTTTGTGTAATCATTTTATGTTATAGGGACATTACTGGGAGAAAATATTCCCCAAGCTCACGGCATTATGTCTGCTGTAGAAGGGGCTTCTAACACTTGGGTGCAGTACAAACTCATAAAAAATGTATGAGAAGACAATGGTGTTTGTATTTTCTGTTTTTTATTAGGAAACTAGTGAATGGACTGACCCAAGGAAACATAGCTTGGCACTGTCTGTAAGCATCACTTGTGGCTATTTTAATTAAATACTGCTATTTCACCTAAATGTTGCCCTCTGCTTTTACACCTTTGGTGTCAAGCCCTTCACTTTTTTTAAATATTGCAATAAATATTTGATAGTGTGCTCTGTATTCAGTAGTCACTCGGCCTTGAACAGGTCGGGAGGTGGGAGCAATTGACTTGTTAGGGCTTTTTCTTCCCTAATACACATGCGCATCTTGGCTTATCGTTTATCAGGTCAATAGTCCCACCTCTTACCTACAGCTCTGTTGAACATTAACCATGTTGGCAGAACTTTTTCATGCCAGTTGTCTGCTGAAAGCAGGGTTTCATTTTGTGTTTTTAACATCGGGTAAAACACTTCTGTTCCTTCTGAGACAGAACTAGGGTCATTGTATGGTTCATATTAAAATTCTGGTGAGCTCTTCTTTGACAATCTCAAGAATCCACACTTTGGAAAAAGGACTTGAAATTTAGCCTGAGATGACCTTTGGCCCTTTCATAGTCCCCAGGAAGTCCATCCAAGCGGAAGCAAATATAAGCAGAGTACCCTCCCATCCAGGGCCTGGAACGGAACCCGAGTTTCCCCTCTTCTACCAAGAAATAATTTCCTCTAGTGCTGGTCTTTCTAAAGAACAACGTACTGCTGGTGGGCAGTTGATCTAAGCATGTGTCTTTGCACAATGTACTGACTTGTAGAGATACCTGACCTAGTTCTGGATGAGCTAGCCCAGGTGTTGGGACTAGTTGGCCATATCTACACATGCAATTAATGTGCCTATGTAGACGCTGGGGCACAGGGTGTTTCAGCACAGGGCTAGCTGGCAGGCAGCCCCTGCAGTGAGGCATCCTGTGCCCTGGGCAGCTGCTCCCCCGGGGCTCCATGTGCTGGGGCACAGGGTGCCTCAACATGGGGCTTGCAGCTCTGCACTGAGAAACCCTGGGCCCCAGCCAGCCACTTAGCAGCACATGGAGATGGGGGGAGCAGCTACCTGGGAAGCAAGTTTCTCATTGTGTGGCTAGCCCCACAGTGACAACCCCTGTGCGCCAGCCAGCCGGGACAGTGTCTACATGTGTGCTGCTGTGCACAGAAAACCCCACAGCAGGGTAGTACTTGTATTTTACAAGACCACCCTGCTGTGGAGTTTATTAGCTATGTGCACCCTAAGAGGGGTGCACAGGTAGATGCTGAGATGTTTACTGTGCAGTTTAATTAGTCAACGTCCCGTGTAGACGTGCCCAGTAGAGCTCCATTTACACCACACTGCAACTGGGCTAATGATGCTTGCCAAGAAGATCTGAGTGTTACACGTTCCACCCCTTCCACCCGGGTATCAATGTAGTGGCATTTCTGCTTGTTATTTTAAAGATAAACTGCAAACAAAGCCTGCCTGAAAAAAATAGCCTTCAGGTTACAACATCAAGCACTCAGAAGTTAGGAAATGCCAGAACTGTGTTTGCCTGTGCAAGTGCATTACGGCTCAGGTCTAATTACAGGATGGCGCACTGTTTCTTCCACAAGACCCCTGCTGTAGTCGGTGCACAAACCAGCCTGGTCTGGGGTTGAATTAAGGCGGTGTAATAGAGAAACTCCTGCCTCATCTGCTACAGAGGGTGGAAGGCGTATAGTGAATGAGCAGGCAATAAAGGAAAAGATGAGATGTCTCCTAGTCAAGGCAGCAGAATGCCTCCCTAGAGAACTGGCTCTTATCACGGCTTCCATGATAGGATACATCACATCAAATTTTTCACAGATGGTCACTAATTGTGTCCCTCATTTTCTGACGCCTGACAGCAGACTGATTTATAGAAGGGCCGAGTGCTAATAGATGCAGCTGAAGTCAGTGGGAGCCGGGCTTGGAACATAGCAGCATGTAGCAAGTGCTATATGCTGCTAAGTACTCTAAGATCCAGGATTTCACATATTGGGCGTTCATACCGGGCACACAAAATTAGTCAGTACTTCTGACCTTAATCTTCCAGCACGTCAGTTTTCTGCCTGTAATGTGAACACTGTAACACTCCTTGTCTCATAGTAGCTCCATGACAATAGTCCATATTTGTGAAGCACTCAGGTACTGTAAAGGTGAGTGCTGTAAAAGAACCGATAAGGAAATGAATAATTATTTCTTTAGAGCTGGGTCCAAATAGTGTGCAATAGAGAAGGTATGGGGCACATACTGAACAATGAGAAAGCAAAATCTGGAATGGCTGTTTAAGTCCATCCTGGGCACTGAATAAGATGGGGCCTGTGGGAAAGATGGTATTTGATAATGTAATGAAAGATTGAAACACAGATACATACAGGGCTGGGGCAGTGAATTAAGGCTACACAGCCCACTTAAATTCTGGGTTTTCCTTCCTTTCCTATGTCCTTGTGATAAGGTATTTAACAGAATTTGGAGATTTGTTGGAATCTGACAGGCCGTGCTGCGAATACTTCTGCTACGGCCTTGAACTTGCAACCTCTGGCCAGTCAACTGTGCGCAGTTGTACCCACATCACCTTGGCTCCCTAGGTTAGGCTGTCACAAATTATATACTATGAGCAAGACCTGAAGAAAATGCAGGAACATCATTTTAAAAGACACTCATAGACCCATGAATTGGGGAAGAAGATCCCCTAACATTTTCTGTAGTCTTTTTTTCTATATTGTGATCTCAACTTACAACACAGAAAAAATGTGCAGACCGACCCCATGTTGTGATCAGTAAAGAAAAAGTTGTGTTTCCCTACAACTGGTTTGCAACCTACTGGTGAGAACCCATCTCCTATGGATTTAGAGACTTTTTAGGGACAACATGTAGAACAACCTCATTAAAGAGGACCCACATTATTTTAATAGCAGTTATGCTAAAGCAAGCTGTTAAAGTCAACAGCAGCTGGATCAAACCCTTGGTTTAGTTCACCATCATGCTGTCTTCTCTGCTTCTTCTTATGTATGGAACAAGCTCCACAACCTCATCATTAAGGCCACTATCCTATCCTTAGCATGCATTTCTGCTAAAATGACTAAGGTAGATGTATTACTGCTAATGGTTGTGATGGTGTTCAGCATGGATGAATTACTTTATTAATTTCTCTTTTTTTAAGTCCTTACAATAACAAAACCACCAAATGCAACTCAAGCTTGTTCACAAACCTATTCAACCTATTCAGTTTCTTTCTTACCACTGCTAGCCCAGAGCTCCTTTCTATATGCTGTCCGTTTGTCACTCACATGGTGCAGTTCCTTTAACAGTGATCCCAAACCAATAAGGATTTTATAGGTGAACCGACATGGAGCCCCACAAGCATGTAAAGGGATCTATCCGTGCAACAGATCCCACTGTACAAGTTAGGCTTCACCTCTTTAGAGCTGTACCCTAGTCATTCATATGTATGTAAAGATTAGTCTAAACAGTACGAACTAGGTGCTATTTTCCTCCTTCCTATTTTGGACACGAGTGATAATATTAAAAAAAAGATGTAATTGCAGTTAGAATATTTTATTAATTTTTGTTAGAACAGTTGTTCTCAAGACACCTTTGCACACCAAAAAGCAAAAACTGTCACCTGAGAACAATACCAGCAAGAGAGGTGTGAACTGCTCTCTGATTTGCCTCAACAAGGTGTTAACTTCAAAGCCTAGTTGGGACCATTTAAACTGCAAGGTTATTAAGCACAGTAGTCTAGCAAAACTGCAACTGAAGGAAGGAACATTTTAACACCTTTCGCAACTATTACACACAACCTGTATATAAGCTCCTTTCATTGCATCTTTTCTCCTTTTGCAATTCCTTTCTTTCTGTATTAGTTTAGATGATGATATTTCACTTTTTTCACACTGAGTTTTCATAGTTGGGTAGTATGATGATAGACCCCTTAAAATAACACAGATGTATTTATGGAGAGATAAGATAGATGCTTTTCTTGAATGTATTATGCAGCATGCAGTGTCCAAGCTCTTCACATCATGATATGGCTAAGAAGCGTCATAAATAAAATAGCAACCATTAAAGTAGCAAGTGTAACAACAAAGAGCATTTCCCAGGAAAAGTAGTGTCTCTTTGCCCTTACCTTTTTCAACTCCATCACAGACCCCATAACTACTCACCCCCCACCCAATAAAACCTTTCTGATGGAAGAAGAAGAAAGGAGTCCTTCTATCCATTTGAAGCAGTTTAACTCTTTATGGCTGCTCCTGCATTTCTAGACATTGGGTCTAGTCTATTGAGTTGGATAAAATGATACAGTACCCAGGCCCCTTTCCTGGGTGGTTCATTAATTTAGTAACCTGTTATATCACTTCACAAATATTCCTTCTCATATGCAAATCCATTGTAACCCAGCCCCCTGCACCAAGTTGCTGGCATCATGGATTGAGCTGAAACTCAGGGTCTGCAAGAACAAGCCTCTTCTAGCCAAGCTGAACCACAAGGTATCTTGTCTCAAAGAAATAGCTCACTCAGAAACTTCTTTATATATAGACTCCTAGGCTGCATCCAGATGAGCACAGCTGTGTGGTATGTGGTGCTGCAGACACATCTGCAGCACCACACACTGCTCATTCAGCTGTTCTCCGCACTGCAAGGGAGCAACATGATGGGGTTGCTGCTCCATTGCAGCTGCTCCGTTGCAGCAACCTGCACAAAAAAAAAGCGGAGAGGCACACATGGGGACAGCGTGAGCTGCTCAAAACTGGAGCGTAACTGCCCAGAGCCATATTTCAGCTGCCAGCCAGGCTCCAACCCAGCCTTCCCTACCCCATCCGGGGTAGCTTGCCATGTGCCAGAAGGTGCGTGGCACAAGTGTTCCCTGGGGACAAGTAGCAGGGGCACAAGGTGTCCTGCTCCTATTTGTCCCCAGGGAACCAAACATCCACACTTGTGTGGACGCGGCCCTAGAGGTGGACAGAAAGCTACATTGTGGGAGGGTTACACTTGCATTTGTCGACAGTGAATGTCACCTGCCATCAAGCTGCCCATTTGCTTAGGTTGACCAGGTCCTTCTGAAGTTCTTCATTAGTACCATTGTCCCATTTCAGTAATCTTCCCCAAAATCTCAGACAAGCTCTAGGTGATCGTGCAGGAGTGGAATTGGTTAGGTTTTGGGGACAAGGAGAGTTATTTCTTTACCAGCTCCATTTGTTAAAATGCTAAACTTTGTCTGATGTTGGGATTAAACCGCATCTTGAGTTAATAAAATATAAGAATCCTGGCATTTTATGCAAAGAGAATCTATTTTAGTGTTTTTTTATACAATAAACCCACACGAAAATAACACTATCCCACTGTTTCTGAGCTGGATGATATGATTTTATATATCTTCATCCTGGAATTTGTTACATAAATCACCACTTCAACCACGGTAACAGAGTATATCAGCCTCTGGGATGAAGTGGACTGACTCTTTGCTGGCTGACAGTGCGATGCACCTCGAGACAGTAGTTGAAGGTGGGAAGTGCAGAAGAACCCAAACCCACCCAAAACCATGTCAGTATTTATACCAAGCTCAGCACCACTTGTAGCTATGCATTAAGGTAGACAAGCGATGCAGTATATTGGAAACAAAAAGTATATAACGTTTCTCGGAAATATCACAATAAGCCTGGCAAGTCAGCACCATTATATAAAAGAGCATATTTCTTTGTCATGAAACACACACACATGCACCTCCCACATGAAGTTTTGGTTCAGTTTCTCAATATTTTCACCACTTGAATTTTAGTTGCTACAGCTTTTCACGGCCCCAGATTAAATGTATTACAGGGAATGTTTGAGGCTTTTTCTTGGATAGCAACCTAAGCAGAGAGATATACACATCAGGAGGATTAAACCACATGACCATGTGCCATGAACATACAATAACAGAGTTTCAGCATAAGAATCCTATACAAATCTAGTAAATGGGAAGATAATATACACCATGGCTAGCAGTCTACATTATATTTCATTTTCTTTCTTTCTTTCTTTTCCTCAGAAAAAAATGTGCCTTAACTATCCAGTATAAATATTTGTTTCCAATGTTGTCATGAATTGTACTTTTCCACTGCATGCTAGCAACTCTCAAATACCATCTGATCCTCAAGCATAGGCAAAAAAAACTATGCTATGCGGGGGGGGGAAACTTGGCATTTCTCTGTAACTTCAACTTTTAAACCCCTCTTTTCTTTCCCTCGCCACATTTTCTATTAGAAATCTATTCAAATAGTACACTTCCCTTTTTGTGGAAGAAGGAAAGAGGATGCCTTGCTAGTTCTTGATTACGAACTTTTACAAAACCGGGAAGGAAGATATTCTTTGAAACTGGATCTACTGTAGGACGGAAGCCAACACACAGGACACGGTGTCTTTTAGAAAAGGCCACACACAGTGCCACAGCAGTCATATGACTTCTCTGTCACATCCTGAAGCCATTTCCAGCTCGTGCACGAGTTTGTACTCCCATTTAGAAGAGGATGGGATATATTGGGAACACACATATGGAAACACTTTCAGGGAATCAGTTTCCATGAAATCCATAATGAGCCAAGTGGCTTCAGATGTGGCGGCGTGCCTCAGATTAGCCAAAAAAAAAAAGGGGGGGGGGGGGACACAAATCCACCCTTTCAGCCCTTATTTCAGTTTCAGAAAAAAATTAAAAACCACTAATGACTTATGGCTACCAAAACACACACACACACACGAGTCAGAGCAAGCTTTTCCCTCCTAAAAATAGAAGCCTTGTTATCGATACTTTTATCAATCGGTTTCTGCCACTGCATCTACCCTGCAGAGCCTTAACTCTTTCTTTCTGAAGTGTTGCTGAATCCAGCAACGGGGGGCAAGAGAGTGGGAAAAGTGTGTGTGTGTGTGTGTGTGTGTGTGTGTGTGTTTGTATGGCCAGGATGACTGCCTCTCATTTGATAACATGTGCGGTCAATTAAGACCGTTTTCAAAATTGCAGCTAAATGATAAATTGTTGGTCACGTAAATCTCTCAAGAACGGCTGTATTCAGATGGGACATCCTTATGCTTTCTTATGGCCCATTTTGGTTGTAACTGGGTCACGTTAAAAGCAGGATTTATGAGCTGGTTGATATGTTGCATATTATACATTGATGTCAAGTTGGAGGTGTTTATCATCAGCCTAATGTGTTCCAGTGGCAGGGGACCTAAAGTTCAGGAGCAGACCTGAACCTGCCTCGCTGAAAGTTATGTGGATATGGCAATGGAGGAAGAGTACCAGCTTTGGCTTAGGAACAAAAACCACTTACTGTGGCCTTCAAGCAATTCAACAAGCATCTCGGGAGGGTCCAGGAACCCAAGATATTGATTAAAAAACAAAAAAAACAACCAAAACAGAGTAGCAATATCTCAATCTGAGTATTAGTAAAGAGCCTAAATATTTGTCTGGATGGCCAAGGATATAGGGAATATGAAAGACCCAGCACTGAACAACTAGGGACATTTAAAACAGGAACAGAAGAGATGTCGGCTCCAGCTTTTCTTTTGGTTAGTTTACGTTTATACCGAAATGAAACTTAGCCAGGAATTTGGTTCTTAATTTGGACCAGATCTTGCAATGCTCACTCTCCCTAAGTACTAACTCTCTCTCTCTCTCTCTCTCTCTCTCCCCCTCTCTCTCTCTGTCACACACATGCGCGTGCACACACACACACACACCCCTTTCTGTTTTCAGTAGGACTATTTGCGGAGTAGGGCTGAGCCAACATCAGTAAGAAGGAGAGAATCAAGGCCTGACGTAGCCAGGGTTGCAGCTTGTTTAGGACTAAAAAAATAGTGAAGTTAGAAAATCAAATTCCAATAAATTTCAACGCTTTTCTGCTTATTGCTCAGCCTTCACCAAGGAGCTCTGAGCGAGGCTCTCACATGCTGTCACTGCAATGCTTTTCTCGACTTCCGCCTCCAAAACTGGATTTGAGATTTGTTTCTCAGACTGTTCTTTCCACTAGGGTTCGGCACAGTAAACTAACTCAAAACTTCTGCATCAAGGAAAAGGTCTCTTTCAAAGTTTTGTTTGGCTTTGCTTTCAAAGAGCTGTCTGTATATTTTAGAATATGTAGAATTTTCCTTTGATTTAAACCTCCTTCCTAACAATGGACAAGAGAAGATTTCTCTGCTGAGCAATTTAAACAAAAACAAACATATTTTGGTTACCCAGGGCCTTGTTCTCAAAGTGATTTTTTTCAGGGGAAAATCAAACCTTACAAATTGTTAAGCTTTTGGCGAAAAAACTTAAACTCACAGACTCAGATAGCATAGTTTTTTCTCCATCCACCAGCTAAATAGTATAGTAAAAAGGGGCAAAAAAAGAAAAAGAAAGCACCTTCCTGCCTTGCACACATTTATAAAAAGATTAAATGTCTGATTTAAACAAATATGAAGACACTGCTGCAGCACTGAAATCACTTGAATGCACATTTTCAACCTCAATCTGTGCCTTTTTCCAGTGCCCTAATGTTTTTTGTTTTTTCTTTTTCCCGGGTATGAAGTTTTCTGTCTCCTGAACATAAACAGACACACCTAACTCTGCATTAAGGCAGCTGAAAGCAACTGTTTGTTTTTAGAGAGAGCGCTATACAGAAGACCACAAAACTGACGCTGTAAGAGCAGCAGCTCCTGTGCTTGCAAGAGAGCTTAACACGGGGACTACACCTGAATTCGATGGAAAAATGTGTTGCTGTTTTTGGTCAGGACAGGATACGCTGGTGTAATTCTCAGGCTGGAAGGTAAATTCTCCCAGCAAAGCAGAGGATCCATCTCCCTTTCATGATGGGCATGCAGTGACTTTTATCCAAGCTGTCTTGTTGCTTCCTGAGACATCAGGCCTCTTTTCAAAGCAGCTTATACAGTTTCTTCAGCACCCCTGAGAGTGCCGCCAAGCCACGTGCTCCAACCACCTGCCCCATTTCCTGCCCACCAAGCCGAGCACTGGGACAGTGAAGCACCTGGGGGAAACCCCCCCAGCCTTTTCTTAGGTGCCCTGTCTCCAGCGCGCTTGAGAGAGGATGCAGGGTCGGCCCCAGGAAAGCTTTGCTGCCTCATTTCTGGGCTTGGTGCCTGCAAAGCAGAAGCATGGAGGCAGGTCGTGCTCAAGATCAGCACACATGGGAGCAGCATGGAAGCAGTTTAGACATGCCCATAAGAGGACTGGGGGGTCACAGTGTCCAGCACGCTGAATATAAGCCAAGAAGCATGCAAAAAAAATAACCCAACAGGATCTTGGTTTGTATTAACAGGAGCATCACCTGCATGTCAAGGGGAACGATTCTTCCACTCTAGCCAGCACTGCCAAGGCCTCACCTAAAGGACTATGTCCAATTAGGGGTACTGTTCTTCATGAAGGATGTAGAGAATTTGGAAAGAGTCCACTGGAGAATGAGAAAAATGACTAGAGGCCTGGGAAACACGACTTATGAAGAAACACTGGAAGAACTGGGATTTTTTGGCCTAGAGGAGAATCTATTGAGAGGAGATGTAATAACAGTCGTCAAAAATACACAAAGGGTGGTTTTGCACAGGATGGTGCTATATTATGCCTTAGGGCCACAGAGGACAAGAGAATAAATAGTGGTCTTAAATTACGAAAAAGGAGATTAAGATGAACTTCCTGTGAGGGTAATTAAGCATTGGAACAGGCTAGAAAGACTGTGGGATCTCCATCCCTGGGAGTTGTTAAGAGCACATTAGATGAGCACTTGTCTGGAACGGTTTAGACAAGGATGAGCCTGCATTAATCAGGAGGTTGGACTAAATGGCTTCCTCCAGTCCCTTCCAGCCCAAATTTTTATGAGTGCATAAAAATGATGCAAGAGCAATGCGAGTCCCATTGACCTTCAACAAGGCTTAAGTCCTGCCGAAGATCTTCTACGGTGAACTAAAGGAGTAAAAGCGCTCTCAGGGAGGCCAGAAGAAGTGTTTCAAGGACTCCCTCAAGTCATCCTTGAAACATTTCAACATCGACCTGAAGTCCTGGGAAGATTTTGCTCATGATCGTTCCACCTGGAAAAGCCTCATCCATACCAGAGCTACCGTCTATGAGCAGAGGACTGCTGAGGCAGAGCAGAAGCGCAAACAGTATAAATCTCACAACAGCAGCACATCCGCTGTTGATCAAGCAACCCAGTGGCATCTCTTGCTCAGTGTGCCACAGATAGTTCAAAGCACAAATCGGCCTGATCAGCCACTCGCGTGCTTACAGAAACCAACCCCACCAGTGGCGTCATGGTCATCTTCAGATTCGAAGGACGAGCAACAACAACAAGTATTATGGACACACAAAGGATCTACTGCATTAACTCCACCGGACAGAACATGCAAGCTCAATGTGGATGGAGTTATATCAGTTTAATGGGATACTTTACCCCAGTACAGGGAGGGAAATAACCCAGGCAGGTATAAATATGCAAATATAGCTGTATTTATACTTAGACTTGCACCCACACATTAGTAACTAACACCAGTTTACCCATACAAAAACTGCGCAGACCAGACCATAGGCATCTAAGTGCCCAAGTCATTTTTGAACGCTCCTACATCCAAAATCAGTTTTACAAACTATCTCCCTTGTCTACAGCCACACCAGTCTAACATGGGGCACAGAAGTTGCACCAGGTGTGATATTAAATTAATTTAATTTACATTACTGTAGCTAACTTGGTACAAAGTCCCGAGTGGATCCTTTTCTTTGAATTCAAACCTGAATTCATTCCTTTGTTGCCTGAAGCTAAACAGATATATGCCAGTCAGAGATGGGAGCATCATGGAAAAAGCGAGCAGGGTGATTGCACTAGAGAAAGGGGGGCTTATTAGATATTTTGCAAAGTCCATCCAGTGATTCAAGTGCTTACAGAGAGAAAATGAGATAAAGGGCTTACAGCACCATTTCTTTTTCAGCTCTAACACTGACTTTGCATCTAACTGAGCAAAATGCTTAAATTTTCTGGCTAAGTTCACCGTCTGTAAGAGGGATATTTTAGTACCTTGTACCATCTCAATGCCAAGGGATGGAGAAACAATGCATTAAAGTGTGAGAGAGGTTTTGAGATCCTGTGACTGAAGACGATAGAGAGGTACAAGGACCAGAACAACAATTCAACAGTATCTTTGGTAAACTCTTTGGCAGATTAAATCAAACAGAAGGTGGAAAACAGAGAGCCTGCTGAACACTTGGCTGGAGATAAACTTTCATAGTCAGTCACAACATATAAAATACATTAGGGTTGTAAACAGTAATGGTTCTCAGTCTACATTATTCACTTCAGTCACCTTCAGCTGCATGGGAGAGCTAGAGCTTGAAGTGTTTTAAACCGAACTTCCCCAGTTCATACGAGCCGCAGAAAGAGCCTATGAACTTCAAAACTTGCCAAGAAGCAGAACGAAGGCAATACGTTAAAACACAATTGCAGCTGTAACAGTTTGAATATGGGTCCTGGGCAAGGACCTTTATTAAACAGCTGCAAACCAACGTGCACCACCTATGCCAGGCCGAACAATATTCGGACTTGGTTTCCTATCTCATTTTACAACCCAGTACAGAGAGGGCCTAATTAGAGTTCACTGGTATTTCAATTTTCCTCTGCTCTCCTCCTCACCTGTAAGAAATTGCAAGCTGCCTTAAAGCAGGAGTCAAAAGGAAAACAAAAAACCCTGTTAAAAGAGATGTTTGAAAGAGGGAGGAAAAGGACGGGGATAGAGAGATGCCTTTTTCCCATTGCCAGGATTCCTCTGTGGCTCCTCCCAACCTGCCAGTATCCACATCACAGCCCTTCCCGTATGCAGTTTGTTGCAGATGATTCTTCCAACCAGGAATTTCTGTGCGATTTCCCTGTTGCTGCCCAGCCTCGTTTTTCTTACATCATCCCGCCACAGGCTTTAGGTCAGCAGATCTCCTTGCACTCCCCATTCCTTGCATTTGATTCCTCCTTCTGTTCAGCAAGTTGTTCACCTTGGCACCAGCTCAGACGCCGAGCTCCTGGGCTGTTTGCCACCTTCTGTAAGCCTGTGCCCTAGATGCTGATTAAACGCTTGTGCTCCTTCTCATGGAGATCTCAGTCCTCCGCTCCATACCTTGTCCCCGGAGCTGCCTCCCGGATCAGTCATCGTTCTGAAACCATTCTACAGTAAAGCCTGTTTCAGCTCCCATTTCATGCTCAGCAGCTGTCTGTAGGTATTTCATCTGCCTTTATAAAACTCTCATTGCCTCTCAGGCACTTGTTAATACAAGCTCTTTTTTTAAACAGGGGGTCTTAATTTTAACAAACATAGGGAGGGTGAAGAGTTATTGTTTTCTAAACACAACATTCCTCCACCAGCTCCACCTCCATTACTGATCTATTTAGCTTCAACTTAACAAAGATTTTTCCTGGAATTGATCTTTGTTTGGGGACACAGTTTTGGTTGTGGTTTAAATCGTGCACTTCCCTGATCCCTTGACATGAGCCTGGCAGCTCTGTGCTGGCTGGCTCCTTATTCAGCCCCTCTTAGCTAGGCAAATGTCAAAGTCACCATCATAAAAAATGCCCAACCCCCTTACTAAGCACCAGGCCACTCAGTCTGGGCTTTACTGCCCAGGATGAGAGTCTCCTGCATACACCGAAGGCAGCAAAGCTGTAATTAAAAACAGGAAGTTTGCTTTCTCCAGGAAGTTTGCAGGGCTACTTGTTGCTCTTCCAAGCCAAACTAAATGTCCATACTGCACATCTCAGTGGAGATTTTCCAAGCTAAGAAACCCAGACATGATTTCCATGAAAATAGCCCATAGGTTTCTACATTTTCAAAGAGCTGTATAGACAGAAACTCAGTAATCAAGAAAGCCCTGTTTAATGTAGCTAAGCATTGTTATCTCTGTTTCACACATCAAGAAAGCAGAGCAGTGCAACCCAAAGGGTAAACATGTGTTTGGGGGGAAGGGAAAATGGTCTGCCACTAGTGGATAAGGTACAGTCAGGAGCAGGGGTGGGCAATTATCTTACAGAGTTTTGTCAAGCCATCGAGGGCTGCATGACAGGCAGCCCAGGGCAGATTAATATTAATTTTATAAATTTTTTAGGGGCCCCGCGGGCCAGATAGAATGGCCTGGTGGGCCGCATCCGGCCCCCGGGCCGCATTTTGCCCACCCTTGGTCTAGAGCCTAGAGTCAGGTGCTACCACTGTGTTTATATAAAACCTAGCACACTGGGACTCTGATCCCACTTGAAACCTCTCGAGTTACTGTAAAAGGAATCATTTTTAATAATTATGCAACAGGACACATCAGTACAGCTGCCACTGAGCAGATGAACCAAGAATCACAACGCTCTAGTACAAGACCAATATGACTGCCTCCAGATCACTTTTAACAACCAGAATATCAAAAAGGAATTGTACAAGAGGCAGGAACAAGGGCTTGCGGCTAAATATGAGCATGAAGAAATATGACATGCACGGAGGGATAAAATGAAAAAGGCTAACATGCAAAATGAGTTATAATTAGCCACAGACATAAAAGACAATGCAAAAAGATTCTATAAACACACCAGATGAAAGACAAAGGAAAATACAGGTCTATTATTTAACTGGGAAGAAGAACAAATAATGGAAAGCTCAAGTAGTCAATGACATCTTGACTGTAGTCTTCAGAAAAAAGATGAATTGTGATCTGGCATTCATTAAATTAAACAAGAGGTAGGTGTACTCTCCAAAACAGAGAAAGAGCAGGTTAAAGAATATAAATTAAATGTACTCATGGGAACTCATGGAGGATGAGGCATGGAAACAGTACTGCCAAATAAAGTGGTTGTCTTATAATCAGGGTCATCTTATAGTTAAGTAAATTAGGTAATTATCTTCTCGGACAGAATAAGTGCCTTCCTGATAAGGGGTGGGGGTGGGAAATGTGATATATAGGAATTTTTAGAAAGGCTTTTAACACTGTCCCACATGGCATTCTTATAAGCAAACTAAGATAATATGGTCTATATCAGTGATTCTCAAACTCCTGTCTGTGAGACCATGGTAAGTAAACCACAGAATATAATAGTTCCCTTGTCTTCTACTAAAAGTATGCCTCTCCATGGACTGCCACCTTTTTCGAGAAATCCATGGTCCAGCCCCTGCCTTTAACACCACCTGTGGCATTTGCCAGAGACTGCAGCTCTAAGGTCAGCCTTCTTAGCCATTAGTGGACTCGTCTATAAACCTTTACTTGACCTGTGGGACTGATCATCCTCAACCATGAGGGATCATTGTCACCAATAACTAAAAGTATGATGGTAAAGATGCACAGAGGTTTATGAGAAATTCTGTGGGTTAACATTTGTCCACTGATCCAAGGAGAAGTAAAGGAACCACTGATCTAGATGAGATCATCATAAATTATTTCACCATAATCACCAATAGTTCACTGTCAAACAACAAAGGTCTTCACGTGGGTCCCTGGATAATTCGAGTTTTGGGGTACCGGGTCAGAATTATAAATGATCTTGGCAAATTGTAGAGCTGGTCCGAAATAACCAAAATGAAATTCAGTAAAGACAACACCAAAATTCTAGACTTAGGGAGGAAAAAATCAAATCCATCAATACATAAGGTCATAACTGACTTGGCATCAGTAATTCTAAAAATGATCTGGGAGTTATTGTGAGCCACAAATACAAATGAAACATCAGTGTGATGCTGTTGCAAAAAAAAGCAAATGTCATTCTGACATGTATTAACAGGAATGATGCATTTAACACACAGGAAGTCATTATTCTGCTCGACTCAGTGCTAGTTATGTCTCAGCTGCAGTAAAGTGTCCAGTTTTAGACACCAGCTTTCAAGAATCACTGGAATCCTCAAGAGAGCAACCAGAATGATAAAAGGTTTATAAAACATGGCCTTAAGGATAGGTAGATGGCACGGGGTGCATCTACACGTTCATTAATGCGCTGTAGTTACTGCACATGAAGTTTAGTACTTGGTTAACCAAGTACAAAATCAATGCACAGTCACTCCTGCTGCTGCACAGTAGCGCCAGTGAATGGGTTTTCAGTGATGCTCACTGCTCAGTAGTACTAATACCACTGCACAGTAGTGTATTAGCAAGGTTTTTGCCCAGTACACTACTGAGCAGTGTTATTAGGCTACTGCGTAGTTAGTATCTCATGTAGACGTGCCCACTGAGTGGTTCAATCTAGAAAATATAATCTATATGAAAAGGGTACAAGATAATAGTCTTCTAATATGTTACAGTTTGTTACAAAGAGGCTGGTGACAAATTGTTCTCTGTATCCATTGGGAATGGGACAGAAGAATTAATTTGCAGCAAAGAATTAAATTAAACAAGAAAAATCTTTCTAATGTAATGGTGAGTGAAGTCCTGCAATGACTTCGGGAAGCTGCCGAATCTCACTGAAGGTTTTTAAGAATCTGTTAGACAAACTTCTGTCAGAGACAGTCTATGCATACTTAATCCCACCTCAGAACAAAGGATGGGACTAGATGGTCTCTTAAAGACTCTTCCAGCCATACATCTCTATGATTTTATGACCCAAAATAAAACCAAAAAATTGGCCATTCAGCCTAAGCTGCTGCACCACTGCATTTTGCTCAAAGACTACCAGAACCATGCAACCCTCCTCCACGTAAGCCCCTTCTTTTTACTGTCAAGGCTCTTCTTGGTGTATTCCCACCCAACCCAACTACCTATTGTTAGGAACCTACTTAACTTGCTGCAAGATACAGCAATTTCTGCAGCTTGCTCATGGCACTAAATGCTGACTTAGCAGGCATTTCCCAGTGTCCCTGCCCTCGCCACTGATTGGTGGAGAGGCTCTGCTATTGCTGCAGACAATCAATAAGTGTCAAGCACATGAGAGTGGCTGCAGGGATTGCCGCATCATCTAAATATCGCAGTAAGGACTGAGAAATTCTAAAACAGCGTATTACATGAATAATATGCTGGCGAGCAGGGCAGTGTGAAGCTTTGCCAGCTGTTTTGTTTTGACACTATTTCGACTCATTTTGAGCTCGAAACAGCAAAATCAAAACAAAACGAAGGGCTCTGAAACCACCTCAAAACGAAACGAGGCCAGTCGAAACGTTTTGAAACTTTCAAAACGTTTCGAATTTTGAAGCAGCAGCCAGGTGGTGGGAAGCTGGGGAGAGCTGGGGCTGTGCTCTGAGCAGCTCTGCAATCCCATGTGGTTCAGCCTGGGGGGAACGCAGCCCTGGCTCTCTCCGCCTCCCACCACTGGGCTGCCCTCCATGGGCCTGGCGGAGCCGATCGGAGCGCAGCACCAATTCTGCCCACCTCCCACTGCCAGGCTGCGCTCCAATCGGCTCCACCAGTCCCACGGAGGTCAGCCTGGTGGTGGAAGATGGGCAGAGCCTGTGCTGTGCTCCACCTCCTGCCACTAGACTGAGTTGCATGGGGCTGCAAGCCGTGGGGAGCTGAGCCCAGTGGAGGGAGGCAGAGCCTCCACTGGGCTCAGCTCCCAGAACCGGTCCCAGGTGGCGGCAGCACCCCCGCCTGCACCCCTGGGAGGGCTGCGGGGTTCTGCCAGATTCCTCCAGGGGTGCGGGCCCCCAATCTGTGTGCAATCACAGGAGGCTGCTCCTTCTCCAGTTTTGTGCTTCCCCATTATAGCCTCTGGGCAAAACATTGAAACAGCATCGAAACAGTGAAACTGTTTTGACAAAACAAAGCGGAACAGTGCTTTCAAAACAAAACGAAACACTGGTCCGCCAAAACATTGAAACAGAAGTCAAAGCAGAACGGTGCTGTTTCGCACAGCCCTCCTGGGGAGAGGATCTGGGGAGGGGTTGATCACGGCCGACGGACTGTTTCCAGCGATCCCTGATACCACCACTTTCCACAGTTTCTGCAAAACCACAGATTAAGTAGGTCCCTACCTATGGTCTCTTGTTTCCTATCAGCATGTCAACTCCCCCCACCTTGAGCTCTCCAGTCTTTCTGCCTGTATCCTTGTCTTGGAAGATAAGCTCTTGAGGTCTTTTTTTCCCCTCAAAATGTGATTTGTGAGTGGGACTTCTAGACACTACCACAATGTAAATGTTATTAAAGATAAATGGCCTCCACATGTAATGTGGCAAGAGGATGATTTCAAAAACTGCCCATCAGTGACTTGCAAATATAATTATTGCTTTGATCACTGAGCTACACCTCTGGAGTAAGGCTGACTGATGTACTCCGACAGTTGCCCAAGGCAGCATGCGAGGCTCAGGAAAAGCCTAGTCAAGAAAACAAACTGTGGAAGCTATAACTTTTATTGGTTCATGGAAGCCTTCACCTTCTGCAGCAGAGTAGGCCAACACTTGACAGAGTTTTAGCTGTCAGGGAATTAAACAAACCAGCCCTGGAACGAGTTTTGTATTTCTCAGTACATCAAGTTATTATTTCTCAAGTTATCAGATCTGGGGCATACACTTTGTCCAATACCTAGTTTTCTTGTAGGGATGTGTTGTACAGGCTGCTGCTGCTCTGTCTTCACAACAAACCATGAACTCTTGTCTCACAACATGAACTCAGATGAGGTGGGCATCCTTCCACTCATATTACAACATGTTGCCACCCACCCAAGGTCTAGATATCAAGAGGTGTTTCTTAGATTAAATGGGATGCTTGTTCTGAAGCAGCTATATCCTAGCTGACCCATCAATGATATACAGAACAAACTGCACATGCAGTGTCATTACAAACTTTAAACCTATGTTGTCTGTTTTTCTAGCCTCTGCCAACTGGGTGGATCATAGGTGGTGCAGACACTGATCGGGGTGGTCCACGTTCCACCTCCCCAGGGGTGGATAAATGCATGGGGCCATGGGGCCCAGGCCCAGGGGTCCCTACCAATCAGCCCCCTCCCCCCCTGGGCTGCCAGTGGCAGCATGGCCTAGGCAGGCATCCTGGCTGTGGGCATCTGGGGCAGGCAGCACGTGCCTCCTCCCTCCCAACTGGGCCAGATCAAGAGGCTAGGGGGTGGGCACAGGGCTTTGTGCAGGTGGTATCAGCTTCCCAGGGCCATCTGTTGCCAGGAGGCCCCATGGGCACCCCCACTTCTGCTCTCCACTGTCTGTGGATGGCCGCTGACACCAGCACTGCTGGGGCAGGACAGGAAAGAACAGCCCTGCCCTGCCCTGCCAGGGTCGGGAAAGGGGCAGGAGGGCAGCTGGGGGCAATGCAGAGCTCTCGCCTGTCCCACAGTGATGGGGGAGACCGCAGCCCTGGCTGCGCGACACCTGCCAGGTGGAGGGGCCGGGCTGCACTGGGGCCAGGGCTGGCTTCACTTCAGCAGTACTCTGGCCCCCTGGCTCAGCCCGGATGTGCCAAGGAGGCCAAACAGGCCCGGTGACAGCCACCTGGTGGGTGCAGAGGAAACCTGCCCTCGCCTGGTGGGGGCCTCCAATTTTCTGTTTGCCTCAATAACTCTTAATCTGCTACTGCATCTCTCCTGATGGCCCCATGGGTGGATTGAGGATTTTGAAAAGGGGGGTGCAGATGATGAGGGGCATTTTTACATGCAACATGCCTCATTTTCCTCCAGTTAAAAAGAAACTAGAAGCTTTACTAATAAGCTAGGGGCCCATCACTCGGTCATTCAGTTTAATATCAAAGCCAAAACCAATATCACTTTATGGGAATGCTCACTAATTTGCTACATTACATATTAAGTTTAAAAACACAACAAGCTAGGCAAAAAACAGTCACAATAGTCAAAAGATATTGTGTCATTAGCCCTGTTGTCATTATAGTGAAGAAGGGTGATTGCACCCCAAAGCTTGTTAAGAGCTTTTTTCCCAACTACTCAGTTGGTCTAGTAAAAGATATCACATCTACCCAAAGAACGTTGCCTGCTTAAATGTACTTCTCTTATTTAGATTTATAAAATAAAATCTAGTCTTCTTGAACACCTTGACAATTGAGTAAATATTAGTACTACCCCTGAGTTAAAGTTTTTAGCTTGAACTAAAAAAAGCCTGCAAGGCAGTTAAACATTGCCTGAAAAAGCATAATTTCAACAGTGGGATAGTAAAACCATTAACAAGCATTAATGCCTATGGAATGACGAGAGATTAGGAGGAACCAGGTAGATAGATGATAATGAGACATGAAGCCAATCGATTCCCTCAGCCGCACCTGAATAGAAATGCCGCTGAGGTTTGGGGAGAGCAGGAACTGCGGGGGGGGGGGGGACCACTGTACCCCTGCTTCCCCCTAGTTCTGCCCCTACTCCGCACCCCATAACAGACAGTCAATACCAACCAGGCAAAAGCAAGCCCTAAGGGGCCAGTATTGAATTCCTGGTGCTTTCTTTGTTACTCCCAGGACTGTTTCTTTTTTCTGTTGTACGCTGCTTTTGCACCAATGTTATACTGACCTCAACACAGTTGCTTTTGCTTCTCACTTACATGAGATGAGTATCACACTTTGTGTAGTGTCAGTGCTAATATAGAGTCCAGCATGGAAAACTCATTTTTGTATGGCACAAGACATTAATCTCTGCATCTACCAGCCCCACAGTGCAAGAGGTAACAATGTTCTTCTTCCTTCTCACCACAGAGATGTTTTTGACCCTCTATGTCAGGATGAATACACTTCTATTCATGCAGGCCCACCCATACCCATCACACCCCGTGATAGCAGAGTGCAGTATTCTTCCTTCCCTTCACCTCAGGCCTGGCTACCATTTTGCAATCCTTAGTCTTCATATCTGACACAGAATAATACGTTCTGCAAATGGGAGGCAGGCAATGTTGAAGAAGCAGCGTGTATCCTGCCCTCACTTCCTCCATGGGTAGCTACAGCGCTTGGAAAGGCTACACAAATGTTCTTTTGTGCAAATCACAGCTGTGCTATGGGAGTCAAATTTCTTTGTGTGGCAGTGATGCTCCCTAGTCCCAAGTAATGAAGGGATTAACTTCTGCTCAGCCTCCCTCTTTACCTTGCACATGGGTTCAGAGGGGGCCTACGAGAACAGGGCGCGAGAAAGTAGAGGATGCTGTGTACATGTATCCTGTAGCCAAAGGCCAAAGAAGTGGACAGAAGCCCTGCAGGAGAATTTCTTCTCTTTGCTTTCTGATCATGCCACCCTTGCATTAAGCGTAGCAGAAAAGACACTGCTGATTGTGACAGTCTTGTTCAAAGAGAGTGCTGGAAAACAGCATCAAAAGTGCAGAAAAACGTGCATGCCTTGTGTAGGAAAAATATCCCATCACCTCTGTCCGATGCAACAAGTGAGGTCAAATAAAAAGCAAGTTTGCCCTTGTAAAGATGGGTGATTCACATAGCAGAATAAAAATGTGACAGTTCCCAAAGGAATTCCACAAGCCCACCTCCTTCCCCGGACCGAGATGCAGCACTGGTGCTGCTAAAACTGTTTTCTCAATGACATCTTCCACCCAGAACAGACACGTAGCCTCTCTTTGAGAAACCTGCTGAAAATGATTCCTGCTGAGCTGATACCATAGGGTAAGTGCAGCCAGGGAAGCACATTTTGCCTTGCAGATCTAATGCAATGTCCTTTCTACCCTGTCATCTATCTCGATGGACAAGGCATGCACTGGAATTAAACTCTGAAAAGAGAAAGCTAGCAAGCGGCCAAAAAGAGCAAAATAAATTCCCAACCGGGTCCAGCGGACAGACTGCAGACAGCCGGCCTTCTGACGGAGCCCTAGGCCGGTGTGAGGTGAGAGCGGGGCTCGATCCAAGGGCTGAGGTTTGAGTGGAATATCTTTGCAGAGCCCCAGCTCCAGCCTTTTGGGAAGTTAAAATGTTGCGCATTTAAACCCAAATAGCCATTTTCTCTGTGGCTTCTGTTACTTCCCTATGATTCACCACAAAAACCTGCTCTTTGCCAGAGCTTGTTCTATTCCAAATCTCCCCTGTAACAGAAGTCCTTAGAACAGGGGGAAAAAAATTGAGAACGGGCTCTTTGATTTAGCAAAGGCAAAATAAGATCCAGTGGCTGGGAGTTAAAGATAGACACATTCTGATTAGAAACAGGGAGCAATTTTTCCCTAGTGAGGGCAATCAAATACAGCAACTGACAGCTGTGGTTGATTCTCAATGGCTGACCATTTTAAAATCAAAAGTAGATATTTTTCTAAAAGATGTTTTAGTTAAGCAAGCATTAATTCTGGAAAATCCAATGGCTGATGTAATGTCAGGGGGGTTAAATTAGTGGATCACATTAATCCTTTCAAACTTTATGATCTATGAATTAATAAATTAACCTGGTCACCGTTGTGCTTTACTATGAGTCACTGTAACTAAAAGCTTCATTCGTTAAATAGTCAACAGTTCACAGGACTTACTTAATGCTTGTGAGGGTGCCTGCAACTTTTAAATCCTGACCTCAAGGATATCACTGTCACTGGTTCTTGGCCTTGCTCCTCTTTTTGTATGAGCCTTACTACCAGTGTCATTGTTACCCTTAGGGCACATCTACACACGCAGTTAAGGACCAATAAACTGTAGAGCTTATTGCTCTGGAGTTTTTTTGCTCCAAGGCACACTGTTTGAATGTACGCCCAATTGCTCCAGGGTTTATTTGTATGCACCATATGGTGCCTGGTCAGAGCCATCTGGGCTGGCAGGGGACCCCACTGAACGGAGCCCCCACTAAGGCACATGGAGATGGGGGGAGCAATCAGCTCAAAGCTGGCTACTCCCCCATCTCCACGTGCTGCAGAGCAGCTGGCTGGGGCACAGGATGCCTCAGGACAAGGGCTGCCTGCTTGCTAGCTTTGCACTGAGGCACCCCGTGCCCCAGCCAGCTGGGGTAGCATCTACACGTGCTGCTGTGCACGAAAAAATTCTGCAGTAGGGTAGGACTTGTATTCACTAGTCTGACTCTGCTATGGAGTTTATTCATTTTGTGTGCCCTAGTAGCGGCGCATGTGTAGACACAGATATTTACTGCACAGCTCTAGTTGGTCAACTGCACAGTAAACATCTCACATAGACACACCCTTAGGGATAAGTGTTCCACGTTTCCTTCCTGTAGGTCAGATATTTATTTCTGTCTTGCTATCACTGCCTTTTTCAATGAATTCTTGAACTATACCTCCACGCTCGTTTTATCTTCATCTTTGTCTCTGAGTAGGTTCGACTCTTTGTGCCGCCAGGGGAAGTGTGAATCATTGTCTCAGCTCTTATCTTCCACTTCTATCGCAGAAATCAGCCATGTGCCTTTTAATCTCTCTGTAAACAGCTGACACATCATCAGTTTTGCTTTGCAGATCTAAAATCCGTCTCTAAGTTGGGTGCTGTGAGGAAAGGGTTCTGGTTTCCACAGTGCTTTGTTTATCCCCATCTATAATATAGGGCTAGCAAATACTAAACCAACTCAAAGATGTTCTGTGAAGCTTTGTTAGGCTCCGTTTCTACAACCCTTTTTCATAACAGGCCAGATTACTGCCTAGGGAGCAGTCACACACAATGTCCTCTCTGCATAGTATAGGCCAGAAATATTCTCCCAGTGTTTCCTGCACTGGAAGGAGCTCCTCTTCCTTAATACACATGTGAATGCTATATAACATAACTGTACGTGGGCCCGTAAAAAACACTGGCTTCATCCTACAGGGTGCCATCAGTCTCTCGTGAGATGCTGAGCACCTCCATGCCATGCTGATTTCAGTGGAAGTGAGCCTCACTCAACAACTCGCAGGGTCAGGCCCAAAGTTCATCAGTCACTCTGAAGGTGAAGAGTACTAATTCAGAACGCTATATTCTTATTTCTGTGTAATTCCTATTGACTGGGACACACACAGGGGGTAAAGAAATCTCTTGCCTTTTTGTTTAACTACCCTTTACCAGTATAGGATATTACAGCACTGCCTGTTCCCATAGGTGCATGAATTGACCTATCTATAAGCTGAAAAGTCATGGAGCTATAGCTAAAAGGTTGCAGAAATGAGTATTTGCTGGTGCAGAAAACATGGGCAGAGACCCCAGTCATTCAGTCATTATGTTAGGAGGTTATTGAGTTCTGTGGGACTACTCATGTACCTAAGGATTGGGTCCCCCCCGAATCTGTAGTCTGACCATTGTGCTGCACCACTAGCAATTAAAATTCTGTTTACAAAAGCCAGCGGGGGTGGGTAAAAACAACCATTACAAAATATGTGCAGACCCTGATTCCAGTTTAAGTTAATATAGTTTTAATGAGCCCCTCACAAAAGGCCGGGCACTTATGGAAAATTTCCTTAATTAGTATCAGACCCTAAATTAGTAATAAAAAAAACCCCCTGAATATCATTTGGTCTCAAGCTGGAACTCAAGTATGTTTTGGCATCATTACTAACTGTTAGCAGCAAGTTCTGGAAACAGATGCAAATCTAGATATGCATCCTAAATATAAAACATATTGCAAAAAAAGCTCAGATAAAATATATCTATACATCCACATACATTTGAGTGTGCTATTTCCTGCCTGTATCAGCAACAAACTTGCTCTGCTTTTTAAAAAGTTCCACTTGTTTCTTCACTTCTGTCCTTTTCAAACCTCATCCTTCTGGAATAAAAACTCTTTCCCTCTGCCTAATTTCTCCTGTTTATTTCCTCTCTTGACAGTAGTTCTAAAAAAATGAAAGGGGTTTAAAGACTTGCATTGTAATATCCAAACTGCTGAAAATCAGGCCACTGATTTTGGTGTCTCAGTGTGGATGGAGGTGCCTAATTTTAGGCCACCCACATTAGAAAAATTTGGCCTATATCTTAGAGGCAAGGATCATGAAACATAGCTTGTGGACAGCTGCTCCGGTGAGACAGTCTATTCTAGAGAGAAGCTGCTATTGATGTTGCAGAGGTCTTTGCCAAGGTGCTATGATGCCTTGATGGCATTAAATGGAGAAGAGACTAAAAATGGACAAATTGCGGCATACAAAATAAATAGTACCCTTTTAAAAAAATTGGTGAGTTATAAGTTTACATACTAGCTGAAAATGACAGAGCTGTTTCTGAAATTACAGAATCCTCAGAGCTTTCAGAAGTTCCTTTCTTTATTTAGCTCAGTTTTTCCAAAAGCAGTGGGTGCAAAGAAGCAGCCAAGAGAAAAGGGAACCCAGAAAAAAAAAAAAACCCTCTCAATCATGGTCATATCTTAGCTTTCATTAAAAAATGAAAGATAGGGAAAATCAAGTGAGCTCATGTGGCCCCTAAGAAATGCTTCAAAATGCAAAGTGAATGTAACAGATACAGAATCATCTATTTGAGTTTGCAGAGAGTCTGAGAGAGTTATGAAATGTGCACCACTCAGTTCATTTCAGCGGGTGCTAACTTAGATACAATTGATAGTTTTGCCACTGATGCTATTGATAGTATTGACAGATGATAGTGTTAATGGTACTGATAGACAGTACAGCTGTGCGAATCTTTGGTCCCTGATTCGATTCAGCAGAGATGTGGCCCGATTCGGTGGCTAAATCTCCAAATCCAAATCGAATTGGGGACCCTTTAATCTCTCCTAATTGATTTAGAGAGATTCGGAAAGATTTGGAGATTTGGACATAGAGACAGCTTTAAATGTTTTTTTTACATTCATCTAGGTAGCAGGGGCTCGTGATCACTGCCATGCTGGGGTGCATGGAGTGTCCCACAGAAGTGTGGGGCCCCTCCAGCGCATATGGCAGCAGACCCAGAAGTGGATCAGAAGCACTTCTGGTCCACTTCTGGGTCTGCCGGGACACTTTGCCCCCCCCCATATCCCCCTCAGCTCAGCAACTGGTTGCCTCTTGGGTCGGGGGGGCACCTGGGGTCCCCCTGTGGCTGATCGTCAAGCCAGGGGGGCATGGGGGCCCCCCCAGTGCACTCCCTGGCAGACCCGGAAGTGGACAAGAAGTACTTCCAGTCCACTTCCAGGTTTGCCACCGAGCACATGGAGGGCCCTCTGCACTCCTGTGGGACACTCCACGTGCCTCAGCATTGCAGTGCTCACAAGCCACGCTGGTACCTCAAGGTATGTAGAAAAAACTTTTAAAGCTGTGTCTGTGTCTGAATCGCTGATTCTCCAAATCAGCACTGAATCTTCAGATTCAGATTCAGCTGAACTGAATCAGGGACTGTGATCTAAACCAACGAATCAAACCACTGTCCCTGATTCAGGCCAAATCTGAATCTGAATCAAATAGGGCCCACTTCACACACCCCTAATAGATAGATACCTCACAGGGCCACTGTGGGGCTTCCTCATTTTTCCTCATCTAAAAAAAGCATATAAGAAATGCCATACTACGTCAAACCAATGGTTCAGCTAACTTGGTATCCTGTCTCCGACAGTGGCAGAAATGGAAGCTATAGAGAGCACCACACCAGATAGAAATATCTAGAGTAATCTATCTCCTATTCAATATCCCTCCCTGATAGTCACTGTTATTGGTTCAGAGATGCCAGATAAAACATCTCCAACCATTTTGCTCAACAGCTATTAATAGATGTATCATCCATGGATTGAAATAGTATAGCCAGGTTCAAAAAGGGACTACCTGCTTCAACCACCTCCTGTGGCAATGAATTCAACAAATTTTGGAAGTCCCACAAGTTTGTTCCACAAGTTGTGGCAATAAATCATACAGTTCCCCTAATGGCTGCAACTTGCTCTGGGATCGCTGGATGAAGTGGGATACAGAAGGATATACTTCCTTCTAAGACCTAATACTCGGAGAATAACAAAACAGAATAGAACCAAGAAAAACAAGCAAGGAAAGGCAGATTAAAAACAAACAAAACCATAGATATTAACCAAAATCCAAGTCAATCCATATTAAGTTTAAACTCCTGGCACTCTTGGCTTTACAAAACTTACTTTAATAATCTGGTATCACTATGAAATTTTCTCTTGCCAAAAAGTTTACTTCATGGGCACAATTCTATCCTGCTTCCCCTAGTAGATGACAAAAATACACTTTGGGTGCATCTACACAAGATGTTTACTGCAGAGTAGACTAATTAGCTCTGCAGTAAACAGCATGTGTCTACATGTGAGCCCCTATCAGGCTGGAGTAAACTAATTAACTCCACAGCAGTACATGTGCAGATGCTGCCCCGGCTGCCTGGTACAAGGATGCTACAGTGTGAGGTCTACCTGTCAGCTAGCCCCACACTGGAGCACCTTCGTACCCCAGTCAGCTCCTCCACAACATGTTGAGTTGGGGGGAGGGAACAACCTCAGACTGGCAAGCTGACCCCTAGGATCCCCTGCCAACCAGGGCTGCTTCGACCTGGCTCAACATGCTGTGGTCCCAAGCAAACGTACAAATGGTGCACCCGGGAGCAATAAACTCTCTGGAGTTTATTGCTTCACAGTAATTGCACATGTAGAGAAACCTCTTGTAACCAATTCTGAGTTACCCAACTATAGTGTAGGAGCAATTCTATTGTCTCCTCTGGGCACATAGGTGCCTCTATCATAAGAATAGGATCAGCCTCCAGAAACATGCAGGTGTGAGATTCAGCTTCAGTCACTGACCTTCAGTGCAAATTTATTTTATTTTTGTTATCTTACATTAGCCAGGAATTAAAAATCCAGTCAAATTTTGCAGCAGGGTGGATTCTACCATCATTGACTATTGAGTGAGCATAGAGGGAGTTGAAGACTATGGTTTTAGATTTTACTCTTTTAGTGAATAGAGAAACCACTGATATTTCTTAACTTCTGCATCTCCATTAGGTCTAGGAAGGTCCAGAATGATGGAGCCCTTGTATTATGAATCCATGGAATTACTGTGATATTAAGAAAAAAGTTTAAGAAATGCTTATTTTAGAAGGTTGGTTCTGTGCCTGTATTTCATTTATGCCCTCATTTCATAATGAGGCCCTGATCTTGATTTGTCCTTATGCACTACATAACAACATCGTTATTGTTGTTGTTTTAACCTTAATTATGGAGGCATGGGGGCCCACTTCATAGTTAAGGTTGTGTTCTAAAAAAGCCTTTTAAAGAGGGGCAGACATTCCACGCAGGCAACACTGCAGTGCAAACTTTCAGTGTCAGCTTTTATGAGTATATTTTCTAAGCTTTTTTATACTATTTCACAGATTTTTAATAAGAAGTGTATTAAATTGGACTATACTTGAAATTTCTACTTACTTTTTCTTGACTGATATTTCTTGAGAAACAGGCAAGAAGGATTAATGTTAACACATCTGGTACAATGGGTAGTTTTTGAAGGATTTTTGCTTTGTGTGTGTGATTTTTCACCCTAACGGAAAGTTCATCCATCTGCAGAGGTGAGTGCATAAATATTCTCGTTCAGAGAATGTCACAAAGAATTGCCATTGTCATGGCCACCTCCTGTTTTTCCGTAGAAGACAGAAACCATGTATCAAACTATGGGGAGAGGTAGCAGGTTGAAGGGAAGGCTGGGGGAAGTCTGGTGTATTCTGAGAGTAGTTTGGTGATGGCAACAGGAAAAGCTGGGAATCTGTGAAGGGATAAAATTAAATGTAGTGTCTGAGATGTATAGGAGTTGGGGCAAGGCATGTGTCTGCAGAAAGGCGGGTGGGGCGCCTGCTTGTTGGTGGGTTGTACTGTAATTCTTCACCCACTTGTTTCTGTCGGCTACATCATTGTCAGGCACAAATGTGTATGCTGCAACTGTGATGGCTTCATGGCAAACTTTTTTGTGCATCAGGTTACTTGTCTGGTAATGTTTCTAGACCAAATCTTGAGGATCGCAAAGGGCCTGCTCCTGCAAGTCCTTGTGTGGTGTTCAGCAAGAAGAACAAGGCAGTGACTCCCCAACACGAGTGGGGACAGGTGCAAGGAAGACGGAGCAAGAGGCGCTGTCTCCCCCACTCTGTGGCAGTAAGTCATTAGATATGGCTGTCTCAACTTTCAAATTGGCTAAGTACAGATAGTCAAAAGGCCCAAGGCTGAATCGATTCAGTCTTCACAGGTTAGTTTAAAGTGCAAAGATAGAATCAATACATAAGTGAACAGACATTCACTTTTGATTCTGGAAATTAAGCCACATGCCTGCAGTGGCCCAGGTCAGAAACTGGGGGGCGCTAGAGCATGCCTCTCTGCTCAGCTGGACCAGATAGCTAGACCAAGGGTAGCCCGCCCACCCTGCAAAGAGGGGTTTGCTGGAGAGGTGAAAAGCATCCTGGGATGCTGAGGGACTGTGAGTTAACTTGAATCTAGAAGGGAACTGGGACAGAAGTTCAATAAACCAATTTAAGCTAAATCAGTTAAGTCTGATAGTACATCCATCCGGGTTTATCTTAAATGTATATACATGATCAGAAACTGGTTCAAATCTGTAACACAACAGGCACTCAGTGTGCGTAAACCACTTTCAAAATGGCCGAACCAGTTTATGTGTAATTTCTGCACCTATTGAGATCAAGCCTGAGCCTGCTGATAAGATGGTTAATTCCATAGTCTTCTGTTTGACTTCCCTCTAATACACAGGAATCACTTGATTGTAGCATAGTACCCTTCCAGTTACCACAGGATCAAATGGTCCTGGACTCCAAGCTAACTGCTTTCAACCTTGAGCTTACAAATACAAAATTTGAGCTTACAAATCCTGAGGCTTACGTAGTGTCTATGACATGTATTTATACGTGTCATATAAGTGAATTACATTATAGACACAGCCAGTCCCTCATGACATGAAGTCTCACTATGTGTAGGATATTAATAATTTTGAGTGCATCCAAAATAACTATTGCAGTAAGACCATATACTGTTGACAAAACTTTATTTTAAAGGACTATATTCGAATATCATATTGTTCCAATTATGTCAACCCTGCATATAAGTTGACCTCATGTTTTCAGGTTCAATTTAAGGAAAAACAGCCTTTTCCCTAAATTTAGGTTGATAACTACAGAGAAAATCCTAGAACTGCTATTGTCCTTACAAAATCCCACAGGAAAATCAAATAACCAAGAAAAGGATCCAAAGAGTTAAACGTACTAAAAATACTAACATAAAAACTGCCATGAAGATATTTCAGACTTGGTATTTTTATTGGATACACAGAAATACTGCAAAATGCAAAAATCAAGGTTGTTGGGGGCCTGATTATAGGGTGACTTTGCATATAAATTAAGTGAAATTTTTACAGTTCTTTTGGAAGAAAAAAAATGTTGACATATAATCAGAACAACATGGGTATTCCTGGGATGCCAGTACAATATTATTTCATTAATGATATTTATCTGCTAGGCAACCGGTTTTGCCCTGTTGGGAGTGGCAACACACAGGTTTTCGAATATGAAATAAATTCAAGGTTTTCAACTCTTATTATTACTGAGCTTTAACAGTAGATGAGTCGATAATATACCTTCATGCTTGGTTGAAAAGCAGTGCGGGTTTCGGATGAAAAAAGATTATCTGGTTAGTGGGGTATTAGCCATAAATTCATCCTCCATTCTTTTGGGGCTAAATATAAATAACTATATTAAAGAATATATAGTTATATATGTATAACTATAAATAAATATATAACTATCATTACTACATTTTTAAATGACCAACAATTGAGTATTGGTTCCTATCTGAAGACTGAGGTACACATTCATAGAACCATAGAGAATCATAGAGAAATATGGCTGGTACAGATCTCCAGACTAGGGACAGACATTACACATAAATCAGTTTAAGTGATCAGAAACTGGTTTAAACTTGTAACAGAACAGATGTTCAGTGCACATAAACCAGTTTGAAAATGGCTGAAACCAGTTTGAGATAAACCTGGTTGAATGCAGTATTGGACTTAAAGATTTAGCTCAAACCAGTTTATGCAATCTCTGTCCCAGACCCCTTGCTGGTTTAAGTTAAACCAGACTCCTCCATCATCCTGGCATGCTCTTTGGGCTGGGTGAGGCTCTCTGCTCGACAGCAGAGCTGGCCCCTTCCCTCTGCTTTCTGGCTAGAGCTCTGCAGAGACTGCAGGTGCCTGCCTAGCTTCCCCCTGTTCCCACCCCTCCACCCCTCTCCCCACTCCCTGCTAAGCAGTGACTCCCCGTCCCCTCTGCCTTACCCAGGAATTAGCTAAAAGACCACATGCTGGCTACAGGTCCTGCTGTGACAGATGGGACAAAGGCAGAATCAACAGGTAGCTGGTAATGTCCCTCTGTTGTTTTCTTAATGGGCTGATAAACACTGAGTTAGTAGTGATAAGCACTGTGTTATCAATTCCCTGCTGGGCTGGTCAGAAGGGGTAAGGGGGAACCCCTCCCTAATCAGAGTGTCATGTGGGGCCTGGCCACGCCCCCCTCAGCTCAGTACTGCACAAGTGAAGGGAGGGCTTCTCTAGCACCTCCCCTCCCAGCTTCTAGCCTGAGCTACTGCAGGCATGTGCCTGTATTTCTGGGATATCTGTGCAGTTACAAACTGATTTAGCCTAGCCAGGTTAGAATAACCTGCAAAGATTGAATCAATTCAGTCCCAGGCTTTTTGAATGTCTGCCCCTAGCCCGGAGCTCAAGCGATTGCAGTATTGCCTGAGGCAGAATCATCCCTTTCCAAACCATCCTCTACAATCCATAATCTAAACAATACGTAAGACTACCATCTGCCCTTATGCAACACAGACCTAATACCCAATGTCTTGCTTCGATGAAAAGTTGTCAATATATGCACAAGAGATTGCAAGTAGAGGGCCAGTCAAAGTTTGCTACACACAGCTGCAGGCCAGGTGCTCCCAAATGCCCAACTCTTAACAGAAATCAGGTATGTGCCGAAGATGTAACTTGACCAGCTTAATGCTTGTTCAAGTAGGCACTGACTAGTTGAGGGTTCAGGCTTTTTGAATGTCTTAGATGACAAAACTGAAAGAAGGCGGGGGTGGAACAGGGGTGGTGGAACGATGGATCTTGAGTGTAGCGGGGGAATCTCTGAATCTGTGGTAGCGCTAAATAGGGAATTCTGGGACTATGGGAGTGCCAAAAAAATGCCTGAATGTGGAGAGTTACTATTTTGCTTCCTTTTTGCTGTTAAGCAACAGGCAATGAATATGGTATTCATTAAAATGCCCTGTATATTTTTAACAAACACGATAATCAGATTTCTGCCACTGTACTAGGAAGCAAATTTTGTTTTCCTTCCAGGCCTTGTAAAGCTGTAATTTCTACCTCATGCAGGAGGGGTTTTCTAGGGCTTCCAGGAATGTACTTTTTCCTCTTTAAGGCCTGGTTTTACTCTGAAAAAATGACTCTGTGGAAATAGGATTGTATGAATGAGGATCTGGTTTTCTTAGCTTGCAAGAAAGAAGCTGATTCTTGTAAGTGCCGCCCTACAGACCCTCCTTCTTTCCTTCACACTCATTATCACTGGTTATAAAGACTGGAGGCTTGCACACTCACAACTGTGCTCCTTTCTCTACCACTTTTGCATACCCTTTAATACTTCTCTGTGCTTCTATGACCCTCCTCTCTGTAGTATCTGAACACCTCACAATCACCATTATACTGCTGTATAACAAAAAGCATTGTTCTCATTTCACGGAAGCACTAAGTAAATTAAGTGACTTGGCCAGGGGTGAAGGCAGGAATTGAACACAAGCCTCCTGATCCTAGCTCAGAGCACAGCCCTCTGACACAGCCCATCTTACTGTAGCATTTAATGAGGCGATCCAAGTGTGACTGAGAGTCCTCATATCAGGATTTAGTTAACAGCCCCACTGACAATCCATAAGGAACATTAGACTCAAACTCCTCTTCTAAAGCTGCACGGCAACGAGAAGTACGAACTGGTGCAGACTTATTTTTATTCACAGCAGTCAGCAGAATCGAGCTGGAATGTGCACAAGAAAAGCACATCTGGTGAGTAGAGGAGGTGGCATTTTTACACAGCCACTTTACAGAGTAGAGCCAAGCTTTAAACTAACTTTCCACTCTGCACCTTATAAACAATACGGGCCAGATCCTGCCCGGTGCCTCGGTGCAGTGGAATTGGCCTGGTCGGGGCACACGAGTGAGCCCGCAAGGTTTTTGAAACATGCAACACGGCACCGCCGCGCTGCGAGTGAGAGCCTGTCATCAACCTAAGGAAGCCTTTGGCTGACACCCCGGTGCCAGTGAGCTCATGCTGTATTCTGGAGGTTCCCTGTTTCACAGTTTTCATGGACATTAGGACTGGAAGGGACCTCGCAAGGTCACTGGGTCCAGCCCCCTGCCCAAAGGGCAGGAAGTCAGATGACCCCAGCAAGATAAGCATCCAGGCGTACCACAGAAAATAGAAAATCAAAATCCACTTTGGCGTCTAGGTTACAAAGGCACCTCCTGGGATGGGAAAAGGCCAGGGAATAATGGGGATCAGCTGTTCCCCAAAAGGGAAGGACAGGAGAAGTGGGGATAGCTTGCTGCAAAGTGCAGTAGAGAAGTTCTCAATAATGGTCCTGTGATGTACTTCTTTTAGCTGTGGAGCTTGTGCCCGTGAGAGAGACGCTTACATCTGAATACACACTGCAGGACTTCAGGGCAAGTAACTTGTACAGCTGCTGCAATCCCAACTGGGCCCATTCCTGCAGGGATTGCCCGGGGCAGAACAACCCAGGGCTACACTGGCCTAACAAGAAATCAGTCTCCAGCCAAACAAACCACTTCCCCCAAATTAAGCTGATTTTGTTTTTAACTCGAACGAGCATCTTGAAGAGAGGACAGAGGTGCCTGCCTGCTAACGCCAGAAACTTTGACCCATTTGGATGGTCTACTTTCTCTGAAAACAGAGCGCTAGGACCAGGGAGATCTCATGGCTGTTTGTTTGAGAAACAAAGCTTCCCTCCTCCGAGATGAAAGAAATCAAGGAGTCTAAACTAATCAAATCCTACATGCCTCTTGGCTCAAGTTCAGCTTGTCGGTGATGCAGCTCAGTGAAGTGAGCAACATTTATAGTACTAAGAGCTTTGAGGAGAGGGGAAAACAAGATAGAAAGAAATGTGCCTGGCTGGAAGTCAAACAGGTGTATGGGACTAGAATCCAAGACCATAAGAGGGTCTTGCAAACATGGAAAAATAGCTATATAAAACCAATCCTTTGTGCTTTATTAATGAAAAGTAAAGGGTCTCTTTACATTACACATGCATTTTGGCAGACAGGTCACTAATATTTCCACATTTGTCTGTTTGGAATTGTAACGCTCCAGTTAAGAGTTCCCCATACTGGCAAAATAAACCAGGTTACTGCGCACCCTTGCATGCCCTGTTTTACAGCCAGACAAGCAAATGACTTTCCACAGCTGGATTTGCCTCTGTGCCCCTTACAGCTGGATCACAGAGCATATATACATCTATGTGTTGGCTAAAAGGTGTCAGTCCCTGGTTGTTGTCTAGTCTGGGCTCCTACGATTTCCTCTCTCCTGGATCATTCTGAACTTACCTACTCCTTCCAGGACTGCCCTGTACCCAAAAGTGACCCAGCCAGTTTCTGATAGGGATCTTAAGTACACATTAACAAGGGAACTGGCTTTCTTGACCTACTGGATTGAAATAAGCAAAAATAAGCCTTAGATTTAAATATTAAAGAAATAGAGACACTTTCCAGTGAGACTAATCTAATTTAGGAGACAGCAGTAAGACTGTTTAAAGGATCACAGAAAAAAAAAAAAAAAGAAAAATATCACAACTTCATTGAAACTTGCAGAGAAATGGCTCTCAGCTGAAAACAACATAAAGGAATCAGACTCACGGTAAAAGCTAATCTGACTTAAAATGGAATTTCTTACATTTAAACGACACGTTCGAGAGTAATGTGGCAACACTTAAACATTTAAATCCAAGCCTTAAAAGATGAAGATTTTGATCCCCCTTTAATTCAGAAAGTCTGGTACCACATCCTGATCTTCCTTTGTATTCCTGAACCGCAGTTATAAGCACCGTCAGTCTTCCCTGCTACTCTCTGCACAATTGTTTTAGTTGAAACGTGGTCTTTACCTGAGAGGCGTCTGGGCACATCGGTGATGGCAGGAAGCCCCGTGCCTCGTGTGGAGGAGAGGGGAGTTGTGGAATGAATGGATGGTGAAGTCATCTGGCTCAAGTAGGATGGATAAGATTGGTCATATGACCATGGAGGGGATGATTGTGCCTGTCTGGGGTCTAGAAAACAAAACAAAAGAGAACATTAAAAAAAGAAAAGAAAAGAAAGAAAATAAAAAGACATAGGGGCTCCCCCAGCCAAATCTAAGCCCACTGGTGTTATGAAGAATGGGAATGTATGAGAAATAACATTTCCTTCCCCCACCCCATGCCCTTTTCCTTCTCCATTGCTCTGTGCTTTTTCACCTTGCAAAATAATCAGGTGAAAAACAAACAGCACGGAGCCAAGTAGCTCCTTTGATTTTTTAAATGGTAGCAAGCAGAGTTGAAATCAATGTGGTCAGGGGTCCATAAATTCCTCCTCTCTCCTGTCCAGCTCTCAGAAAAAATTCCAGCATCAGCTCCCAGGTCTGTTAACACCTTCCACACCTCAGTGCTATCAGGCTTGATTTTTTTAAATTTTATTTTAGCTAGTTGTGGGGTGGGGGGAGAAGGGGGAACACAAAAGTTGCGGGCCGCGTCTGTCAAGTTGTTGTCCAGTTTCAACATTAAACAGAAGGGTTTTCAGCGCTGAGAAAGTAAACCAAGAGGGAAAATGTCATGGGTCCTATTAGCATCTGTCTAAAAAAGGTCATGTTTGAATTCTAACCCGATTACCGACAGTCACCATAATTATAATATGAAACCAAATGGTTTGGGGTAACCATTGAAACTTAACAATGCCTTTTGACGTACTTTTTATAGACTGCTTTGGAGGCAAAGATTCAAGGCCCAGTAGGTTATCCTTGCTATGACCTTTTGGTGACTGCACTGGATGACAGAAGAGGAAGGGGAGTTTCATTTTCTTATCGTTACGATTTGCAACTTTCATTTTTAGCTATCATCTGTTGAATCACCACTGGAAACAGGAATTCATCATAAATATTCTCTCTCTTTATCTTGGTGAAAAACCCGAAAGCGTTTCCTAACCAGAAGAGTTTCTGTTGGGATCTGCATGATGTACAGGAATACTGCATATAGCATTGCCTCTGAATTTACTTGTACACTTGGGAACCCATCTTTCATAGATTCATAGATGTAGGGTTGGAAGGGACCTAAGTAGATCATCTAGTCTGACCCCCTGCCCTGGGCAGGAGAAAATACTGGGCTCATATGACCCCAGCTAGGTAGTTATCAAGCCTCCTTTTAAAGACCCCCAGGGTAGGAGCCAGCACGACTTCCCTTGGAAGTTGGTTCCAGACCCTAGCCGCCCTGACTGTGAAGTCGTGTCTTCTAATGTCCAAATTCCTTTCTAATTTCTAAATTTTCTCCACCATTTCCAAGGTAGCAAATCAGCTCCAGTTTGACTCAAGAAGCTACTACACTCAAGACACTGAGCTAAGGTTATGCCTTGTCAATGGAAATGCAATAGCTGCATGGCAGAAGTAAAGCCCCCTTTTTCAGGAAATTCATCTTCTTACAAAAAAAACCCCAAAAAACCTCCCACTCTGCTCTTCCACACAGAAAAACCTTGTAGCTTCAGCTATTCCTTGTTTATTTTTTCTGTTCAGACATGATTTGTTTGAAGAGATGTCTGGAAAGCAGATACTTCCTTGAAGCAAAATAACTATATAGATAAAAAAAATCCTGTCCAATTTAATTTTAAAAGGATTTTCCCTGAGTTTGCTGTTTATATTACAGTTGAGTAATATAAATGGTTAACATAAAAGCTCCTTAGAAATCTGAAGGACACTTGATCATTAAATGTAATGAACGACTTTTGTCTTAACAATTTCAAGGTATGGGTTGTATATAGGTTGGCATGGCTTCAAATCCGACTGACTCTCGTTGTTGTATCTGATATCAACATGTTTCTCTGCTTCACGGTAGTACGGCTATTCATGATTCAGTCTATGTTAAGCAATCTGCAACTGGAAAAGCAGAGGTGTGCTGGGAAAACAAACTTAACAGCAATGAAGGGTCAAGAGCAGACCCGCAGATCCCGACTCTGTCAAACTCTAGATTGTCAGTCCCAAACTGGATCTAACCCAGCCCTCCTTTATGGTTTTGATTCGAGGTCAGATCCAATACTGGAAGGGGCCTCAGTTGCAGTTTAAATGCAGAAAAAATATCAGAAGAATGGCTGTTCTTATAGGATTCGGTCCAAGATGTGAGAAGCTCGTGAGTATAATTGCTGTCATGGGATGTTTGCCACGTGAAATGGTGGAAGCCAGACTTTTGTGGTATTTTGGCAACGTGGTATCTTGAACCTTAGTGCTTCTTTGGCCTTGGACCCTGAAATCTAGCCTAAGCCTACATATAACGCAGCCTCGTTGGCTCACCCCAACTTAAAATAAAAACAAAGACTTCTGGGTCATGTCAACAGGATCCTACTTTTTACACTCGACTGGCGCAAGATCATGACAGTAACAGGAGTTTTAAATACACAGCATAAGATAGCAAAAGAAAGAGGTGGCACTGTAAGTCACTGGGACTCAGGAAGTCAGTAGTCAATGCCTGGCTCTGCTACAGACTTCCTGTGTGACCCTGGGCCAGTCACTCACCCTCTTTGTGCCTCGATACCCCAGCTATATCATGAGGATAATCATTGTGTGTTTCCCCATCTCTTTGCATCACCTATTTAGTTCATAAGTCCTTTGGGGCTGGGACTGTCTCCTCCTAGATGTTTCTAGTGCAACAGGACCCTAGCCTAGTTTGGGTTTCTCTCTTTGAAAAAGAGACCTCAGCTTGAGCTCTGTAGAAAAATGAAGGCTGAGGGTACAGAGCAACGGTGCTCAATCTTTTGGGCCCAGGGGCCAGATGAGTGTTGCAGGGCCAGTCCATAAGCCACACTGGGTCCTTTGTGCTGGGATGAAGCCCTGGCACCCCATGCCAGGACTGGGCCCTGCGCTGCTCTGTGGGCCAGACACAGGGCCACGCGATTCGGCTTGCAGGGTTCCCAGCTGCTCCCCTGCCACCAAATTTTAGGACCTGTGGGGTGCCCCACCTGTGGGGAGCCAGATCTGGCCTGTGGGTGGGGTTGAGCACCCTGGTATAGAGAGACATAACAGCTGTACTGCTATCAAAGGATACATCTAATTATCCTGGCTGCATGATTCCCTAGCAGCGTAAATGTAGCAACACTCAAACTCATTTCTAAAGCTGCACGGCAAATCCAAGTACGAACCGGCGCAGACACCACTCCAGTGTTAACCCTGCTTCATCCAGGTTCAAAGCAATGGGGCTCACGTGTGTGGCTCGTGCAGGCTACTGCAGAGGTGCACGTGTAGATTTATAACAGCCTCGCACCCCTCAGCGGCTGCTTCCCCCACTTTATAGCACCTAAAATGCATTTTTGTCCAAATCCTGTCCTCACCATCGGTAAGCAAGCAATGAAAGCAAAACAAAACCAAAGCCCGGGCACCGCTGATATAAGAAGTCGGTATTGCAACTCTGAGGCACTACCAGGGAGGAAAGCAGCGATCCACAATAGTGCAGAGTAATGAGGTCCCCTCGCCCTAACTGCGGGCGGGGAGGAGAATCTCCCTGTGGCAGCTTGACTTCATACATGGCGTTTGGCCTGCCAGCAAGCAGGAAATGGAAGCAGCTAGTTCACAAGGTCCCTGAGCAGAAACCTTCAGACAAACTCCTCTTCACTGGTAGCTGTGGGTATTTCGTGTGTGCCGGCTAGGGGGCGGGTGGAGGAGGAAGGGAGTGCTGCCTATCTATACTGACTGATGAGTCACATTTCTCACCAATCCAACCTGGGATAAACCCAATGCCTGTTTTCACCCTTAGAAGCCAGGAAGGATGATGTTCATCTGAGGTTTCTAGTAACCAAGCCAGTTATCAGAGTTAGATTCAGCCCCATCTGAAGTGCTGATAGAGTTGCTGCTACCAGCTGTGTAACGAAGCGGCCAGGCACTGGGGCGTTGGCAACGTCTAGTTGCCACTGTGATGCCAGCATGATTTCAATTGCAATTGGGCAGCTGCTGACAGCAGCTGTTTTATTCACCCCTTCCCCCCCCAAAAAGTCAGCTTCTGGGATGGTTGCCCCAGTCACCCTGCCTTAGTTCTCCCGCTGCCTCCTACTCCAGACACGCCTGGTCCAAGTGCAACCTTGTCTGGAACCATGTGGCAAAGTTCAGCCTAGGGCCTTCAAGGTAATTAGGGGAAATTTTTGAGAAGGTTACTATTTCCTAGTTGTGTGCCAAGTGCCCACTTAGCCTGGATAGTGGAGGTGTTTAATATGTGCAAACAAAGCAAATGCAATGACCTTCAAGCCAATTAGTGGTGCCCTTTCCCCTGCCCTGCTTGAGAAGCAAATTCTCTCGTTAGCTCTGAAGGGGGACGGTGGGGAGGAGGGGGGCCGTATGGGAGTCACTCGTGATCAAGCAGTTTCTATCTTCTGCAGGCCAGAAGCTTTGCATTGTCATGGAAAGGAGCTCTGGCAGGCCCAGCAAGTCTTTCCAATTGTTAAAAGCCTACAACATATGAAAAATCCCAGAGGTTTGAACCAGAGGGAGCCTGCCATTGCCTGAAAAAAAAAAACCAACTTAAAAAGCTCATTGAACAGCTGCAAGGGGAGGAATGACCTACCCACCCGCCCCAAAGGCAACAATGAGATAGACCCTAAAAAAAGGCCAGCAGCGAGGTGAATAAAGCACGGAGTCAAGTCCCGTTTTTCTGTACTTGAGAATTTGCAGGGATTACTAATAGCAGTCCTCCTTTTGTAAACATTTTTTGTTATGCCTGCGTGGGTGTGAAGAAAAGTGCTTCTTTCATAACAGTCATTTGCAACAGGGCATACGCTGCTATACATAATGCACAGATCGGCTGAAACAAGTCAGCATGGGTGAGGTCTAAACTAATACATAAACAGCTCCTTCCTGTTTGCACTGCCAGGTAAACGTCTACATAGCAGGAAATATCAAATCTTGCATATTATTTTGTCCCTAGTACTTTATTCCCACATTCGTAGTTACTGCTGGTAAATTTACACATTCTTTGACACTTGTCTCCTGCAGCCTTTTGTGTGCATCTCAGTGGATTCCTGGAAAAAAGAAGGCTGTTTACAAAATTAGCCAAATGCTGGACGGACTTTACGAAATTAGAAGCCAGCGTTCCAGTTTCCCTGTCAATTCACTCGCTCTACCGTGGTGAAAATCCTCTGACCCCCAAGGAAATGCCCAGATTGACAGCAGTGCAAATGAGAGGAGAAACAGACCCTGCAAAGCTCCGCTGAGCAGCCTTTTCCATTGCTTTGGCACTACGCAATGACACATACAGAGAACTACAGTGGAAAGAGATCAATTTCCCATTCCCCGAGCTGAGCGAGCACCGGAGACCACGCTCGCCAGGCACACAGGCTCGCCGAGCCCTTGCTCTGCAGTCTGAAAGCTTCACCGAGCACATGCACGCATGCACTTAACAAAAACGCTCTCGCTTGAACCCCACTGAGCCCTGGGACCACGGCCGTGTCGCTGCTGACTCTGTTAGTGCTACTGCCGATGCTGACAAATGAGCTGTCTGGACCTATCTTTGGTAAATATTTAAAGTAAGATATCTTCAATTATGATTTGAGCAAAGCCAAGACTGCTTTCAGCATAAGGAAATGGACAACCGCTGTAGAAAACTCAGCTCTGTGAGTTTTGCCTACGCTTTTTCAAAATCTGGGTGTCCGGCATCATTCACCGAGAACTCCGCTGAAGACAAATCCAGAGGAGTTATACCCTGATAAAATGAAGGCAGATTTTGGCTTCCAGAACTGACCGAAATCATCCCCTCCACCCCATCCCACAGTGACATTTCTAGGGAAAGAAACAAGTAAGCACCCCCTCTAGCTAGAAGGCCAAACACTGTAAAATGAGAAAAGAAAAGGATACTTGAAGGGGAGAGAGACAACTCTTACCCAATACAGGCTTTTTATGGCTACTTGCCAGTTGCCTGAAGGATGCAATTAATTTGCATGAGATAAAGCTGATTACAGCTACCCTTGTTCTCAACGCAGAGTAAGCCTCTGGTAGAAATCCCAGGTCCACAGCCAGACCTGCTGGCATCTGTAGTTTGAGCCGCATCTAGAAGGCAGCCACATCCTGCTGGGCAAAACACCCTGGGCTGTGTTTTGGGCCACCTCTCATTAAAAGTAAAATCCAGCCCAGTGTGGGGGGTATCTCCACATTGGGTTTAAGCAGTATAGTAATCTTCTATATGAGCAAATGATAATAAGTGATGGTAAAGTGGCATTCTTAAGGGACTAACAGAAGCAACATCCTAAACAAGGCCTTTGCGCAGATTTTGTGGGTAAGGCAAGCTGCTTCACACCATCCTCTTCCTGCCGTACGACAGCATTGTGCCCAGAAAAGGGTCTTCTCCTTCTAGGTGGCATTCACCTCTGTGCAGATAAGTGGCATGCAGCGTATCAGTATCTAAAGGCTCAAAGTAGGAATTAGGGGAAAACGTCCCTGGTTTGCAAGCTTTGTGCTTGCCGTCTGAAGAGGGATGGATTTTCCTCTCTGGCCAAAATTATTATGTCACTCTCTTTGCCATCTAAGAGCCCTTCTAGGTCTTCTGCTGACCTCAATCCAAGTCGGGCTGTAGAATCCAGCCCTAAATGCATTAACTGTGGCTGCTGCAACCCTAAATATTATGAGTTAATGAGAGAGACTGCTCAATCTTTGCCCAGTCTGAAAAATGGAAGTTAAATGCTGCTGAAGTGAGAAAAAAAAAAAGAAAAAAAAGAAAGAAAAAAAAGCATGTTTCACATAACCTTTGAGTCGTGTTATTTCAGTTACTAAAGTCACAGATTGCCTATAGATCAGATGGTGCCACAGCGGTGATGGAGCATGAAACCTCACTTAACTCCCACTTCACAGTTTCTACAGCTCTGCAGCTGAGACTCCACTGCTCATACTGACCGCATTCTTGCCATTACGCCGTGGCTTTTCCCGCCTGATAGAAGCTAATTCTCACTGGTTGTATTTTAGAAAAACAACAATTTTCCTTGTTTCATGTTTAAGAATTGATGCAGCAGTTTGCTGTCTGAATGGGAGGGTAATATGATATGCCGGCAAGTTATTTAAGTTCCATAAAAAATGAAAAAAAGACATCGCAAATATACCAGCATCCAAATGTGAGGAGACAGGAGTCTTGATTTATGAGCAATACGCAGGGCTCAAATTGGATCTGGACTACTTCAGCAAAGGTATCTGCTTATTGGATGATTTGTTTTTTAATGACCCTTCAACGTTGCTTTTGCAGAATGCTAGTTAAAATGCCATGTTGAATGAGGGCCACTTGGTGCTAAGCCATGCCTTGCACTGCAACAGTCTGATCCTATGGCAGGTTTGGAATCGTGGGGTAATTTTTTGCAAATTGCATTCAGGTACTACAGGAAAATAAACATCACCTTGGAAAAAGAGAAGAAATCAGAAAATGAACCAGCAACCGTGTAAAGGCATCTGCTTAGTTCTTAATACTCAGATGGGAGTCAGCCAGGTTTTAAATACAATTTATGTTTAATCATGGAATAATTATGCAAAACCTCAATTGGAATGAAACAAAAGCAGCTTAATTATGTTCTTCCTGGTAATAAAACAATTATTATATAATAACATGTTGCAGAGAAACAGTTGTTTACCGCTATGGTTATTAGGAACAAAAACCGTTGAGGGTTGGGGGGGGGGGTTGGCTTTGTTACTGAGTTCAAAGTCACTAAACTAAGAGATTTCCAAAGCAGTTCCTTGTTAATTCAATCAAATGTAATAAAACCCTTTGATTTTGTACAAGGGTCAGTTCTTGAACTATATACCCATGCCCTATCAGCTGAAATGCCCATGTCAAGAGATCAGTGGAGAGTTATTATTGATAGACTTGTGGGCACATATTACAGCATCTGGAGAGGTTACTTGAAACAAGTACAGCATCCCATTAAATTAGCTGGCTGAAGTGGGTAGCATATATAGCTTCTTCCCTTATAACTAAACCAGAGTGGCATAAACTCAGTCATTTGCTATGGTTAAGCAAATGACTGATCAAAGAGATGCTTTGCACTGCTCCCTGAAGCATAGACCTTGTCTCTCTCTGGCCTGATTTGTACAATAACAGACTTGACATCCCCGAAACAACACAGCGGGACTGCCAGCGCACATACCACAATTGTCCTGGTGGAAAGAGCCAACTCTTCTGAAGCAAGGAGAGCCGGATCTTATTCTGCTTATTAGGCACCTAAGTGGATTTACGCACCTAAGTGCAATCTTATTCTACCCTGTTCCAGTCCCTAAAATCCACTAATGCATCTATTTTTGTTGCAACATGCTGTCAATTAAGCCTTAAAATGAAGGCACAAAAACACAAAATAGTGAGGGTGAAGACACCCTCTCCACCCTCTACCCTCCCCCCACCCAACATTTGTATTATCAGGTTCTCATGGGCTTGAGCAAGGTGGATAGGATCTCATTAAGACACCTAAGCCCACTTAGGTGCCTAATACATAGAGTATGATCTGCCCCACAGTAGTTTACCTATTAAGAATTACTGACTTGAGTAGTACCCGAAGCCAGATGCCAAAACCAATGCCATAAACAGAACAATTGCAAATATAATATGTTCATGCTAACCATTCCATTAAAGGGGAGGTTAGAAAGCTAGCAAGTGGTCTTCAAGAGCTGAGTGCACCCAGGAGGAGACAAAGGTGTGGAAGACTACGGCAGGGTCTGTGTAAATGGAGTGTGTATCTTAACTATCTGCAAACTTAACTCACTAGTAGGAGTTGTCACTGCTAGCTGGGATTCGGAAGTCAGGCTATCTAAAGATTCCCACCACTGGCAAGGAAAAAGTACACTCCACGATTAGAAGGAGAAGTCCATTCATCCTCCTGTCCAGGTTATTTCCTTCTGCCCTACCAGCACCAGCTCTCTCTTGTCTAGATCGAGCCTCTTGTGGCATAATTGTCCTAGGTTTTAACTACTAACTCTTTGGCTCGGCAGAGTGGGTAGCAAACGCCAACACCTTCTTTGCAGTCAAGCTTATTTTAAACCTTACCTAAAAAATTCACCTCCAGGATCTGTAAGAGCTGCTGCTGATTCATAACGAGGAAAAGAACTACATTATTAATCAAACCCAGCAGCACATTTACAGGAGGCATTTACGTGAACGAGAACGGCATATGAAGTTACACTTAGCTAGGATGAAAATTATAAGGGGCTCTCAGTCCTCCTGCTTCAGGGCATAAGCTGATCACCAGATGGGGTCAGGAAAAATTCCACCCTGCTCCGTAAGGATAGGGTTGCACAATGGGTAAACTATGGAGGTGGGTTTGGGGTTTTCCTGCCCCCACTGAAATGGGAATATATAGTCAGACATTTTAGTGGGAACTGTGTCATGTCCTCAGTTACCATAAGACACAATGGTACACTGAAACCCATGGACTTTGTTTTGCCAATTCTTACCTTTAGGATGATAGAAAGTCAATCCAGATTTCATATGCCCAACTAAGCCTGGTAAATGAGCCAGTTCTGAGATATTGCTAGAAGTCAAGACCCCTGATATTTATATATGTATTTTATAGCAGTTCAAACTGCTGTTCTAGACCTGTGAGAAATTTGGCAGCTCCTGTTCATAAAGGTTCACAAGAGGAATTTTTCGTTTCAATTTTTGCGAGGTTTCGCTTGAGTTTTGGGTTCAGACAAACCCACTTAATTCTCTGCCTTACTGCAAATCAATAAACTGGTTGAACTTTTTTTTTTTTCTTTTAAATAAAAGCCACAACACTTTGTCAAAACCGCTGAGTTTCAGCTGGTATCATGTCAAAACCACTTGAAACATGAAACCATAAATCTTTCCAGACTGACTCAAAGGTGACATCTACACTAGGAGTGCTTTACCGGTATAGGAAAACCAGTACACTGAACTGGCAAAGCACATGTAGTGTGGATACCACTAGCTCAGTCACACCAGATGACAAAGCTAACCTATTCAACAACTTCCTTGCCTCCATTTTCCTGAGCAGGGACTGGATCAGCCCCCCCACACTAGGCCCCCCTTAGACCCCGGGGGAGGCGCACCCAGGCCCAGGGTCAGTGAGGCTCTAGTCAGGGAACGTCTGGAGGGACTGGATGTATATAAATCAGTGGGTCCAGACGATCTCTACCCTCGAGTGCTGAGGGAATTGGCAGAGGTCATGGCGGGACCCCTGGCATGGCT